>NW_024962265.1:20881500-21014436 GCF_019238085.1 Lagopus leucura | reverse complement strand
CTTCCCTTCCCTTCCCTTCCCTTCCCTTCCCTTCCCTTCCCTTCCCACTGCGTTATCATAGGGCTAAAAAATTACAGAATCATAGAAAATCCTGAGTTGTAAGAGACCCACAAGGATCATTAAATCCAACTACTGCCTCCACACAGCACTTGCACCGTTTCAAAACTTCACTGCTGACATGTGAAATTTCTTTTGCAAGTCCACACTCAAATGCTGCCAGCATGAATTAAGAGCCCAAGTCATGCGATTCCTGGCTTCTTGTTCCTGAAACGGTTGACGTAAAGTAGACTGTTGAAGACCAAAGAGCAGCTGATACAGGGTAGAGAATTGTAAAATAAAGGCATAATGTCCTTGTTTCTGGCTGATATCTTAAGAACTGTTCATCTCCTGGTTTGAGTGGGATCTTTCAGAAGGCATTTGCACACTGTACCCCGATCACATACAAGTGAAATGAAGCACAGGTGGTGGATATACTCTCCATATTCTGACTTACAGAAACAATCTTAAATTTTTTTGAAACAAAAACAGATTGTTTTCTCTAAGATTACCACATCACTTATGATCAAGCTTCCAACTAAAAACAAACTGCATTTTCTTTTTTAATAACTCCCCACAAACCACAGTCTGGGAATGACTGAAGTGAAGAAAGCTCTAAAAAAAGGAACGAGAAGAACCCATTGAGTTGGATCTTCATCTGCCTTCCCCAGAAAATTTGGCTCTTGAATACTTCTGCATATATTTACTCTTCTTTTTTTTTTTTTTTTTTCACTTCTAAAAATAAAAATTTCTTGCCGAATGATAAAAAAGAAACTTAGCTCCTGCAAAGAGAGATTTTCCTTTCTTTGAATTAATTAAAATGAGACGAGATCACAGAAGTTCTTTTATCCACGAGCAGGAACCTAAATACAATACAGACTGATATCCCAATATACACAAAAGCACACTTGATTTACTCATGCATTGAGTGTGCATTTTCCATACCAGTTTCTCCTTGAAAATCCACAGGTGTTCTTGAATACAAGTTTAAAACTGCTTGTACATGAAGTTGTTTTTTTTAATCTAGCACAACTCCAAAAACCTGAAACGCAAAAATGCTCTGAAATAGTTATAAAGCTGCAATAAAGAAAAAAATAATTTCATCACTATTTATCTCAATTAAAATAATTTTATTAAAAGAAGCTGCAATACTGACATACCTTGTGTTTGCCTTCTACTCATACCCATTCTTCTGAATTTATGCATGCTTTCTTTTACAACTGTATTCATATCTCATATCCCAGATATTTCTCATCCTGTCAGCAATGAAATGTGGAACTCAAAAATAATGGAAAGAAATGGGATGAATAAAATGAAGTAGGCTTAATTATAATAGAATCATAGAATGGCCTGGGTTGAAAAGGACCTCAGTGATCATCTAGTTTCAACCCCCTGCTATGTGCAGGGTCACTGACCAGGCTGCCCAGAGCCACATCCAGCCTGGCCTTGAATGCCTGCAGGGATGGGGCATCCACAGCCTCCTTGGGCAGCCTGTTCCAGTGCGTCACCAATGTGTGAAAAACTTCCTCCTAATATCTAACCTAAGGCTCCCCTGTCTCAGTTTAAAACCATTCCCCCTTGTGCTATCACTATCCACCCTTGTAAAAAGCTGTTCCCCTCCTGCTTATACTCTCTCTTCAAGTACTGGAAGGCCACAATGAGGTCACCCTGTAGCCTTCTCTTCTCCAAGCTAAACAAGCCCAGTTCCCTCAGCATTTCTTCATAGGTGCTCCAGCCTCTGATCATCTTAGTGGCCCTCCTCTGGACCTCTTCCAAGAGTTCCTGAAAGCTTTTCTTTAGAAAAAAAAAACTAATTCTCTCAACTTCATTATTCAACATTCCTGATGTAAGAACTGCTGAATATAAAGAATCATGAATGCCAGATCTCTGCGGGATGACGGTAAAGTTAGGACTGTAAATCAGACTAGAATCACTCTTGTAACAAGGACGATTTACAGTGCAAGATAAGCTAAAAAAATTGTGTACAGACCAGTGATAAAAATAAATGCCAGTCATTTCATATACAAATACGATTCTGTAGCCATAGGTTTGGGAGCTAAGACGGTACTGAATCTTTTCACCTAGCTCAGAAAGTAAGCCTATTCAAATTTAGGCTTTAAATAAATCAAGATTTAGATTATGTATATATATTATATATATTATATATATATGTATCTATTACCATTAGAAAATACATTTTCAGTAAGAAACAACACTATGCCAAATACTGGCTAGCAAGTGTTTTGCTACTCTCACATATTTTGTCTATAATACCATTTTATCAGTGTTTGCAATCACATTATAATACAAGAAGGGAATTAATGCTTTCTTAATTGGGAGACCTTTTGGAGTCAAGAAGGTGGAAAGAATGATTACTTTGAGTTCCTCTTCCTTTGGGAAATAAATAGGGAAATTTACATCATGAAAAAAGCAGTGTTTTCTCTTGGGAGTGGGTAGGAAAAATGCCTGTTCTTTGCCAAACTCACATCTTACCCACTTCTGTATGTGGGAGAAGGCTGGAACTTTTTCTTCTGGAAATGCTTCTAGTGGGTAGTGAGAAGGCAAATTTTCCTTCATTTTTGAAAAGCCCTGCTCACAACAGAGTCCTGCAAAGTAAACTTCAGGTGTTAACTGTCCAGGTGTCTTTGCTAGTGGAGAATGAGAAATGCAAGCCATATGGGCCAATCTTGTTCGTATGGTGGGAAAGAACTGAGGCAAAGCCAGTATTTCTCACCACCATTTCTGGAGTCCTTGTGGACTCAACCTTTAAGGTAGAATTTAAGATTTCATAAGCCACATTCCCAAAGCAAAAGGAGGTCAGAATTTCATCTCAGTCTGTTATCCTTTGAAGAGGCACTGATGTTAAAATAATTGTATTAATAATTAATAATTGTAAAATAATTTGTTCACATTATCCAGGAAAAATCTAAGCTCCAAAGCAGGGACTATTACACAAATAGATTCCAAAATCATCTTTTGTGTAAGTCTGAAGTTCAAGAAATGATGATCAGCTGTGCTTTTAAAGCATTTATTCAGTTCTAATAGAAACTGGCAGATCTGACCCTTTATCTGAACAGTTTTCTTCTCCTGATGAAAAGCAATGACAATTGAAGGTAAATGAGCCCAGGCAGATTTCCCAGAAAACACTTCCTAGAAATAGAATGTCTCTATCTGACCCTGATCTCCTGAGTTGGAATCTCCATTCTTTACCTCTGATGCAGAGAAAACTTACATCCTTCATACCTGTCCAGCATCCTTTGTAGCTTATATAAACAAGCGAACCAAGGCAGTATAATAGTTATTATAGAAAAGTTTCAAATTAATGCCTTTTCAAAGCATAATACAATCATAAATGCTATGAACAAGTCATGCTAAAAATCTTTTTTTTGAAATTCAGTAATATAAAAACCACATGTCAGATGACAAAAGTAGCAGTCAGAGAAGACTATTAGGGTTGTTCCAAAAGTAGTGCCTCTTGTTTTATTATCTTGGCCAACAACATCAGAGGCGGTGGTACCACCATCATGTTGGTGGTAAGGCAGTAGAGACTGAATCTTCCCACCAATATGCTGTTATATTTTGTTACCACACAATGGATGGCAGCAAAGGAGCAGTGTGATAAATGGTATATAAAACAAAGGTGTATCACTCCTTTGAATTCCTCCATGTGGAAAAAAATGGCATCCACTGACAATCTTCAACATTTGCTGAACACTGGTGGAGACCAAGAGTGAGGCAGTGGGTGGTGCATTTCAGCAGCAATGTCAGCAGATTTTTTTACAAGCATGGCATGCAGGCTCTTGTTGTGGTGAAAATGCATGGCCAATAGTAGTGACTATGTTGAAAAACAGTATGTTATAGCTGAGAATTCGTTCTATCATGTAGTGTTACTGTGCTTTTTGTAATTACTCTCAGAGCAACACACGTAACATGAAATTCTGTATGATAATTTCAATCATTAGATTTTAAAAGTCATTCTATTTTAGAATTGAGGTGACAGCATTTGGCTTTTATCAAACAAAGAGTTTCGACAAGATAACCAATAAATTGCTATTTTAATGCGTTTTTAATTTTAAATGTTCTTTTCAATATACCACATTCTTCAAAACACTCAACTTCTATGCTTTCAAAAGCCATTTTTGGACACTAGTTTGAAGGAAGACATGAGTTTTCACTGTATGTTCTGTATGCAGGTAGTTCTGTGAGAACTATGAGAATCATTCTATGATTCTGTGACAGTTTTTTTCTTCCTCTGAATGGTTCAAAATCACAAGACAGCCATGTCCCAGAAAAGTCAACTGGACTTTTGCATAACCAAACAAAAAAACCTGTTTGTGAGCAATTCTTTGGCAGGCTAAAACAGGCTTGGTTGCTAATGCTTAACTGAATGTAGAATCTGGAGATCTTCAAGAATGAATTCTTAACTCTGCATCTAATTTCATGTCCCTCAAATCAAGAGGACTACAATAAATGGAGCAAGTTCAACAGCATTCCACTGAGAAGCAAAGGAGGCAGAAGCACTTGATGTAGAAGGAGAGGCTGTACTTATTCTGCCTAGACAACAGGTTTAGGAAAATCCTGATAGAAGCTTTCTGAAATTTACAAAGAGATTATGAAAATTAAGGCAGGTGTGCACAGTAAAAGAGACAGCAGACTTCACTGAAAGAAAGCAGCTTTCAACTGGATAGGAGTGTAGATTTCTTTTTTAAGCTGAGGACAGTCAGGCACCAGATCAGATTGCTACTAGAAGTTGTTCATTCTCCATCCGTGAACTTTTTGAAGGTACAAATGGATAAAGCCCTAAGCAATTCACAGAATCATAGAATGTCTTGGGTTGGAAGGCACCTTAAAGACCATCTGCTTCCATCTCCCATGCCATGGGCAGAGTTGCCACCCACCAGCTCAGGCTGCCCAGGTTCCCATCTAGCCTGGTCTTGAGCACCTGCAGGGATGGGGCATCCACGGCTTCTCTGGGCAGCCTGTGCCAGCACCTCACCATCTCTGAGTAAAAATTTCCTCCTAATACATAATCTCAATCTCTCCTCTTTTAGTTTAAAAAATGCTCCCCCTTTCCTTATCACTATCTGCCTGTGTAAAAAGTCAATCGCCTTTCTGTTTATAAGCTCACTTTAAGTACTGGAAGGCTGAAACAGAGAAGGTCCAACAGTTCCACATATTTTTATAAGGGCATGTAGTGACAGCATGAGGGGAAATGGCTTTAAAGTGGAATAGGGTAGATTTAGACCAGATATCAGGAGGAAATTCTTTACTGTGAGGGTTGTGAGACACTGGAACAGGCTGAGCAGTGAGGCTGTGGATGTTCCCTCCCTAGAAGCATTCAAGGCTTAGCCAAAGGGGTCCTAGAGAGGTGTCCCTGCCTATAGCAGGGGGTTGAAACTAGATGATCTCAAAGGCCCCTTCCAATTCAAACCATTCTATGGTTCTATGAATGTACACCACAAAATATTTTCCTCTCTAACTGTAATCAAACATAAATGTAACTGTGTAAGTTTAGGGAGGCAATTAACTTTTACTTTAAATAACGCAAGCCTCTCAAAAGATAAACAAGTTCTGAACAGTCTGCACTGTGTATTTTCAAATGTTAAGCCTGATTCACAATAACTTCAAGATCTTGGATCCGATAACTGCATTCTGACAGTTCCATTATGACCAACAGGATGAGCCACAAAAAGATGGCTGACTTTTTTACACCAATGTTTCCAAGGCATAACTGCTTCTTTTGGAAGAGAATATCAATTTTGGTTTTTGATAGGTTATGATTTGGTGGTTTTTTGCTGGGTTTTCTGCCAAACGTTTTAAAATCAGAGAAATAAATTTCATATATTTATTGTTACTTTTATAAGTAAAAGACAACAAAGATTTAGCTTAATTACCTCATCAAAAATATTAGTTTGCAAACAAAATATTCCAAGTAACACAGGCATACATAACCAAACAGTCATGGCTCATGAATGTAAACATCTCACCATCAATTATCTACCTTTTAAATAATGAGGCTACAAAGCATGAAATGCAGTTACATGGATTGGTAAGGATCAAATTATTTTATACTCAGAATTTTATTTTGATCTATGAAAAGCAGTTTAGGTGTTGGGAAAACAACATATTTCTTTAAAAACAGAGGAATTGTATTAGTACATAATTCAGTGAACTTCTTTGACACCTGTTATCTGAAGAGTTACGTTTTCATATGAGTAGGAATAAGGATAGCTATTAAAAATTAACTTGCATTAGCCTGCTTGTCACTCCTGGGGAAAAGTGATGTCATCACTGGGATCTGAGCAAAGTACTTTTTTGCCCGGATATGCTTATGCTTTATTGCATGAATAAATGATGCTTCATAAGCCTGAAAGGAAAGAAAATCCAAATCCTATTAAATACAATTAAAATATTCAGCAATATACTTGTTTGCTTTATATTTTAGTCAATAGAAATAGCAAACCTTTACTGAAGTAAACCATATAATGTATTCATATCTAATACAGAATGAAATAAAACATTCTACAGTTCTATACTGCTACCTTATGGTGAAAATCACTAACCACTCCTGGTGAAATTGTAATCATCTGTTAAAAACAGTTTTTTATCCACCCGAGGTAAGTTCCATTTATTTCTTTTCAAGTAAGAAATTTCAAAAATGGAAATGGTTAAACGTCAGCACTTGCAAGGTAATTAATATGTGAAATTTCCTTGGTAAGAATCAGAATGGTTACTCACAAATAACCATGGCAGCAAGCACTTCACTGTGTTTGAGTCAGCGTATTTTCCTGATGTATCATGATCAGTACTAGCACAGAGGATGATGTATAAAGCCAGAATATTTAGTTGAAAAAAAATATTTTTTTGCTATCTCTTTAGCCATAGTTATGAAGTAGAATCACTACTAAATAAAGTGCTTAAGAGGCCACTTTCTTTGTTTCAAAGAATGACAAACAATGATTCAACTTACAGCATTTTAGCTTTGCCTCATTTTCTCTTATTTCACAAACATTTTTTGAAACAAAGCTTTGGCCATTACCGCTGAAGCAAAGCAACTCCTCGCTGGCCCACTTCCATTTCTGCATCAAGAGATAACTGAAAATAACATGCAGCTTTAAAATAGATTATATACCTTATCTGCTGCTCTTCTGGCCTATCTCCCACCTCCACTAAAGCAGATGTGGAGGCCTTTCCCTGTTATCCTGCTGCTCATTATCAGTCATACAGAAGACTGAACAGTTCAAAAATTTTCATTTCCAACTTAGAATGAAAGCATTTGGAATAGGAAAATTAATGGTTCTTTTCAAGAGTCTGTAATTGGCTTCAAGCTGTGCCAGGGGAGATTCAGGCTGGGTGTTAGGAAATACTGCTTCTCTGAAAGAGTGGTCAGGCACTGGAATGGGCTGCCCAGGGAGGTGGTGGAGTCACCAACCCTGGAGGTGTTAAGGAACGTTTGGATGTTGTGTTGAGGGACATGGTTTAGTGAGAACTATTGGTGATAGGCGGATGGTTGGACTGGATGATCCTGTGGGTCGTTTCCAACCTCGGAGATTCTATGATTCTATGATAATTATAGAGTGAATACCAGCTTAAAACACATTTAATAACACATGAAATACAAGACTGTTACTTGTTGTCACAGATGAAGTTTGCTTACTTTCATTGTACATGGAAAAATGTAAAAATGCAGAAGAAATTCACTCTGTATGCTATCTCATATAGTTTAAGTTTCATTGTTTGGAATAAATTCAGTTACAGAGAACGTATAAGTCCAAATCAGAAAATATTTCTATTTCTATTGTGTAAAAGCAATGAAATTTTTTTTTACTAGTATTTATCATTCATATTAAAATGTCAAATCTAAGCTTTGGACTTAATCAAATTAAAAAATCTGACAATGACAATCCAGCCTTAAGAAGTTAAACCAGGAAAATGCATAAACAGAACATTTGCCTGCCATCATGCCAGGAAGATAGATTTATGGATGCAAAGGTGTATTATTAGATTCAGACTGCCTGGAGAGCACTGTTGACTGGAAGTGAGACAGAGGACTTAATATAGGAATTTCCATCATTAAACTGATTCTAACTTTTAAAGGTAATACTCATGTAAGAATGTGTCTGCTTGAAAACAAAAGCTGGGCATGCACAGAACAAATATGGATTGTTAAATTCCCTTTACATTTTGAGTTCCCTACTGTATTTTGTTCCCAAAACAAAACCTTCTTTCAGAGAGTCATTTATTTGCTTTGTCAATTTAGCTCTCAGATAATCTCAACATTTCCAAAACGAGTACCATCTGAAGTCCATGCTAGATCAATAGTTACATTGGGACAATTTAAACATAAATGAGTGCGAAGTCTTTGGCCAAACATCATTACTCACAGGATACTACTAGAACAGTAGAGTTACTGGAAAAATATAAGCCATCAGATATTACCTCTTGAAGGTTATGCAGCTTAAGATGTGCATCAGCTTCATCTTTAGTGAGGAGAATAGTGTTCCATGGAGACCACTCTTGCTGCTTCTCCCATCTGACCATAACCAAATCATAGAGGTCATTGCAAGAACTAAGAGCTGACTGACAGCCCCATATGTTCTCAATCATGTACTGCAGATGCTGCTGCTGAAATGGAAAACAAGAGCAAGAAAGGTGAAACGTATTTCATTCTACAGCAAAAATGGTAACCATTTAAGAGTCCAGACTTTGGAGTAAAATACTTCTATGCATGTCACACAATCGCTTGGTTGAAGAATATCTAGACTTGCATCTTCCTTAAGCAGGGCATGGAACTATTAACTAAATTTTTCATACATCATAGCTAAAATGCTGCATTCTTACTTGGATTATTTCTGCCAGTGGAAATTTCTTATCTTCCTTTCACATCCTAATTGCATAAATGCTCTTATAAAGCTTCTTAGATCTCATTTTCTTTCTCTTGTAGCATGCTTTAACCTGTTCAGACTTCTTTGGTTGATGATAATAATCCATCCCTTTTATCCCCCATTCAAGAGTTCAGAATTACTGTTATTGAATAAATAAGTTATTATACTACTAAATTACTTAAAGTTTACATATAATCAGAATAATCTGGCCTGAAAAATGTGGAAAATTACAACAATGAAAAGTTCTCCCTGTTACAGACCTTAAATCACGGCCCACTCAGCTTTTTTGCTCTCAGTCTCTTATTGGCATACTGTGTTCATGATACTGTTATTCATTTTACCAGATGTGGTCACCAAAGATCAGGTAGTTATGCTACAACATTAACAAAAAATAATGGAAGGGCTGTGTGTAAAAGTTCTCTGGTACAGAAAGATCTTTAGGTATACTTTTCAAGTTAATTTATATTGATCTTAATTTGTTTAATTTTTATTAGCCATCTGAAATAACCACAAATTCTTGATTAAAAAAAAAATCATATATAACAAAAAAAAAATTAGGCGAGCAGTTGCCACTGAACTTGGTGAGTTTTTCAGTCACCCTACGTTGATTCTTCTCTGTCTCAGTCATGGAAATGTTATTAGAAGATCGTTCTCTACAGGAGCCTGTATTCAGCAGAATTTAAACAGGTTTTCCTCCAGCAAGCCATTTAAAAAGGCTCATTCCTCTAAGGAGAAATCATTACTTAAATTAGTGTTTCCATCTTACTTATTAGAACCCTGGCAAAATATGGATGGAAGTATACCAACACAATGCTTTGGTGAAATGAAGTCTCATGTATTCTCAATTACCTTGCTTCCAAAATCCAGGAACCCACCTAAATTGTTGCCAGGAAAAAAATGTATGATAAAGGATGGGCTTAGAACATCCATTGTAACAACTATATGCTTACTGGTTCCAAGAACATAAGACTGCTGCTACATCTGGTCTTAAATCTGGTCCTCCTTTATTAGCTTTCATTAATTGGTGTATATTTTTAGTATTTCCTCCTTTTCACCACATTTTGAATAACATTTTGAATAACTGTGTCTTCTTTTAAGAAGCCAGACATTTGAAAGTACACTGGCATGCACTTTTTTTTTTTTTTTTTTTTTTTTTTTTTTTTTTTTTTGGTCCTAAGCTGTGAATCTCAAATAATTGGCTAAAACTTACATTAAAGTATATGAAGTACCATCTAAAACAGACCCACAAACTAACTTGTCATTTTCCTTTCCTGCCTGTAAATTAGACGAAAGCCTGTTCTGTGTGAAAACTTTTTTCTGGTTATGGAGAAAAGTCTGATTTCAGAGACAACTTCTGCACTTTGTTAAGGTAGATATGCATTTTGCTGTGAAAATTCACAATTCATATCACATGACACTCTGTCCCTCCCCTCTGGTAACTTGTTCTACTCTCACAAAGAAACAGAAAAGTCGTTCAACCATTACCATCAGACAAGTTGAGAGCAAGCGTCATAGAATACTTAGCAATGGAGACTGGGAAATGAGTGAAGGCAAAGAATGGATAAACGAGTTCATCATATTCATTGGTTCAAAGGAACACTCCCATCAGCCTCAGGACTTGACACATTGCTGAACTAGTTCATTTTGATAGCAAAAAGCAGGTCTTTAGCTACAGTAAACTGAATTTAGTGGAGCTTCCATAACACACACCAGCTGCTTTTTTGCCTTAGTAGCACTCATGGTGTTCAGCCCAAGTACGGTTAGAATCAGCATGCAAGAAAAATCTTTTGTCACAAAAATCTTACATCTATCCACGAACAATACAATCAGAGCCTATTTTGGCACTGAGCTGGGCAATGAATAAATTCATAGCTGCTGCAAGACTTCTGGTTGTGACAGTCATTTCTGGATGAACCACAGCTGTTTTCTGAATAGAGGTAGAGGACAGACAGTTGTTGGGAGATGAATAAAAAAGCAAATAGCTCAGAAAAAAATGAAACAATTTAAATAAATGTTAGAGAAAAAAATAAGGAAATTAGTAGCTGAATATACAAATCTTGGCTGTTTAGATATTTATAGCTTGAAACAGAAGAACTTGAAATTAATTTGGCTAAAAGTGACAGAGTCTCAGCGACAGTCATTATTGAGATTATGCCAATATCTTTAAGCAACAGGATGGCCAGGGCAGTACCAGAGAATTCGGATCATCTGATTCTGTTAGCTGGACATCCCATTTCTTTTAATGTATTATTTGCAACCACTTTCGAAAGTACAGGTATACTTAAGGAGCTGAAGTGCTTTCTCTTAATACTACTGAACATCACAGAAAGAAATTTTCATAGCTTTTAGCCTATTTCTCTTCCTGACAGTTACATCCACAAAACAAAAATTATAATCCAAGCCGCCAGTTTCCATTATTAGCAATGCTCTTGTAGACATTACCTGAACTAAGAAAACAATTCTAGCATCATCCTTATAATCAGCTTCAGACTTTCTGAGACTTTCTAGAATCAGTCTGTACTTCAGAAATGATTCTCGTTGCCGAGCCTCATTATCAAGCTTGCAACAGAAGTGACATCTGCCAATGGTGCGGGAATTAGCAGGAATAGGAAACTCAGTAGCTGGTAAGTAATTTTCACAACTGCGACAGAAGTGAACGTTTTTATAAAGCTTTAAGGGATCTGGTGGAACCTAAAAGATGAAATTAAAGAAAGAAGTTATTTTCTCACAACATATCTCACTGTTACTTGTGAACCACCCAAATCTACAGAATAGATTTTACGTATGTTTAAGGAAATAATATTTAAAAGCCAGTGATTTATTTCAAAATACTTAAAAGGATTTTTATTTTATTTTTTTAACAGAAGACTTAAAACAGGTGTCTACCACTATGTTTACTTCCTCTCTGTTTCTGCTTTTCAGGAAGTAAATATTCTTCCTTTCTGGACACATGGGGACTGTCTTTCTTACAATGGAAGAAAAAAACTCTTTCAAATCTCTCTACTGCTTCCCCACTTGCTATTAAAATTTATTGTTAACATTTTGAAGATATGTAAGGCCACTTAAAATGCTCAGATTTTTCAGTTCATACCTGGAGCTCTTGGCTCGCTCTCTACTCCCTGCTACCTGACAAATTGTTAAAAACATGCCTATGCCTCCTAAATGACTGCATAAGTTTATTTGTGTGATACTTGTATATATTTTGACTTCTTGAGGAATACTCACAGCAATTCTACAGCAAAAGGTTATAGGAAGTAAAAGAACATTCATCTATGTTCTCTATCTTTAGTTACATAGCCATTAAGTCAGATTGCAGTCTAGGAATACTACCTTAAGTATCCTTGCAACTTCAGGGTTAAACTTCGGAATTTTAATATACTGAAGAAATAGTGTACAAATTCTTTTCCTCAGTCCTTCTAAGTTGCATTCTTTTACTTCTCTTGACATAAGATCAACTTCCCTGTCAATTAATTCCACTATTTCCTGTGTTAATTTACATTTGTGTTCCTGAAGGAAAACAGAATTAAAAAGGAAAAGAAAACTTTATTGTTACAAAGAAACAAACAACATAACTCTTAACAATGGTATGAAAGCAAATTATAGCTTCTGTGTAATTCATCAGTCACAGCTCTGTATGTTCACAATAAAAGAACCCTTAGTGGAAATAGGAAAATAACCTCCAAGAAAACTAATGTAAGAAGTTAAAAATATAAAAACCAAACAAACCAAAAAACCATGAATACATACAGATTTTGCTTCAATGAGCCTGCATATATACTGAAGCTAGGAAGAACTGTAAATCTGGAGGCACTAAATAATGCCTCTAAAACGAGGCTGAAAACTGTTCTGTTCCTCTAAAAGCTTGAAGAAGCATCTCAATAAGAAGCTTCCTTTGGTACTGTGATAGGAAATGTATATACACTGGTAGAAAGGAAAGGGGGAAAGGAAGGGAAAAAAAAAAAATGATACAAAAGGCCTAAGGGACTTACAACCATGCTTGAAGTTAGTGCCTTCAGTGCTCCAAATACTTAGAGATACTCCAGACATAGAAATCAAATGACTTAGGTTAATGTTTCTTCACCTGAAACATGAGTGCTAATCTGCAGAAATTCTAGAATTTGTTTACTACACAGTATTGAATTGTATTAAGATGAACAGAAGTTCATAAATTAGCAATGCTCCCAACATCATATTGACTTTTAATCAAATTCTGCTATTATCAAAACCAAGAGCAAGACATTAGTTTCATTCAGTAAGAACCAGGAAACAGCATTCTATTCTACGTCACTCTTAATGCTGTCATCTCACAAGTACTTGAAAACTTACCTTGGTATTCTTTTTGTACATTAATATGAAAAAAAGGAGAGAAAGATTAAAAGAAAGGCAGACAAGTTTTTATTCCACTGGGAATAGTGGCAGCATCTAGCGGGGATGTGAAGCATAAGAGAAAAGAATATCAGTATTTGCCAGCCATAGAAAGTGGCAACAAACCCACAGAGATCACAGAATCACAGAATTGTAGGGGTTGGAAGGGTCCTCTAGAGGGCATCGAGACCAACCCCCCAAGATGACAAGGTTCTAAGCCGATATGTCAAGCAATTGAGAAAAACAGAAGTACAGTAATAGCCATTTACATTTCTGTCATGGTTTGCATCAGTTTGTTACAAATATTAAGCTGAACTTTGTACTAAATTTGTATTATGTATTAATACACACACACAAAGACTAATGCCATGGGGTTAAAATCCTAATGCATCTTGAAGAAAAATGTGTACATCACAAAGCGCAACATGGATTTTAAGTACATGTGGAATACAAATCATTCTGTCACGCCAGTTGGTAGACTAGGCTTTCTCTTGCTGCCAACTGATTTCCCTGGCACCTATTTGCCAGAAGAAGCATTGTTTGTGTATCAACACAATTAAATCATAGAATCATAAATGATCACGTCTTTTGAAAGTGCAGCTTAAATCCAAACATAAATAGAAAAATAAAAACATACCTTCACTGTACCTCTGAGTGTTAGCAGCACATCTCTTCTCTCGTCTTTCGGGATGTCATTCATGCTAACACTGCGGTAGATTTCAAGTAGTTCTCTGGCACGGAGTGTGTATTGTGTATCCATTTCAGTGATTTTTCCATCACATGCTTTCCATCTCTTAGGTTGTGCACACTTGAGAAACAATTTGTACGACTGAGCTACTATAACCAGCTGAACAAGTGTATTGTTACATAAAGTTTCACCAGAGCAAATTGGGACATGACTTTAAAGCTTAACTAACACCAAAATCTAATTCTATTGCCAATACTTTACAGTACCTTTTCCACCAGAGCAAGCATTCAATTGCGCACTTTGTTTAAAATTGCAGGTCATGAAATCTCAGAGTAAATTAATAGTACATAATACTCTCCTACAAGGATACGCTCTACTCCTTTAGAACAAATTTACCGATGGTGGTGTTAGAATACATTTGCTCAGTATTTCATCTTGCAGTCATAAATCCCTCTGAAGTATCAGTAAGATCAATGGGACTGTTGACTTTGTAAAGATTGCAAATTTAAGCCCTCAAAGTCAGCTGCAGTACAAAACATTTCCAGGGAACTGCTCTATTTATGCTAGCTGCACAGACAACTGTAGAAGGCACAGACTTTGGTAAACTAAATTACAAGATGACTTCACAGCTTTTTGGATACTTGGGCTAGCTCCCTGCTCGCTAACTTAACTACATAACATATGCTTACTACTTCAATTCTCTTTGCACGTGTTTATCTGCTAAAGACAGTGAGAACTTACATGGTATTGGCTGCACTACTCAGTTTGAAAAGTCCAAACATCATCCTCTTTCTACAGGACTGGCTCTGAGGGCTACTTACCCAGGGAGGTAGATATCTAAATCCAACAGAAATACAGCATTCAAAACCCTCTCCCCATCACTGCCCAATTCCATTCCCTGTCCTCAATCATATAGTGGGACAGTTACTTTGAACTTCATTCTCTGCGTTAATTATTCACTTTCACTGTATTTGAAACTTGAGTATTCACAAACATCTGTGAACTTCACTTTGTGATTTTAGTGGAAGTTAGATGCAGAAACACAACATGGAGCCTTCAGATACTTGAGTAGTTCTGTGGAGAACACCCCAGTATCTCTGTGATCATTATTCTGATCAAATATACAGGCCTTCTGTGGTGATGTCATAAAAACAGCAAGGATATTAGATAGAACATATATGAACAGTCTACATAGGGTTTTTCTCTTTTTAAAATAAATTACCAAATTATAAAAATACGTAAGCAAAAGGAAAACAAAGCAACTGAAAAGGGAGTCCAATACTGAATAACATTTGATTATGTTGTCCCTGTTTTCCAAGGAGTACTTGAATTCATTACCTTCATTTGGTCCTCCTAATGAAACCACTCTTTCTAAGACAGAAGGGTCATTTGCTTACAATATGAGCACAATGAGTCAATGAGCACAACTTTGCCTAGGAAATAGCTATTAAAGCTGGGTTTTCTCATCAGTTTGCACAAGCCATATATAAGCTAGCAGCCTCAATGTTCTACACTGAATACAATCTGTAACACAGGCCCTTATATTATGACCACATTTAAATTATTCAACTCAAGATATGATATCTGTAAATTCTGTCATTTTTTCCTCATTACTTTATCAAAACTGAATATTGTATAAATTTTAAACAAAGAAATTAAACAGCTTTCTATTGAAAACAAAACAGGAGTCTCATCATTACAAACAATATTACGGTGTTTCAGAAGAATTCCAAGTTAAGAAATATATTTACTTTAAACTGTTCCAGGCTTCTTTTTCTGAGATGACAGAAGAATGTCAAATAGCAGAAGCAAATATTTAACAACGAAATGATTTATAATTTTGGTATCATTTCTAAATATTTAGTTTCCTAGCATTTTTCACTCCTGAAAGCAGTAATAGAGAATTCAACCACATCACAGCAATAAACCTCGTAACAGTTCCACCAATACTTCAGATAAGTAATTTATATTCATAATGGAGAAAGATCATATATTTTACCAAATCAGTTTTTGTGAACCGGTTCCCATTCATCAATAACAAAAACAAGGAAATTTCCTTTGTACCAAAGAGTCACTTTTTTGAAAACTAAGTAGTCAAAGTTGAAAAAAACAATGAACTTAGATATTTTAAAACTCTTGCTGCTGCAGTATATTTTTTCATAGTTATTTCACAACTATGAAAGTAGACACCAAAAACCTTTCTTCTTAAGGGATGGATTGCTGAGATACTGTTTTAACTTAAAAAAAAAACTTCTCGTATTTTATATTAAAGAGCCATTGAATCTAATTTCACTCTAAACTGTTGCTGTTGGAATGAACGGAATTAATTGAATTTATTTTTTTTAGTAAGTTTTGTCCTCAAGATTATACAAAAATAAATTCTCATGTAAAATTTGTTGCTCATCTAAGAGCAGTCAATTAATCACTGAGATCAATAAGATTCAATTAAAGCTCTCCTGGCTTTCTCATCCAATACATGAACAATGAATAAATATTTCCTTTCAAGTCCAACAGAAATGATGACTTAGGAACAAAGGCCTATCCTAAATGGAGAAATGAACAATAAATCTAATTTCTGAAGGATAACTTTTTTGAGGGAAGAAAAACGAAAAAAAAAAATCACATGATTAATTCTGTGGGATTTAAGATTTTATAATCTTTTTTTTATCTCCATATAATCTTTTATAATTTTATAAATACTAAATATATGCTTAAATTTTGCATTTAACTGCAATAGCAAACATTTCATTCTAAAAAGCAATGAATGAAGATAGCAGAGGGAAGGTCACCTAGTCATTAGTTTCATTTAGAGAAACAGAATGTTTTTGAAAGAGCTTATAGGCAGATTTCTAAAGATTCAAAAACTGATTAAGACAGATCACAGTTTCTTGCATGAATTATTCTAGCATTCTAATTCACAGAATGCAAAACACAGAATGATTTGCAATGTTCTTGTGTTTCATAACCTCAAATCAGCCTTTCTGAATTCTGTCAGAATGATCTTAACAACACTGTCAGAATTCCATCCTTGATGCGGGACAGTTAAAGGATAAAAAATTCATCCACTCAGTGCTAATTGTTTAGATTAAATACACAACTGGTTGTGTCTATGGTAGATCTCACAATTTTAATGTTGCAATGTTTGTCTTTTGATAATCAGTCACAGAGCTGCAAAAGTTACTTCTAGCAAATGGTTTGCAGATACCTTCTCTGTTCTTGTATGTTGGAACTTTCTTTATATTCAGTCTAAAATTATTTCACTGACCTTATCCAGAAAGTGCAGCACTGCTTTCTGTTGATTGTCCTCATCTGCATTTAGCTTGTGTCTCCCAATGGAAGCAATCAGCTGTGTCTCTTGTTCTAGAAGTCCACAAAGTGCGGCCTTTCTTTCAGCTCCAGTAAGAGTTCTGTTAATCCGTTCTGTCTCCTCCTGCCTCCATGCTACAGATACAAATATTCTGGGTAGTTTTTTAGAAGATGCTTTCCAGTGAGATTTCTACTTTCATATTCAAGAAATAGCATATTTTCTATAGTAATAATAATAATAATAAGCTTTTGTATTAGCAAATTGATTGTTATGCAAAATAGACATAAAAACAGCACAGAAAATAATGCTGAGGATAAAGATGTTCTGAGAGTGCAAGTATAAATCAATACCACACTGCCAGGAAAATCAGTGAGAATTTAGCTTCTGTGCAAATGTGTGGTGCAGTGATTTCTTTAGGATTTTGCACCTAAAAACTACTCCAAACAAGATGAACACTAGGAACTTTTTAACCAAACATCGATCACCGTGATCTTCTCAACAGATTAAGAACAGAATCTTACTGTGGTCCCAATAGTATTCGGTGCTACAGCTTCTCCCTGCAGAAATGAGTAGAGATCAAACAAGACTGACTGACAATCAAGTTTAGCACTTCAGGGCTTAACAGTGAATATTGAGTGGTATCATCTTTTGCCACCGAAGGCTGATGGATGCACATATATAATTAGATGATCATTATGTTACTCTCCCTTCTGCAGCAGAACCCTTCCAATGGAGGGAAGTGATATACAAACATGCTGATGACAGCAGCAAGTAAATCAGTGGATGCTATAAAAACATCTGGCCTTCTGACTCAGGGGCAAATCACCAAACCACAGGTACCTGCTGCACTTTGAAGTAGAAGCCAAATGGAATGACTAACATGCAGACACATCTCTCATGGCTTATTTTGCAGTACACATTTCTTGACTATAATTGCTGACATCCAGCTTGTACACCCTTACAGAAATCTCTCAGTAAAATCACCATTTACATAATACTGCTTTCCTTTGCATCCATCATAACAATTCCTGCCTATTTTGAAGGGTTTTGAAGGGTTGAAATGCTCCATTTCAAATACATCCAAAGATTTTTGCAGGAAGTTCTGTGAGATCCAAAACTTCCACATTCCTGAATAGTATCAATAAGTTATTGTTTCAGAATAGTTATGCAAAAGAGAAACAGTGTGAAGAAAACAATCCAGTATGTGATGAACAGCTACTGAAAAAAAGGCTATAACATCCTGTATCAGGTAAGATTAAAGGCAGGAGGAGGGAAGGGAAGAAAGTTTATTTTCTGCCTGTGGCTTCCTTATCTACAATGCTTTATGTTTTATACTTTAAAATATTTTATTCATTTCCTTAAGGCTTTCCAAGCTTTGGTATTAATGTGACAGCTGTCTGACAAGTTCTGAGTATCCAAAGATATATTTTTAAATAAAGCCATTTCAGCAAGTAAAAGCTCCTCATAGAATTAATTCACATGAGGCTTTGTATGCCTGAAGGGGGCAGCAACTTCAAAGGTGGAGTTAATAAATACACTAAGCAACTTTGTACCTGCAAAAATGAAGGGCCTGTCAAAATGTTACCCATACTCATCTACAAATTCAACATGTATATTTTATCAGGTCAGACATTCCTCTTAGACTATCTATTTTGCCTATTTTACTTGCATTTTTTATTCCAGTGTTTGTAAAGCAAATGAAGTAGTTCATACTTTTCAAATAAATAGTGAAAGTGTCTATATGCAGAAACACAGAATATTTAGATACATCTCATTTGCACCATACAACCAACAGGTAAGTTTTTGTACCAAAAATAATTGCTTCTCCTGGCTGACGTTGTAATAGTATCCCTATGTTGTGATCAGCAGCAATAACCTTCAC
The DNA here is from genome assembly GCF_019238085.1 of Lagopus leucura. Taxonomy (NCBI): domain Eukaryota; kingdom Metazoa; phylum Chordata; class Aves; order Galliformes; family Phasianidae; genus Lagopus; species Lagopus leucura. Next base: position 20,995,273 of record NW_024962265.1, on the reverse strand, counting down.
AGATCTGTAGAGGACAATAACCTCATTCTATTACTGTCACAATGATTTAGCTTGTGTAGACTGTTGACACTGTAAGAATGTAAAAGTAGTTTCAGATGCAGGTAGGAAAAAAAAGACTTCCTAGAACCACTAAGCTCTATTATAATAAAGAGCATGACTGCAAGTCTCCAGAGAAGCAATGAGTCAACAGTGGTAAACAAAGACCAAAGAATATGATTGATACTAGACAATTATCTCCAACAAAATGTTTAAAAGACATTTCAAATATCAGTGTTTAGTTTATTCCTTCACAGCTCTTGAAATGGCAAATGCTTCTCAGATTTCCTCAATAGGCAAAGCTGGACTTTTTTATTGTTTGTGAATCCAACCATACTAAATTAGGCAAGAGAGATGTATGTAACCATACATTTTAAATCTAAGAATATAAAACAACAACAACAAACAGTGTGCTTATTCAAAACAACAAATCCCAGGAAGATATAATTTCCCAAATTTAAAAGCTTTAAAAGCTTAAGACTGGAAATAATTTTTACATTTGTCAGAAAGAACAGTAATATTTATGTCATTTATACATTTAGACAAAGCAATTTGTTCAATGCCACACAAAGTATGACAGAATTAAAAGATAAGTGGATAACTTGGGGTTTCTTGAATGATGAGCTTAGGCTCTATGGATAACACATACTGCCAAATTTATGCTCAGTTTACCATAGGAAAAATAGCTAGGATGGTTTAAGGCAGGTTCAGTAGCTTTGCAATGAATCAGGGAATCCATTCCGTCAGTTCTGCTATAGGGACAGCAATGTAAAAACTGCCAGAGTTAAACCACAAGCGACCAATCAAGCTTAGATAAAATGAGGTGTCCAAAGAGACAATGCAAATATATAGGCCATCACATTACTTTCTGTTGTTTTCATTTTTCCAAAAGGGCATGTGCTAATTTTTTTTTATACTTAGGAGATCATTCTTGTATAAGACTTCATGCCAATTATTTGCAGCATTCACCTTATTTTGCCAGGGAAGTTTACAAGTGCTTGTCTGCAGACACCATCCACTCTGCTAGGAGAAAGATTTCATGATGCCCTTTAGGAACTTAAAAAAATGTTCTTAAGATTTAACATTTTTATTTTTTAAAGATTTTTAAAATATTTGTAAATATTTGTAAATTTTTGTCTGCAGTTACAGCAGCTCTGCGAATAAAACACACTAGAAAGAGAAGAAACAGCAGCAGAAGAGGACATGCATGAAACAAAGAACCTCATTTACCTTTCATAAAATTCTTGGTAGAATTTAGTCCATTATGAAAATTAAATGGCAAATGATGGATCTTAATTGCAATTTCTTCATGACATTATTTTCAGTGACATAAATGCATCAGAACTAACTTAGTCTTTTGATCCTTAGAAGAAAACAATAGAAGAATCTCGTTCTTCTTGTTGACCTGTATCAGGTCGTCTTGATCAGAAAGGAAAAGAAATCAACCAAAACCAGAAAAACTTGCTTCTAAACTACTCTCTTTTTTGCTGACTTAGGAGTGCTCCCTTAAGAAAAACTTACATTCTAAAGCGTGGTAAAGCAGGTCGAAGTCTTCTTTGGTTTTAGGGTTCAGTTTTCTCTCCTGCTCCATTCTCAGTTTGTCTTCTTTCTCTTTTTCCCTTTGTAACACTTCTTGTGCTTCCCATGCCAGCCTTAATCTCTTTTTTTCCTTCAGGTTTTGTACTATATTTCTAGCATGCCAACGACGAAAGTATTTCTGTAATACTATTACCTACATATGATAAAATATCACAGAACCATCAATTTCAAATCAAACAGCACAGCATTTTGTTCTTAACTGTTTTTTTTTAACTGCATTTTAACTACATTTTCTAAGATTTGTCTTGTATCTAGGCTAATTTAAATGCTTTAAAAACAGTTATGTACTATTAGTCTAAACACTAGCCCGCTTACTTTTTTAGTTAACTGCAAGAGTGTAATCAGTGGAGGAGGTCATTTTTCTTTTTCAAGCTCCCCTTAAAAATTGCCTTCTGCCATGTATTGCTTTAATTTTTTCCCTTCAGCTGTGTAGGCAGAGGTCTTCATTTTAGTACCAATTTATGCTTTGTCAAAATTAGGAAATTAGATTCATATTTGCAAATTTAATTATCTTATTGAAAATAACAAAACAAAACAAAACAAAACAAAAAAAAAAGCATAGCCACAAAATTAAATTAACTACATTTTATTTGTAAACAAAGAATAAAAATGAAATTAACACTGCTGTTATGACAAAACTTAAAAATATATATATAACCACCATCAAAAATGTTGCTATTAAAGACTATGGAGCTAGCCTAGACATGAGTAGGGAGGACAATGCACAGGCCTGAACTTCTGCCAGCTGAGTTAGCACCTGCACCAAAAACACTTGAGCCAGGTTAATTTAATGCCATTCTGAGTTTATTAAGCATCATTCAGTGTAGAAGGCCATCAAACACAAAACCATGTTGATACAGCTAAACTCCAGAGGTATCTTAATCTAACATTTCCTTGGATACGTCTCCAGTTAATATTTCAGAACAGAACTACACTGTGCTGTGCAAATCCACCAAATTGAATCAGCACCAGCTGATGTCTCCACTGTGCTCTATTCCTTGACACAGACGCACTCTAAAAAATAATTTTAGAATGTTATATATCAACAATAAAAAATACTCCTGTGTTTTTCTTGTACTGTGAAAAAATACATACAGAAAACTAACTAATATCCAAGGTATTAAAACCTGAAGGCCAGTTTTGGTTATAAGAAGCCGCTGTGAAGGGAGAAAGTATTTTGGAATACATTTGCAAAGTGTTTGCTTTTGAGGTGAAAAATAAAGAAAATCATTCTGTGGTAACATTCAGAGCAGCATTATAGGTTACCTACAGATACATTACAGATTTCAGTGAGTAGCACTAATGATCACAGTAAAACTTTCTCGTAGTCCTGGGGAAACAGTTAGATACTGGGGTTCCATTCCAACAAGATGCTTACTGCTGTCAGCTGATGCTAACCAAATAAGAATTTCTTACAGAAAATTTTAACAAGATTTAAAAAGCATCTTGTCAACCACATTAATACAGTGATCCCACTTAGACACTTGGGGAAACCAACTTGTCATCCACTTAGTAAGACTCAGACTGCTTATTTTAAGCAATTAAATTAGGAATTAGAGCATTCACAAAGCAGCGTCCAAGCTAACATGATGACAGGGAGTAATAAGATTGGTGTGCAATGACTGAACAGGTGGTTTACAAAGAGAAGTTCAGAATGCCTAAAGAGACATTCTCTGTACAATGACTATACAGCATCTGTTGTCAGAATCGGCTACGCTGAGCATCTCAGTGCACCAAAAGACTCTGAACCAAAAGAACCCTCAAGGCCATAGCATATATATATAGTCTGCTCTTAAATAAATAAATACAGGGGGAAAAAAAGCCATAAACTCCAGAAGTTGAATGTAAGTCACATAAATCCTAATCCAATATTCTAGCTATTATGTCATACATGGCATTAGGCAGGGAGTTCGGGTCCTTCTAAAAGAGATCAAGAGAATGGGAATGGGACAGACCTATTGTAATAACTAACAGTATGTATGAAAGTTTAACTTAAGACAGAAAATAGCAAATTCACAATGATTAATATTTAAGAAACTGTAATGTCTCAAATGTTGCTAAAAACACCAATATTGTAAATGTGCACACGCACACTTATATCAGAAAGATAAGGAAACGTGAATATTCTGAAGTTCACCGCTAAAATCCCTCTTGGAGCACTCTGAAGACTCATTACATATTCAGATAACCTTTTTGCTACTATTCTTTGCAGATACAGTTGCAAACATATGAGAACTTACTGCTTCAAGTCGACGCTTATGGTATTCCTCTGCTGTTAGGTACTTTCCAGGGGTTATTAGTTTGTCACTTATGTTTGACACATACAGGCCACTTTTAGTCATCTGTGTAGATGTTGGATTTGTTGTTTGTTGATATCTATTTCTTTCAAAAACCGTCTAGGAAAAAAAAAAACAAGTTAAATTATCAGAAAATACATAGATTGTTTTCTCATTTCCAGAAATAAAGAATGAAAAATTAGCTATTTATAAACCCAAATCTCAAGACACATTATATAAATTCATTAAATATATTCAATTGCATACTTACTGTTGATTTATTTACTTCCTCATTCCTGTTTGAAATAATTGTGTCAACATTCTGTTGTTTGGCAAAATAAAATATATCTTAAAAAGACACTGTTGGACCATTACCTGTGTTTCTCTACAAAATAATGTAGTTCCTTTTTCAGGTCTTTTTTTGGGTACCGTTTGTGACCCTGCATTATGGAATTCCACTCCTGTTACTCTGTTCTTAAATCCACCCAGAAATGGTTTACGAAAAGTAGGTCTTTCAATTTTCACAGCTACATCGTGGAATGACTCAGAATCTGCTAAAATGAAGGTTACAGGATAGAAATATTGTTTCTTTCAGTAACAGATTGAGATTACAGAAGGTTTGTTTATTTATCTATCTTTATGTAGATAACCATAGGTATACAAATACAGCTACAGATACGTATTTAAAGGTGCCATTTACCCATCTGTACTCTGACAGTGATGACATCTGGCATATGGTAATCCTGTTGAGCTGCTTTACTAGGTAAAAGTTCCAGGTCAAGACACAACTTCTCAGACTGGGTAAATTCATGAAATTCAGCCCTACTCCACATAACAGTTTGAATTATGCTTCCTAAAAGGTAAAAGGACAATTTATGATATTGTTCTCAAGCAACAACAAAAAAAAGCTTTTCAAGTTAATCCCCAGATGATTTTACTGAAACACTGCAAGAGAGAACAAATACAGATTTTTGAGCTGAAAAAGTTTTCTTCAACAAAAATTTATTACACACTTTGAGATCTAACGTGCTACTGTTATTACATAAAAATTCATTCATACTCCAATCAGAAAAGATACAGTAAGTCAATATCTTTATTTGCAAATAGAGAACTTTAAATCAAAGTTACCCACATACGCAGTGAACTTTTATTGAAAATCTTACCAAAGCCTGTTCCAACTTAGAACCAAGCATACAATGGTGGAATTGGTGTGTTTTTTTCACACAGAATTTGACTTTGTGGTGTTTATTCAAAGACTACATTCTGAACCAGATTTACATAGCTTCATGCTCCAGAAATTATTTGGTTTGATTTAGAGATACGACATATCATCTGGCTTTGGTACAGTGCATTTCCCAGGAAGGGAAAGCCAGCTACTGGAGAATAAGAGCATCTGAACACAATTCAGACAAGAGAAGGCAGTCAGCAACTCCATATTCTGAAGGGTCAGCCACTGTGCTCACATGTGGAATGGGATTTGTTGCCTTCAGCTCTGAAGGCCCAAGGAAGTGGGGCACTGAACTGAAAAGGGGAAGCAAGACAGGACACCCAGAAGAGAGAAGAACAAAGTGCAGGAAATGCTGGACTGTTTCAGGGACTGCAGGAGAAAGGCATGGAGGGTGGCTGGTAAGTCACAAGAGACCTAGGAGGTAAAATAGTAAGGTGATTGCTGTGGTCTAGTCTAAATTGATACCAGGTCACATTGTATTTGGAATATGCGCTGCTTATTTTAAAATACCTGTACAAAAGCCATATGCATTTCTTGATTCAAGAATCCCTCAATAAAATGTCATATTAATCCATAAATTGCTATCACAATGTGAGATAAACAATATATCCCTCGCCTTTTCAATCGTGTTTCATTTAAGAATTTTAAAAGTCACCTCAAAACCAAGAACCTGCAAATGTTAACAGAACAAGAGTGTAAGAAGGCATAATCAGATTGAACAAAAGAATCCCTCTAAAGCAGTAACGTCCAACATTTTAACAACTTCTTTACCTGTCCCTGTTGAACTTGTCACATTCTCTGACAGCGACGCATTTTGAGATGTTTCTTCTTCCCTTTCTGAACTTCTTAATTCAGGTAATGTAGAGGACTTTGTAACGGCAACAGGAGATGCATTCTCAGGTGACGCACTGAAGGGGTTCTGTGGCTCGAGCACACCTTGGTTGCCATCTCCCATCACCTCCTGATGACAGAGTCCTTCTCCAGGTGCCTCCCGCAGAGCTGCCCCTGCCTGCTCCCAGGAGGCCAGTGGCTTGCAGCCCTCCTCTGCCTGCATCGTGCTGGCAGCAGGGTGAAGCAGGGCCTCACCGGACGGCTCCGTGCTGCCAGCCTGCCTGGGCCCTGCAGGAGGCTGCTCTGCTGCCCACGCTCCTGCTGGAACAGCTGAGGAGCAGCTCTCCGAGGCACCTTCCATCTCCAAAGGGCGAGCTCAACTTTTTAACCTTTCTGCAGGAATGCTCGCAGTACCTATTAAAAACATACAGGTTTGTTGTTATCATCACAGGAGTGGCAATATCCTGCAAAGCTTCTCCCGAATTCTTTTCCAAGCAGCCTATTTAGAATAGCTTCAGGTCTTAGTTTTTACTCAGAGCAAAACACAAAACATCTTACTGTTCTGTGAAAGCCATAATGTGCCAGCAGGCAGCCAGAAGAGCTTATATATATATATATATATATATGTATGTATGTATGTATGTATATATATATGCATGAATACGCATGATAAGGAATACACAGGTAGGAATATTTCATATACTGATAGATACAGATAGGGGAGATTCGGGAATCCGCGGAGGAGTAGAACCCCGCCCGGCCCGGCATAGCGCCGGTGGGACGCCGGCCCCGCCCGCAGCCCCGCGCCCCCCTGGAGGTGCATCCGCGCGGCTCTCCCAGCACGGCCCGCGCCAGCGCCCTCACATCGGCCGTCGCGCCAGGTGCTGGGTGCCGCTCAGCGCCGCGGGGCTCTCCCCGCTCCGGTGCCATCCCTGCAGGGCTCTCGCAGGACCTCCCGTCCCGGGCGGCTCTCCATGGTGGCGCTGCACGCACGGGCAGCGCGTTGCGGTAACCATGGCAACGCAGGGCGGGGCTGGAGGAGCACTTGAGCGTGCGCGGTGAAGCCAGGCGGGAGACGGCGGCGCCATGTGCGCGGCTGCTCGGCGGGCGGCTGTGGGTGCGGGGCTGTGGCGGCGCTGAGCGCTCGCCTTCTCAGTGCGCGCCGTCCCGCGCTCGGTGCGAGGCTCCGCTAGGCTCGTGTACGCAGGCCTGCTGCTTTCTCTCTAAATCCTGAGCTGAGCCTGACTGAAGTGACTTGTTCCGTGGAAAGAGCTCTGCTTTATCGCCATCATAACTGCCTTCAGCATTCCAGCTCAGCTTCAGTTTGGAAAATGCTTTCTCCTCCCCCCACAATTACTTTGTTCTTCCTCTTGGCAAAGAATTAAACTAGTGAGAACACTGCCCACACACTGATCTCTCTCAGCGCTTCAATCTGCTCTCTTCCCTCCCTTTGTTCTCAATAACCCATAACTTACTAATAATCTTGGGTAGCATAAATGGAGTTAATTCTTGCTTTCTAAAACAGTAGAGCAAAATTTAGCCAGCAATAAAGCATAAAAAGAACTTTTAATGCATGCTGAAAATTTGATAAAAATCTGAAAAATCCTTCGTGATTTCTAGACTTTGGCTTCACAGTAGAACCTTTCTAATACTTAGGATAATGGATTCCTAAATTGAAGTATGAGCGAAAGCTAATTCAGTGTTTTGATAGATAAAAAAAAGTGATCCTATTTTGAGAGATTTGAAAGAACCATTTATAGAGCAGCCAAAGCACTGTGGCTATAAATAGGAAACATAGCAGTAAAAATACCTGTCAAGGCAGTAAGTTAGTCTGTTGCAAGAACTTATTTCTGCCTTTGAGAAAGGGAGAAGAGGTGAACTTCTGGAGAGTGGAACCTGACCTCGGTGCCAGGGAATGTTGTGGAGCAGAGGGAGATCACATGGCATGCGTGGGACAACCAGGGATCAGGCCTAGCCAGCATGGGTTCACAAAGGGCAGGTCCTGCTTGACCAACTTGATCTACTATGATCTACTGATCCATCTGGTAGACTAGGGAAGGGCTGTTGATGTGGTCTACCTAGACTTCAGCAAAGCCTTTGACACTGTCTCCCACAGCATTCTCCTGCAGAAGCTGGCAGCCCATGGCTTGGACAGGTGCACTCTTGGCTGGGTAAGGAACTAGCTGGAAGGCTGGGCCCAGAGAGTGGTGGTGAATGGAGCCAAATCCAGCTGGCGACTGATCATGAGTGACGTTCCCCAGGGGTTGGTGCTGGGGCCTGTCCTCTTCAGTATCTTTATTGATGACCTGGATGAGGGCATCGAGTGCACCCTCAGTAAGTTTGCAGATGACACCAAATTGGCTGGAAGTGTGGATCTGCCTGGGGGTAGCGAGGCCCTACAGAGGGATCTGGACAGGCTGGAGAGCTGGGCTGAAGCCAATGGGATGAGTTTCAACAAGGCCAAATGCCGGGTCCTGCACTTCGGCCACAACAACCCCAGGCGACGCTACAGGCTTGGGGCAGAGCAGCTGGAAGACTGCATAGAGGAAATGGACCTGGGGATATTGATTGATGCTCGGCTGAACATGAGCCAGCAGTGTGCCCAGGTGGCCAAGAAGGCCAATGGCATCCTGGCTTGCATCAGGAACAGTGTTGCCAGTAGGAACAGGGCAGTGATTGTTCCCCTATATTCAGCACTCGTGAGGCCACACCTCAAGTACTGTGCCATTTTGGTCTCCTCACTGCAAGAAAGACATTGAGGCCCTGGAGCGGGTTCAAAGGAGGGCAACAAAGCTGGTGAGGGGTCTGGAGCACAGGGCTTATGAGGAGAGGATGAAGGAGCTGGGAATATTCAGCCTGGAGGAGGCTCGGGGAGACTTTATTGCTCTCTGCAACTACCTGAAGGGAGGTTGTAGTGAGCTGGGAGTCAGCCTCTTCTCTCATGTAACAGTGATAGAACTAGAGGGAATGGCTTCAAGTTATGCCAGAGGAGATTCAGGCTGGATGTTAGGAAACACTACTTCTCTGAAAGAACGGTCAAGCTGGAATGGGCTGCCCAGGGAGATGGTGGAGTCACCGACCATGGAGGTGTTAAGGAACATTTGGATGCTGTGTTGTGGGACATGGTTTAGTGAGAACTATTGATGATGGTGGATGGTTGCACTGAGCGATTCTGTGGGTCTTTTCCAACCTTGGTGATTCTGTCCTCAATGCTGGCTATCAAATTTCATCACTAGTGAGACAGTAAGAGACTTCTGCCCTGCAATATAATTCACAAGCTTGTAGGACAGATAATTCATATGACAAATACAGCTTTAGAAGCAGAGTATGTAATGGAATGAGAGCTCAGCTCTCTCTGTCATGAAAGAATAGAAACAAATTGCAATAGCTGTTACTGCATTTTGCCAATGTTTCCATCTCAAGAATTTCTAGCCAAAATACTTTGTTTTGGGGTCATCATCATCATCTGACATCATTCACGCTCATTCAGGTTTACAATTCTTTAGTATTTCTCATGTGGAGATTGTTTGCAAGTCACAGTGAAGTCCTTTTCAATAATGCCACCTAGTGGCTTTATCTTAGAAGAAACCAGCTTTTCACAAGGCTGAAATAGATGTCAAAATCTACCAACAAAGTGTAATATTTTCAACTTTTTGAATTGTGGAGAGTTTAAGACTTCGGTGATTTCACCAATAATCAGTGGGAAAAGTCCCTCTAAAGTTGCTCTAAAAGAAGTAATTACTCTCACGCAAGCACTACATAACTTATACTGGCTATACCCAGTAGGTTCTCTTCCACTTGCCTAATGCCCTAATACCTTACCTATACTCATATATCTACGACATAATTAGTCACAGGTAATTAGACAGAGGTAAACTGATGGTTCTAAAGTCTGTATACCTATTACAAAGTACATATGTAACACAATGCACTGGAACTGTCAACCTTTAACAAGCTGCAGATTTTTGTCATACAGCTCATCTTTAAACTTCCATCAACATTATTAATGGTACTGAGAAACTGTGAGCAAAGACAAACTTGCACATTGACCCTGGATCTAGTCTGTCAAACTTAGATTTCTAAAACAGTTTTGAGACTGGAGATGTGTGGCTGGTCCTTCATTCAAGCATTTAGATGGAAAGAGCACACGTCAACAAAATTCCATTATTTTTTCTTAACAGTAATATTCCAGGTCTGAATCAGTAATATACAAATAAACCAATGAAGTACACACTTACATACAAAACCAAATCCTACACATACAAAATTAGAGTGACGTTAAAATTTTGTGCCACGTATATGATGCTAAGTATGGTAAGCTACCTGCAAATGAAGAAACCCATTCCTGCTTCTCAGCACCTCCCTGAGCCAGAATTATTGCTTATGTGGCCAGTGGAGTCAGCTGGTTCGGGACAGTGATTCAGCTAAAAACTAAAAAACATTATTTTTGGTAAGCCTGACTTGCATTACATCAGATCCCTAATACTGATATCTGCATGGTCATACAGACACTGGTACTGGCTTTACAAAGATAGCAAAAACACACAACCATCAATGGCAGAAAAAGGCAGAACCGTGCTTTTCTACAACTTTGATTTTGATTTCAAATGAAATACCTGTATCTGCTAATATACACATACAGATTATAACGTTATCATGCACAAATAAGTACCCTGTTAATCAGCAAATGACAAAAAGAAATGAATCAATGGTTGTAAATAAGCTGACTATTCTTAAAGCCATTTTTGCAAGAAACTGGTAGCAATCTTTAGATTGCTGTATATAGTGGACATTAAGACAAAGCGTGGTTTTATTAAGTCACTTTTTTAATTTAAAGGTACTGTCAGTAATAGATTATATTTCAACTTTTTTGACTTTCAAGAGGTTACACCATTTTCAGTATTATATTGGCCATCTCCACTGGTCAGTAGGAGGTTCTTCAACTAGAGGCTCCCATGGTTTCCACTGTAACATTTTTCTTGCCAGGGAAAGCTCACTTTCAGCCTGTTAATAAAGACCATACATTAAACAAGTTCTTAAATTCTATACAACTGCCAGAATATGAAACCACCTTTAGTTCAGTTCATCATCTCAATGATGTGCCACTACCTGTCGTAGTCAGGGACAATCTCAAATTTTATGTTTAACTATGGTACTTCTTTTCCCCCAAAAGCAGCTTTGTGAATTTAAGATGTGCCAAGTCACCCCCAAATGCCTGCAGTCTGTTCACCTCATTCCTAATGACTACTTTATGATAAGCTCATCCCTGACATTCTCCAGTCTATTTGGATTAACCTCCCACATCATCCTGCCATCTTCTGTCCTCTTTTTTTGGTTGATTCAGACTCTGCAAGGTAAGTATGCACAGTATATATATTAGGCATAATACAGTAAATGTGAATTATCATGTTCATTTTTAATATGGTCATGCCATTCACTATAGGAAGATTCAGACTCATATATATACACACACACATATATATACATTCACACACACATATATATTTATATATATTTATGTATGTATATATGTATGTATATATATTATGTATATTTATATATACACATTTATATGCTGTTTGTTTTGCAGCAGAGGAAGAACGTGGAAAAAATGCCCATATTCTGAACAGCCAAAGGAACACTAAAAATTACTAACTCAACCTACACCTGATCTTAAGTTTCCCTCTTTTACCTGTACAATGACTTCTTCTATTTGACCACTATTCAGTTTGTCCTGTAGTTTCTGCACATCAGTTTCCTGAGAATTCAAACAAATAAAGATTTAGCTGTACTGAAAAGTAGAAAGAACAGACACATCATGAAAATACTAATTTGGGCAGATCACACTCCAACCTTCCTTTATGTTCTTTACAGAGAGAGTGGTGAGGTGCTGGAACAGGCTGCCCAGAGAGGTTGTGGATGCCCCGTCCCTGGAGGTGTTCAAGGCCAGGTTGGATGGGGCCCTGGGCAGCCTGGTCTAGTATTAAATGGGAGGTTGGTGGCCCTGCCTGAGGCAGGGGGTTGGAGATTCATGATCCTTGAGGTCCTTTCCAATCCTGGCCATTCTGTGTTTCTGTAATTCCACAAAACTACCATCTAGTTAGCTGGTCTTTGTCATTTACTTCATTAAAAAAAAAAAAAAATCCCTCACAGGTTTCTTATTGGAAACTAAACATCAACCTCTCCATGAGAAATACTAAAATAGAGTACTGCTTAATGACATCCAAACAGGCATTAAAAACTTAGGGCTGCAGTATATAACCTTCAAAGAAGATTCTGATCTTAGGTTTTATAGAGAATATTGTGCAACCTCCTAATAGTTACCTGCTTTCAGATGTGCAGGACAAAGACTGTATTAATGTAACACACCAGTAAGAGGACACAGTTTTTGTGCAAATGTGAAAAGTACATACCAGTTTCATCAATCTTAGAAAGTACTTATTCTTCTAATTTTCACAGGCAATATGATTAAGAAAGCAATTATTTCTGATGTACCATCAAAGTACTCAAGACTGATTATTTCTGAATTGATATTTCAAAGTCACTTATACTCCTGGAAAACAGTGAGTCATTCAAAAACCTTTTTGTCATCCTACAAATCTTTCCATGTGTAACACTCATGAAACAGCACTGTACTTACTGTTTGCACCAAATTATATCTCTGATTTACAATCTGCTCTGTGTACTTCCTGTACGCTGCATCTTTGGGAATTTTCTGCAGGACAGCAAGGATTTTGGAGTACAGTATTTGCAGGCGCTGAAACAATCACAACACATGGTTAAAATTTACAACCAGAATTATACAATAACCCGTCCCACTAAGCATGACAGCACTCTATGTTCTGTGTTATAGATAGTTAGGGTATTCAAATGTAAGATTAACAAAACGACCAGGCCTGAAACGCACAATTCTGTTTTAGATGGGACTGGGATTTGTCAGAACAAGAAGTTACCACTAGCAGATTCCTTAAGTGCAATTTTAAGCATACTTAATGCAAAGTTGAAACAACAAAAGCTGCAGGTCTAGTACTAACCACACTTTTCACAAATCAGACAAACTCACGTTTAAACCAGCTTCTGAGAAATTACTTGAGAAAGATATAAAGAAGCACATAATCTTCCAGAGCATAACTTGTTTTTTTGTTTGGTGATGGCATTTAGCACTTCTTCTTATGCTACAAAGTTCTGAGTGATAAAGCTAAAACCCAAAACTTCTATTGCTGAATTTAAACATAGTGATGAAGGCCAATGAGGATCATGAATAAATTACACTTTTGTCCCTACTGCTGGGTAGCTATCTACCCAAAGAAGAATGGATATCCTGTAAGTTGCATATTGTTCTAACTGGAATACTGCAGTGATAAATACAAAGAAAACACAAAATGAAAGGGGAAATGGCACAGAACCTATACTTGTAAGCACAGCACTATTGATTTCTCTGCTCTAGAAACTGAATCACTGGAGAAAAAACAAAATTTTATCAACTCCACCTAAAAGCCTACCTGACAACACTGTAAACTGCAGTCATTTGTTTATAACAATATCGGTTGCCACAACTATTGTTTGTTACACCACTCCTAAATATTGGTAGCATTTCTGAAACAGAATTGTTGCATAGTTGGGAATTTCAAAGCTCATGCCTCCACGATTAAGATGTGGCAAACATACTTTCATTACGGACCCTGGGAGGCAAAAAGCAAGCACCAAACTGCTACACAAATCCCTGAGTGTTGTGCCTGAGAACCACTGAGGTATTGCAGTGCTTGCCATCACAAAGCCCTGAGCCTGCTTTGCAACAAATGGTGCCTATTTAGGGTGAAATCAGCCTTCTCTCTTGGCACAGATAGAGGTTATTTCAGCACTTTTTGGAAACACAGCACAGCGGGGTGGGAAAACACCTGTATGCTTCTGCATTCTGTGGGTGCCATGAGCCAGCAGTGTGCCTTGGTGACCGAGAAAGCCAATGGGATCCCAGGGTGCATTTAAAGGAGCGTGGTCAGCAGGGAGAGGGAGGCAATCCTCCCCCTCTACTCTGGCCTGGTGAGGCCTCACCTTGAGTACTGTGTCCAGTTCTGAGCTCTCCGGTACAAAAAAGATATGGCCCTCCTGGAAAGAGTCCAGCAGAGGGCCACAGAGATGATAAAGGGCCTGGAGCACCTCTCATGAGGAAAGGCTAAGCGACCTGGGCCTGTTCAGCCTTGAGAAAAGAAGACTGAGAGGGGATCTAATCAATGTACATAAATATGTGAGGTGCGGGAGGCAAAGGGATGAGGCCAAACTCTTTTCACTAGGACAAGGGGAAACAACAAACTGAAGTATAGGAAGTTCTGCACAAACGTGTGCAAGAACTTCTTCACAGTAAGGGTGATGAAGCACTGGCACAGGCTGCCCGGAGAGGCTGTGGAGTCTCCGTCTCTGGAGATGTTCAAGACCCACCTGGACACCTACCTGTGTAACCTGGTCTAGAGAGCCTGCTTTGGCACGGGAGTTGCACTAGATGATCTCTAGACGTCCCTCCCAGACTCTACAATTCTGGGAATTGGATGTTACATTTACGAAGGACTGCATTTAGAAAGTTCTTCACTTTTACTTTGGAGATGAAAGATAAGTGAAGCATTGTTTCATAACAGCACTTGTGACAGAAAGGTTTTGAAATCAACATTTGCGGCACACACTGCACCTACACGCACAAACCCTTCACAGAAACGCTCTCACTGGCGGCACGCACTACGCTGGGAACAGGACACACAACGTACCTCATGGGGGTTTTCAGCCACGGCCAATCCCACGAGCCCAGTGGTCTGCACAAAGCACACACACAACCACTTATTACACCAAAACCATCGCTTCCACGCCGTTCCGCACCGGCGCGCCGCCCCCACCCCAGCCCTGCCCGTGACGCGAGCCTCTCTCCCGCCCGACGCTGCCACGAACGCGCAGCGTTCCGAGCGCCGCGCTCTGTACAGCCGGCAGCCCGGCGCGGTGACCTCGGCGCAGCGCCGCGCTCCGGGCCCATCGCCACGCACAGGGGCACGCAGCCCTGTCCCCCGCAACCCTTTATCCCACGATGCCCGCTCGTTCCCAGCCCTTCGCTCCGGCGTCCCCGTTCCCTCTCAGAAGAGCGGCCGTAGCCCAGCTAAAAGCCTCATAACTCCCAGCTCACCTTCCTCAGCGCGCCCGCCATAGCTGCGCCGCCGGCACCGCCGCCGACTGGGCCACTAGGCGCATGCGCGACAGCGCGCGGGCGTCTGAGGTCACCAGTTAGAGGACATAGCGAAGGGCGCTAGACTGCGCATACGCCGTAGTCGCACTCATCCAAGAGCGGGGCCGCCCGGTCTGTAACCGTATGGCTTTGCGCATGCGCGGTTCGAATGCGGTGCGGCTGCGCGTATGCGCCGTGAGCTAAGCGAGGTGGTGCCCGTGTGCGGAGTCGAACGGAAGAAAGGCGAGCGTGCGTATGGGCCGCTGGGGTGCTGGCTCTGGCAGTTACGTTAGTGTGCTGCCTGTTCTCCGAGCTGTGCTTCTGGCCCTCGAGCACAGCGTTCGCCTGGGGCGGAGCGCGGTCCGAGGGCGGGTGCGTGGGATGGCTGTGCACTGGTGGTTGGTGTGCTCCGCACGGCTGGTGGGAGCAGCTGATCTGTACGGAGCAATAGCTAGCTGTAACTGCTAGGAATGGTTCCCCTGCACTGTCGTGTGTTTGTAGCCTTCGCTTTGTGTGTTGTTTCCCAACACGGTTTCCAGTGGTTTTTCAGCATACAAGCTCCAGAGCTGATTCCAAAGCTCACTTCGTGAGTCCAACAACTATATAAAGCCTTAAAGCTTCAAAAGCGTGTTTGGCCGCAGCTGAGAGTGCTCTTCATAGAATCATAGAATGGCCTGGGTTGAAATGAACCGCAATGATCATCTAGTTATGCTATGTACAGGGTCGTCGACCAGCGGACCAGGCTGCCCAGAACCACATCCAGCCTGGCTTTGAATGCCTGCAGGGAGGGGGCATCCACAACCTCCTTGGGCAACCTGTTCCAGTGCGTCACCACCCTCTGTGTGTAAAACTTCCTCCTAATGTCTAACTTAAACCTCCTGTCTCAGTTTAAAACCATTCCCCCTTGTTCTATCGCTGTCCACTCTCATAAACAATTGTTTTCCTCCTGTTTATATACTCCCTTCAAGTATTGGAAGGTTGCAATGAGGTCTCCCTGGAGCCTTCTCTTCTCCAAGCTAAACAAGCCCAGTTTATGTCATTCTTCTCTTTGAAATAAAAATGATTTTGTCTACTAAACATGAGATTTTAGTATAGTGACTGTCTTTTAAATATCTGTCAACTTCTGTTATTCTTTCATGAAATGCTTCAGTATTGAGGCCTTGGAGAAGTTTCCGGCATATCAATAGTGTTTTCCTACAGCAGACATGGTAAAAAAAAAAAAATACCAAATTGGTATGTGTGCATTGGGTAATCAGGTCTTACTAAGGTCAGAAGATTTCTACCTTGCGAATACTCATAAAGTTGGGTAAATATTCTGGAATTTGTTTCATAATACAGTGTGCATATGCCTGTTACGAATTTGCTTCATGGAATTGGTTGGCTAGGAGCTGCAGAATCAAAAGTGAGATTCACTGGAGTAGAATGTGGTGAACAGGCAATTGCTGAGTTAACATGTGCGAGGACAAAAGTAAAAAACCCACCACATTAAGGGACTTGTGATAGAAGAAGATAAATTGGCAATAAAAAGGCATTTTATGTTGTCAGTGAATTTTGGACAAAATAGTATTAATAACAAACTGAAAAGCCAAACAATGCCATGTGTGTCATATTGATATGTGTTAGTTGTGATAGCACCCTAGTTACATGAAAGAAATGAGGTGGACATTTAAAATCTTTGTGTTCTTTATAGATATTATAAATCTATATATTGAAAATATTTTTCATATATAAGGATATATATTCTTGTTCTTATCAGCTGTTAGCCAGCAGTTGAGCAGGGCACTGGCACTGTTCATGCCTGTTTCTATTGCACTATATTTTGAAGGCTCACCACACTTGTCTGTATCACAGTAACAGAAATTGCATTTAATAGTATATCATCATTGAATGACTTTCCTGATCTTGCATCCAAAGATTAGGTGCATGTCACACATTGGTTAAGTTTACAGTTTCACAGTTCTATACACATGGATGAATTACGTAGCACAGAAGAGCAATGGAGTTCTGACATTTTGTTCTATCAGAAGTGTAAAATTTCATTGTATCAGATATTAACAACACGTTGGACATTTATTGTTTCAGCTTGTTTTCCTTTTTGTGTATTAATTTTGGAAAAGATAGTAACAGATCTGATTGAAACAAAAACAAGACTAAGGTATCAGTGATATGACCAAGGGAAAAAAATGAGCTGGCAGGAAAAAAAAGATCCAATTTCTTCCACTTTCTGGGTACAGTTGTTCTTCGTGTTGCTCCTGGGTTCCTGTGTTTTTATATCACTTCTACTTGCACTATAGAATGACTGAATCACAGAATGGTTTGGGTTGGAAAGGACACTGAAGATCATCTAGTTCCAACCCCTGCTATAAGGCAGGGACACCTCCCTCTAGACCAGGTTGCTCAGAGCCCTATCCAGCCTGGCCTTCAATGCTTCAAGGGAGGGGGCATCCACAGCCTCTCTAGGGAACCTGTTCCAGTGTCTTATCACCCTCACACTAAAGAATTTCTTCCTGATATCTAATCTATATCTACTCTCTTCCAGTTTAAAGCCATTACCCCGCATGCTGTCACTACATGCCCATGTAAAAAGTTCATCCCCAACTTTTCTGTAGGCCCCTTCAGGTACTGGAAGGCTGGTGTAAGGTCTCCTTGTAGCCTTCTGTTCTTCAAGCAGAAAAGCCCAAGCTCTCTCAGCCTGTCCCCATAGGAGAGGTGCTCCAGCCCTCTGATCATCTTTGTGGCCCTCCTCTGGACCAACTTGAACAGCCCAATGTCCTTCTTGTGCTGGGGCCCCAGAGCTGGACACAGTACTCCAAGTGGGTTTCTCATGAGAGCAGAGCAGAGATGCAGAATCTGCTCCTTCTTTCTGCTGGTCACACTTCTCTTGATCCAACCCAGGATACAATTGGCCTTCTGGGCTGCAAGCACACATTGCTGACTCATGTTGAGTCTTTTATCAGCTGACATCCCCAAGTCCTTCTCCTCAGGGTTGCTCTCAAGCCATTCTTTGCCCAACCTGTATGTGCTTGGGATTGCCCTGACCAAGGTGCAGTGCAGGACCTTGCATTTGTGTTCTGTACTGTGTCTCCTGCTTCTTTGACCAATTTCAAGTTATTGAATCTAGACAAGTAAGTGCTGTAACTGACTATCATCAAATCTATGAAGCTTTGCATCATATCAGCTTCAGATATAGTGATTACTATTTGGCCATATAATTTGTCAGAATTTACAAATCTACAAATAGTTAAATGCTAAAGCTTCCCAGATTCCTTTTAATTTATGTTAATATGTTACAGGATGTTAATGTTATCCTTGAAGCCAAGTTGGGAATTACTTTAGGAGTTGTTGAACCAATGAGGGCACAGATAATCTTACTATACCATCTAGACCTCATGTTACATTTGATGAGATTTTAGAGAAGTCATGTGTAATACTTTCCTGTGGGTTGAGTCTGCTTGTGTTACAGTTGCACAAGGTCAGACCTTAATTTATCAAGCAACTGTGTATTTAATTTTAGAAATATCACAGGACACATTAGCTTGCAGGTCTCTATTCCTGGCTGTTCAAAATGCAGGCCCCAGACTAACAGTGGCAAGATAATGGGTTGAAAAGGTGAGGCTATACGTTGTGCTCGCCAATTAGACTAACGGTGAGATCGTTTAAAACTGTAATATTTAATAGACTGAGACCAAATTTAGAATGCTATTTTTTAATTATTATTATTTTTATTATTTTATTGCTGTGAATAACCTCTTTGCATGCCTAAGGGCCTTCTATTTCTAGAGAGAAAAGCTAGGTTTGTCTGGTTTATTTTAAGGATAAGTAATGAGAGTAACATGAACACACATTATTAACTTTATGTGTTTGAAAATGATAAGTGCTTATCTATGTGTTTAAAAATGATAAGTTCTTGATATGCTTCTTCCAGGGAAAGACTTGGAACTCTTTATTAGCAGGTTGTTCAGGTGTTTGGGGGTAAAAACAATGACTTTAAGATGGCAAAACTTTTTGGTTTTTTTGTATGCAAAACAATGGCAAGTAATCCCTTTTTTCAGGTAGAAACAGAAAACAATATCGGAATGGTATCAGATTACTCCAAATGTTATTTAAGTAAAATGTTCAACATAAAGCAACTAAAATGTAGAGTAAGCATTTGTAATTGTTTCTTGTGACCTAGTGCTGGGTTCTAGTCACTGCCAAATACCCATAGCTGGCTGGGAGAAATTTTTGCTGCTGAGCTTTTTAGCCTTTTCTCTGCTGCACTGCATAAGAGGGACACTGCTGCTGCTGCTCTCATGCTGGCTATGCTGCTGCACTCCTGTGTGATCCCAGTGGAACATCCACGCTTCTGTCAGACCTCGTCACTTTAGCACAGCGTATTACCAGCAGTGATATAGCAAATCAGGCTCTCAAGGCATGTATAGACCTCTAGCTATGTGTCCAGCACTTGTGCTGTGGTGAGCCATTTACATTCTACTTATTCTGGCATGTCAGTCAGTTGCTACCTTACTAAATTTACCATTTTACAATATACTATTAATTTTTGTGTGATAATTTGAAAATGGCGCACACAACAATTTTGAAACACTGCTTACTTAACACCTTCCTGGCTAAGTCTGTGTTGAAGCAGAGCTCTGGGTTGCCTGTGGCATTATCAGTTCTAGGGATTACAACAAAGCAGGGGATAGCTGGCAAAATGGGCATGAGAGTTGTATGACCAGAAAAGAGCTACACATTTAGATGATGACTAATTTCTTCCCCTAATTGTGTGGAGATAAAGTGGAGGTAGAAAAGCAATATATATATATTTAAAATAAAATAATTTTCTTGCTGTCCTGCATTTGAGTGTCCTACAAGTTGTTCTGTGCTCTTAATCCCTCTTGGAATAAGTGAGGTTGGATGGTATGATCAACTTGCAGGATTAAACCATTTGTGAACGTTTGTGAACAATAGAAGCAAAACTCAATAAGATGCTGTGAAATTAAATTGATGGAAACAATTTTATTATTTAAAACAAAAACAAAAACAACAACCTTAAGTAGTGTACTAATCCTAACCAGTATATTTTTGTGTGTATTTCAAAACAGCATATGAATATGATTTGCCAAAAAAATGATGGATGAAAGTGAAGATGTGGTCGAAAATCTGCTCACTGACTATGCCATACAGCTTAGCATTCAAGAATCAAATGCAGCCAAACCACGAATGTCCAGCTTTAGTGACAGGTACTGTGAATTCAGAGGTTATGCCATAATTTTAGTGTTTTGAGATACTGACATTTAGTGCTTGATATTGTCCTTAAAGCAGTTCTTGGTTTGGCTGTTATGCGTTTTGCTCAGTGAAACACTGCCTGAAAGAATAAACAAAACAGAAACTTGTTAGTGAACTTCTCTGTACTCACTCAATTTTCCCCTGTGCACTCGGGTATCTAGGTGTACAAGAAAACTGCAAACGAGAAAACCAAAAGATCCTACAAAAGTGTTCAGCAAGAGTTCAGATGTGACATTAAATTGGACTGATTGAGTCCTTTGATTGATGATTGATGATGAAAATCATCTCCCTGGCATCACCTGGGGCTCTGTGCTGGAGACAAAGCTGAGATCCAGAGCAGGCTTCTGCTCTGCTTTGCCGTCTGGAGCAACCCATCTTCTGGAGTTGCAGAGAGGTTAAGGGAGACGGGACTCACTTGATAAAGTAATACTTCCCGTAGCTTTTTAGGCCATTCTTGTGAAAAGGTACACATGAAACAAAAAGGAACTTTCTCTAAGAGGAGAGGTTCTTTGGCAATTAATCCCATAAACACATATTGTAGGTTGATCTATCTTGGGACTGAAAGGGATATCATGGAATCATAGAATGGCCTGGGTTGAAAAGGACCACAATGATCATCTAGTTTCAACCCCCTGCTGTGTGCAGGGTTGCCAGCATCCAAAACCTCCTTGGGCAACCTGTTCCAGGGCGTCACTACCCGAGATGTAGAACTGTAAGTCTGGGAGCACTGTCAGCCTTAATTTCCTGTGGGATCTCATGAGAATTTGACTCTTGGTCATCAGTGTTTGCGTGAATCTTCCTTTTCACTTGGCTGCTCCTTTTTTTTTTTTTTTTTAAAATCTAATCTAGTTTTTAAGTTTAATCTATTCTAGTTTTTTTAAGATACTCAGTGTACTAGCAGAAAGCAGCATTTAACTTCTGTTTATGGAGGTTTGAATAATACTGTTAAAAAAACTGACAGTTGTTTTTCAGGGAAAACTACATAATTGACATAATCAAACTCATTCATTAACAAATACTGACATTCTGATGCCATCATGTATTCATTTGCTGCATAAAGTTTCTGAGTCTGAGGGGCTCGTTTCTGTACTGTGTGGCAAATATGTCTTTTAAATCCACAGAATTCTTTACCAAATTCAGAGCTTTGTCAGAGCAGTTCACAGCTCCTCCTGGAAACAGCCACACCAGGGGAGGATAGGGGAAGGGACACAAGGCTGCTCAGGAAGCCAGGCAGGACCTGCACCTCCCTTGAGAACTTTGGCTACTCTGAAGGTCCTTGGTACAGATGTAACTTAAGAGATCACAAGGCTAATGGAGACTATAGATGATATATAAAGGAAAGTTGGCTCAGATGAGAAGCTCATGGAAAATATTGAATAAATTATGTAATGTATTTACTACGTGTTTGTATTTTCTATTTTCTGTTCTCTTTTGGGTAGTTTTGTGCCACCTAGTGAAGAAAATAGGAAAATTGTAACAGCCATAAAGGAAGGTAAAACCCTTTCTGCCCCTTTGTGAAACCGAGCTCTCCTCATAAAATTTTTCAACTGCATCTCACTTATCTATTGGATTTCTTAAGGTCAGATATTTGGGCTCCAAGATCTTGTGAAATGGAAATATGCTTTGGATGAAGCTGATGAAAGAGGATGGTTTCCTCTGCACGAGGCTGCAGCTCAGCCAATTCAGCAAATACTGGAAATTATTTTAGATGGTGAGTAAATGAGGATGTCTCATGGGACAGAGGAAGTAGCAAAGAAACAGAGAACAAAAAGCCAGACATGGACAACAACAGGCTAGAATTGATGACTAAAGAAGCATGAAGAGATCCTCTATGAAGCATCCTACAGATGTCATTTACATCTCAGGCAAATTTTATTTTTGGGATGTTACATCAATTTACACTAGGAAAGAGCTTGAAGTCTTTTTTAATGCTTTGTTCAGAATCCTACGGAATTAACAGAGCTAAAATGAATATTCAGTATTCAGTCTGGAAGTACAAGTTAGATTAAGATAAACATAATTACAAGCAATTTTCATAAAGATTAAAGACTTCAAGCATTTAAAGACTGCTGGTTTACATGTGTGCATTAACAGCATTGCGCTTTAAATTAGTTTAATGTTTCCTCACTTTCTTACTTCTAGCATCGTATAAAACAATGTGGGAATACAAAACATGTGATGGAGAAACACCGCTAACTTTGGCAGCCAAAGCTGGCTTTGTGGAAAATGTCCGAGCGTTGCTGGAAAAAGGTGTTTGGCCCAACACCACAAATGACAAAGGCGAGACTCCACTCCTGATTGGTAACTGCCTCCTTTCCCTGGGCTGCAGCCCGTCCACTTCACCAAACTGACACATCTGCTTCGTCAGACTTGAGAGCCAACCCTGACAAGGGGAAGTTAGCTCCATTTCTGTGAATCCTTGTCAGTGTGTGTAATTCTTACTCACTCCAATACTCTGTTGGGCTGTTTCGCTGGCTGTTGGTAGAAGAAGTGAAATGTACCCAGTGTTCACTTCAGTGATAATTTTGCTTAAGTCATTCCTGAGTTGCATGTAAAGATAATTCTGAGAATGCGACCTCTGTTTTGTTTGAGGCATCTTCTCTGTGTCTTCAAATGCTGTAAGGCCATTAGCAAGCAGTCCATCTTAAAGTTTAAGTCAGGTACAAGAATAAGCCGTTACTTTAACTTGAACGTGCTTTCTGTGGAGGTCTGGAGGTTACTGAAGATTTTTATATTTTTTGGATGGTTTCTTCAAGAGTAGAACGGCATTTTCGGTTACAAAATCTCCCATCTCGTCTCCCTTCCTTCTTGCACTGAAAGCAAGCTTGTACTGCATTTCTAAATAACACCTCAATCTCAAGAAAGCTGATTCTTTGTAAGATTTTATGCTATTGGTAGACTTAAATGAGCATCATTACATGTGGGCAGCTTAGCAGATATCAGCTTCTAGTTGCTGTTGAAAGCCAAATATCTCCATTCTGCTGAAGAGAATAAATCTCTGAAGTTAATGCAATTCTCATGTATACATCAGAGTACCATTATACTGCATAATGAACTGCAATATATATTACAATAGCCAGTATTAAAATCTTAAGTTCTATGAATTTTTGGTAAGTCGATAAGTTAACATTTTAAGGCTCTGAGGTTTTTCTGAAGTTTTCCTTTGGGGTTTCTTGCTTTCCATTGTTTCAGCTCTTTTCAGTAATTTTAAGCCTATAACTTTTAAGTTATTTTCAGTTTTTGTTTTAATGAAACTTGGAAGTAATAACTAGGACAGATGTAAAAAGAATTCCCCTTATAGTGGTAATTTATTTTCCTGAATATTTCTCTATACAAACTCCTGGAAATGAGGCTTGCCAGATGTGAACTGTTTATGTGATGCTTTTTATGTTTTTGTGCCACTTAAAGCTGAGAACGTGGACGCAGATATTGCTGTGCATCACACATTTTAGCCTTAGTGAAATAGAGAATCAGAGAATCACACTTAATAGATGATGTTGAGAGCTGAAAATCACCTAGCTTCCCTTTTTAATTCTAAAATTCTGAACTGAAGGGCTCTTCAGTGTAAAGATAAATGCTGAAAAAAAAATCTAGTGATAATTTCTACTTCCCACTGTGTTCAGTAATGCTTCTCTTCAAAGCAGATGTAAGTAATTATGAAGACTTTTGCTTCATAAAAACCTTCTAACATGTTTAAAAGGACATTCACTGAAGTTAAATTTGCTAACCCTGACCTTTCTCACCTGCCTTGCCAGTCAGAGAAGAGATCTGCTATTCCAAAAGATAGTTCAGATGTGAGATTAGACTTCTATCTGGATCACTGTTTTATATGTGAATAATTTGCAGGTGTAGTTATATATGGAAATTTCAAACTTAGCACGTCAGAAGGTCAGAATATAGGATGGCAGATGTCAATGTTGTTTTGGCTGACAACAGCCAATGAATGCATGCTAGGATTAGAGCTACCAGATGACTAAATCACAACTGAGATTTTCAGTGGACATTGTAATGTTGGCATCAATTTTACAAGTAAGGACTATTGTCTAATACTTTATTGTTCCTATTGTTGCTTTTCCTTGCAATTGATCTGATGCCGCTTTTGTCTTCCATATTCCTAACTGATATTTCTTACACATTAAGATGGTTTAGGCAAAGAACCTGATAAGGACTACTTCTTATACACTAAACAGCGTATGAGAGGCATTACCTGTGACTACGAGCTTGAATTTCAGATGCAGCTCACATCATCATTGATTTACCATTGAATTGAACCCCCAGATTCCTAGGACTGGAGGTCTTTTGAATTTCCTCATATTAGTACAGAAGAAAATAATTCTCTAAACTTACTAGATATCTTTAAATTTCAAGACAACGTGCTTGAAAATATAATTGTATTTTTTTTCCCTTTTTTAATATCTTCAAGCTGTAAGAAGTGGTTCTTTTGAAATGGTCTCTACTCTGATTAAACACAACTGCAGGATCCACCAGCCATGTGTAAAACGTTGGTCTGCAATGCATGAAGCTGCAAAACAGGGACGCAAAGATATTGTTTCTCTTCTTCTGAAGAACGGTGGAAATGTGAACCTTAAGGATGGGTATGGAGTAACACCATTAGGTGTTGCTGCTGAATATGGTCACTGCGATGTGCTGGAGCATCTCATTCATAAAGGTATGTAGCCACCACGTAAAAAAGAATTGAGCCTCTGGCATGCATCCTGCCTGGTTGCTGGGGTGTTTTAGAGTGGTAATGGAAAAGGAGAGAAATAGGAGCGATGAATGATTAGATTTGGTTTCTTGGAAAGAAAGGAAGCATATATGAGCATTCCTACACTATCATAATCTGTGTCAAAGGAATGATGGAGTTGATACCAATCAGTTTCAGTCAAGGAGGGACCTACAGCTACTGTCCTACTTTGCCGCCTTCTACTTGCTCCTGTCCCATTTTCTTCATCTGTTTCATTCCTTTCTACAGTGTATGTAATTATATTGGTACTAATTGATGCAGTTAAATATTTATTTAAATAGGCCAGGCTTTTGAAAACGCTCAGTTATAACCCTTAAGGCCTAAGCAGACCCCACCCAAGTGAGGGTGTTCATACCTCTGGACTTATATCTATACAAGATTTCTTTTTGCCTTTGAAGGCTAAATTTGTCACAAGAAATGTTTGTTGCTTACATAAAGTTTTAATATAAATACATATAAAATATGAGGGAGAGTATTCTGGGCTTGTTTTTATGTTGATCTGCAAATCAATTTGGTTGCAATTCTAAACTCTCTATCCTTCTTCAAGGTGGTGATGTCCAGGCCTTAGCAGATGATGGTTCATCAATACTATTTGAAGCGGCAGGAGGAGGAAATCCAGACTGCGTATCGCTTCTTCTGGAATATGGAGGAAGTGGCAATGTGCCCAATAAGGCAGGACTGCTTCCCATACATAAGGCAGCTTATGAGGGGCATTACCTGTGAGTATGAGTTTGTACTTCACATTCTCTTTAAGATATAGTGTGTCTGAGGGTCACGCTGAAGAACACTGTTAAACATGAAAATGTACAGACCACCTGTATTTCAGAAATGGCTGCGTCGCATCAACTTGAATCAACTTCTAGGAGTTATTTTAGCAGAAACAAAAGAAAATGTAAAATATACTGCTTTAGAGCTAAGTAAAAAGCACTGAAATATCTTAAAGACAAGGTTCCATTTGATACTTCCCGAACAGGTGCTTCTGTGTTAGGATTTTCCTGTGTGAAGTGTCTATTTGGTAAATTAACATATAGCTGCGTGATGGTCATTTTCTTCATGCAGAGGAGTGATGCCTTATTGTCTTCACTGTTTTCTAGGGTCCTGAAGTATCTCATTCCAGTCACATCCCAAACTGCAATCCAGAAAAGTGGGATAAGCCCTGTTCACTCAGCTGCAGATGGCCAAAATTCACAGTGCCTAGAGCTTCTTATTGAAAATGATTTTGATGTCAATACTGTCTTGGATGATCACATCTCAAATAGTTATGATGATGAAAGGAAAACTGCACTCTATTTTGCTGTTTCTAACAATGACATTCTTTGCACTGAAATATTACTGAAAGCTGGTGCAAATCCGAACAAGGATCCTTTGAACTGTCTTCTTGTGGCAGTAAGAGGTGGTAACCATGAAATAGTAAGGCTGCTTCTATCTTACGGAGCAAATGTCAATTGTTACTTTATGATGGTTAATGATACGCATTTTCCCAGTGCCATCCAGTATGCCTTGAATGATGAGGTGATGCTAAGGCTGTTACTGAATCATGGATACAATGTGGAGTTGTGCTTTGACTGTATGCATCAAGATGTCTTCGGAAATTCTTTTGTGTGGTCAACTCCAGAGGAAGAGATTCTCCCAGGGTGGACTTCTTCTGTAATAAGGGATAATCCAGTAAATACATACCTTCCTTCTTTTTGCTTTCTTCTTTCCATTAGCCAGCTTTAAAAATTCCATATTATTGTGCAGAATTAAGCATATACTTGTAAAATCCTCTTAAAACAGCCTAAAAAACTAAAACAGCTATTTTTCATTTTTTGATTCTGAAATAGGGAAAATTATTTATGTAGAATGATTTAGTTTGGTACCTGTACATTAGAGATTTAGTAAGGAAGATTTAAGAAACTGCAAATCAGGCTATTGTTATTTCAGTTCCTGTCCAAACAAAGGCTAGATCAAAAAGACTAAGCATGGAAGCAAATGTAAAGTAATTTACATAAGCATCCATTCATAGCTGTTAAAGCTCATTCCTAATATTTTGTTTTAATTACCTTTTGTAATTGCTTTACAATGTGTTATTTTGGCATTCCACTGCGCATATTTTGAAATTATTCTTTGATATGTTTTCTCTTTCAGTTCTGTGACTTCATCTCTGTTCCGTGGTTGAAACACTTAGCAGGAAAAGTTGTTCGTATTTTTATAGATTACATGGATTATGTTCCACTATGCACAAAAATTAAGTTTGTTCTAGAAACACAGAAGGAATGGACGGAGATACGTCAGATATTGGGTAAATATCTAACTTCCAATTAATTATGTTATATTTTATTACAGGAGACTGTAATTGCTTTTACCAGGTCATATTAGTCTAAAATGCAGTAGCAATACAAGTGTGTACTAGCTTAAGAGCCAGGTTGTATCTGTCATCCATTTCTCAGATTGAGACAGGTCGTCTCGATGTTGCCAATGGTCACAGTTAATTGCACTGGAATATAAGTGTGAATGAACCTGGTGTGCACCTTACCAGTCTCCTGCGGAATGTCAGTGGTGTGTGGGAAGCCTCTTCAATTGTGCAAACCATTGGGGTACTTGTCATCCTCCACATGAAGCATTACAGTGCCAATCATTGCACAGCTATGAAACATATTTTTTATGGAGGAATATTGCTGATACTTTATCTTTTTTTCCTCCCTTGATCGGCCAAGTCTATTAATCATTCCAGCATTATCATAAGAGCGTGTTTCAGATGCTATTATGTTCAAGATGAGAGATATTGACAGTGAGTTACCATCACAGTGTACCATCATTTCCTGATTTACAAGATCTACATTTAGAGTTGCCGTTCAGTAATTAATACTTCTATGTATGCTTTCTCTTTTGAAGCTCTACAACCTAGTTCAGATATTTTACAGCAGGTGGCACCAGAAATAGGTTTCATCCACCTTAACTTTAAAAAGTTGAGAAATAAAGGAAAAGCTCTCTTTGCAGGAACTAATTGCATTTGACTGTTGTTTGCAGTTTTTTAATAGAATTTTGTTCAACATCAATTATAAAGGAGCACAACATTTAAATTTTAATCTGGCATTTGATTTTATTTTGATGTTTTATACTGACATGCAGAGGAAGTTTTTTTTTATTTAGTTTTAGTGTCATAGGCACATCAAAATAATTTTGTTGTCTTAACTATAACAGGTGTGTTGAAAATTGTTGAAGTGTTCAGGAAAGCTAAGTCAAACCAAAATCTTCCAGTGATGTGAAGTCTGGTAAGAAGTTTTGGTTTAGATCCAAGCATGGTCTGGTCTCAGTGCCTTATTTCTGCTCTATTGAGCAGAAATGGAAGTGCCAGGTCATTTGCACAGCTGGTTTCAACCTGCAAATTTTTTCAATATACACAGAGAGAAAGGAGAGATCATTTATCAGTTACCATTGATTACGTTCAATAATGTCCAGCTTTGGTGACATAGCACAGTGTGCATATTTCTAAAAAGGAGGAATGTAGTGTTAGGAGAAATCCAAAAGAAGTTTGATTAATATCAACAGCATGTAACATCACATATTCAGAAGTGGCAAAATTATGCCCAAAGGTAGATTTTGATATTAATTTTTTTAGGGCAATCAGTCATCAGTCATAGTTAATGACATTGTTATTTCTCTCTCACTATTATTTTTAGACAATCCTCGCCCATTGAAACATCTGTGTCGCCTGAAGATACGTAAACTCATGGGGCTGTGGAGACTGCAGAAACTGTCATCCATGAAGAAGTTTCCACTTCCACCAGTTCTCTGGAACTACATCCTATATAAAGAATATGATCTGTATGGAAAAGAGATACATTTAGAATAGTTTTTAATAATAACTGTGCACTATTTTAATTTCTTTTCTATTTTCTACTGTCTGAAGATTTGCTTGATGATTCTATGATTCTATGTTTTATATATGTTCACAACATTCTGCTATGTATTGTAATTAGTTCTTTGATGGGCACAAATTTTTCTTCAAACCTAGTATGTTTTAACACAAGATTGTACTTTTCAAATCTAGGCTAAAATCACAATAAGGGCACTGTAATAATTATGTAGAAAAGAATCACTCTAAATGGGAATGTGGATGAATAAAAGACAAAAGATTTTCCTGGTAGTCTTCCCTGTGAGGATGATAAATGCACACTCATCTTAGTTTGTGGCATGAGTTTATGTAGAAAAGAGAAGAAATGCCTAATTTAACTTGGTAAGGAAAATTAAACCTCTAAATGCAGTTCTCTGACATGTAATTGGCAGGAAATACAGCACATTTCGTATCTGGAAAATCATTATTCTATTATAAAATTCTCCAAACACTTCAAAGAGTATTTTTAGCTATTTTTACCAATCAGTGTTCCCAGGTACATCTACTTGTCAGTACAGTATGTCAGCATAGAAAGTTTTAATGCCCAGCAAAGATTGAGGGACATCAGGCTTCTTTAGAAAAAGAGTAGATCTTGACTGGCAAACCAAGCAGGAAATCAAGTAGCTTTTCCCCTTAGTTGAGAAATGGTACAATATCATAATTTAATCATGATTCCTACAGAGATTTGTCAGTTCATTTCTCAACCAGACTAAACAAGACCCTTAGTCACATGCTGTGATATACTTGGCAGCATGTTTCTGTGCGTGCCCAGAATAAAACATATCTGACTAAATATCCTTTATATTATCCCATTAAAAGTGGATTGCACTTGTTCTTTTGCTACACATACACACACACACACACACAAGATCAGCCGAAGCATCCTTCTGCCCCATTCCTTAGGCTGGCATTCCATGTTCTCCAGAGTGTGTGCTTGGCGTATATAACTTAACACCTCAATCAGAATTGAAAAATTCCACTCCCCAAAGCAGACGTATCAGTCATTTGTGGGTCTGTCCTTTCTCACAATATATTTACAGGATAAAATGGAAGAAGTGAAGATTATTGGTCAAGGACACGAAGAGTGTTATAAAAGAAGGCTTAGTTGTTACTTCTGCTCTCACTAGAGCTAATCATCTGAATTTCCAAGACCCATCCTCTGTTGCTTTGCCAGACATTTTTACTAGGATAAAGAGAAAGAATTAGGTTATTTGTGTGAAATCTCTAGGTATCTGGCAGACACACTGAGCCACTGCCAGCAGGATGTCCCAGGTGGTGGATGGCTCCACACATGGCCTGAGGCTGAACGCGCAGTGAAGCCAACATGGCTGTCCGCAGGCAAGGCTCCCCAGGCCAACTCATCTTGGGCACACCAATCTGTGAGCTGGTTTCACTGTGTGGGGATTTCTAAACAGAAATATGGGCTTAATAAGACTTAAATAGTGGTAGTTTCTGTGAATCCAGTGACCACAACGTGCAGATCTGAACGGTCACGTATTTGATACCGTACACTGCAACCAGTGAAGGAAACATGATCAAATGGGCTTTAGATGGGAGGCTTAAGACCCCTTCTGTGGTGAGAGCCAAATTCCATTAGTAATTCTAGTTCATAGACCAAGGTTTATATTTAGGGCTCTATACACGCCTCAGGCAATAGTTACATTGCCTCTGGCATCAAAGCATTCAGCTCTAGGGCAAAGTATTGCCTGAAATGTTTAAAATATCATGGACTGCTCCATAAAATATCATTAGGTAAGTTAAAAGACCTTATTGTGCTTATCTTATTAACGATGTATCTGGGCCATTTTTGTTATTTGTCATCCTGTTGCCACAATACTGTGGCATAATCCTGTGTTAAAGTTTTTCTTTCCCTCAACATTGAAGATGCCAGTTTATCAAAGACTTCCCCCTCCCCTCAGCTCTTAAAGGAGATTTAACATTATAGCAAAGCATCTGGAATGCCTCCAAGGCACCTGTGGTCTGAATGGAGAAGCAAGGGGCAGAACTGTGTTTTAAATGGAATATGAGAAGAGATATATGGATACAGAAAGGAAACTATTTAGTTTGTGCCATGCTTTTGGCAAGTTGGGAATTGAACACAAGCTTTTTGATTCCCGTGTTTTAGATCGAGAGCACTGAACGTTTGTGGGGTTGAATATGTGCTAGTGAGAGCAGGAAATGTGTGAAGAGAAGTGAGGGCAGCAGCCCCAGCTGAGAGAAGAGATTGCTAAGAAAAAAACAACTCCTTTTCCTCTCTATCTGGATACTGATTGAACCTTTGTAAAGCTGGATTTTCATTTTCTCTGCTATTTGGGTGTGTCTCATTGGGTGTTCCATCCCAATCCAATTCCATAGCATGTCTACCCTATGGGCAACACTGGCTAGATGTAAATAAATGTCCTAGTTTTGATTCAGGCATGCTCTGGCGTAGGGACTCTGATCAGTTGGGGGCAATGCTTGAAAGCAGTGATATCATTTGGACTCTGTTTCTCTTAAAATCTGACAGAAACAGCTGCACCAGGCTGATCAGATCTCTGAGGAGCCAGGCATTCAACTGTGGTTACATCAGCCTCTCCAGCACCAGTGAGATGGACTTTGTAGCTGTGTTTTCATAGCTTGGTGTAGGACCAAACCACAACCATGAGTTATAGGACTAGCTATTGCCTTTAGAGCCCCTAATGTTGCTTATGCCTTCTGTAAAACTTCCATGCACTGGCTACCATCTAATCTTGGATGCTGGCAGGGCAGATCCTTGCTCTGCATATCAAGTGGGGGACAGTTTTACTGTTTCTGTACAGGTGTCAGTGTTTTGGCTTGGGCTCTCCGTGCCTGAGCTGCCTTTGCTCAGATCATTTCTGATAGCATGCGAGCCATGCATGGAGAAACTGTCACAATGTGCTCTTCTGTGTCTACCTTTGGTTAGGTAAAGGGATTTTCCTAACCCTCATTTGAGGTAGAAAAAGGCTTCTAAAATAGCCAACCACTTAGCTATGGTTTGCATGGGAGAAAAGTGGTGTAAACTCAGGAGTATCTCTGTAGTAGAACGGGTCTCACCTCTTTAGGTTTTTCCAGAACTCCCTTTAATATGAACCTGGTCATCAGTCTCTTTACCTCTGTCTTCTGTGTAGCCAGCTTTACCTCTCTGCTGTACTCAGCCACAACTACAGTCTGCCTGTTGAGTCAGTCCATTTAAAGCCTTCTTCCCACCTTCTTAGTTTGTTATTCATATGATCCCTGATAGATCTTTGCTCAAAGAAGTTGATATTAGGAAAAGTAATACCAGCCAAAGTAAATTTCAGCCTTAATGGCTCTATTCTGTCTAGTTCTCTGCCTTCCTTTCCACTGGAAATCATTTGTTTAGGATTCAGGAATTAAAACTGGAATGTTGTCATCCAAGTTTTCTACCCTTCGGAGTCTTTTTTTTTGCACCTAGAGATAATGATCTTGATTAAAAAACACACCCTCTGTCTCAGAACAGTCTTCGAAGAAATCCATTCTAATCCTTTACCAGGACAAATGCTGAACAGATCAGAAAGAAGTAAACGGGCAACTGCACCAAATTACTGTTTAAATATTTAAAGGTATATATTGCAATGGGAAACATTTTCTCTCTGAGTTATTCCCTTAAGTGTCACTCACATCAGCAAAAGAGGTACTTAGATTAGGAGGAATATTCCCCGGGTAACTTACGTTTTGTGATTTTCCTGAAAAGCTGTAAAAATGCATGGTTGGTAGCTAAAGGGCTGATATGGTATTGTGGCTCTGGTGACATGTACAAAGTATTCAATTTCATTTTCAGAGTCCACATTTTCAGTAGAAATCTCTACAGTTGATCAAGTCTTAATGCAAAGCCAATGACTTCTCAGTGACACTGCATATTGTGTGCATGGTAGATACGGTGCCCAGAACTCCTATCGTCATTAATATGGCCTATTGAAAAATAGACATAAATAAAGAGAATAAAAGAGAGAATTTACTTCCTACTGTTGCTTGTATTTCATTCCTTATTATTTACATCATTTGTTTATATTGCTAACACACTGTTAAAAATACTCTGACATAAAAATAAGGAAATGCTAATTATAGAAGCACATGTGTTGCTCCTTGAGTGTAAAGAAATAGAGGTGTTTGGTTTTCATCTGAAAGGCAAATGGTAGGTATGGCTAGGCTACACAGGAGAACTGAGCCTTTGGCACTCCACAAAGATTAAATCCATGCACTTTCTATAATTACTTAAAATGTAATAGCTGCATGCTCTCGTCTGGACATACGACTTACGGTATATTTACAAATGCTGTAAGTATTGTGAGGCTTACATTGACAGATGTTATATGTTTTGGCATGCTTCTGGGGGAAGAATAATCTGACTACAGCTGCCTAAATAGTATCCCATGGAAATTAAAAACTGCTTTATCTGTGTTCAAGTGCACCTCTGCTCCTTTCTCTGCAATGCAGCGCCCTCTACTTCCTGCCCCAAACCATTGAGTAATATTGCCCTGTAATTCTACACAGCCAGAATGTCTGTACATCAGTAGTGAGTGAAATGACTTCTATATATAGCTTGTAAATCTGTTGGCAATGTTTGTAAAGCACGCCAAGATTCTTTGGAAAGATAGGAGCAGCTATATGAAAGCAAGAGCATTAGGATCATCATGGTGTACAAAGCAGTTTATCTTTTTGGGGTGGCTGAAACTGGTTCTTGGGAAGTGGTCACTCATTAGAGATGTGGAGAAGAGCTTACACTGAGCAAAACTGTGGCAAGAATAGTTTGTGCTGACAGAGATAAGCAGGTTCATTATGCCTTTTCCCTTTTTATTTTTTTTTTTTAATCAAAGGCTGGGGAATTTGTTAGTCTGAAAATGTTTTTATTTGCACCCGGATGAATTTTTTTCCCTGATGCTTCCCAGCAGCCAGGTTTACCTCGAGTCCCCTTTCAAGATACATCAGCACTACCAGAACCCATTCATTTATTTTCTGTGACATGTATTTCTATGACTGTTCTGTCTTCTGGATAAGTACAAGGCAACCCAACACTCCTACCATCAAAATACATTAGATTAGGGGTTGCCCCATGGCTTGGTGGTGTGTGATGTTCTCCAGACTTCTGGTTGACTTCCCAGCAGCTGATATTCCCACCTGCTGTTTTCAAAACGAATCTGAGCAGCAAGGCAGTCCACGTGCACACATTTTTGAGTGAAAGCTGATCATTGTTTGTGATGGGACTGAGTTGTTAAGCTACAATCGGGACCTGGAATCTGCCCTCATATTGGCCTTAGGGTATGCTGCCAGGGGTCAGCAGGAAAAATCTGTCGTTGAATTAGGTTGTGGAGCCTGACTCCTGAGCAAATGTTGCTTTTGGTTCACAGTCATCTTTGAATTCATCCCACATTTATTCTTTTCCCCAGCAGAGCTAAAGGGAAAGGTCTTTTTCTCTAGATAGACTCCCTGTTAACAACAACATGAGTAGAGATGATAGACAACAGAATAATTTGGAGTAGAGAAGATCAGTTGAAAAATTGTTCTTTTAAATACCTTCAAGTGCATGCTTTATCCCATTTGCAATGCTGATAGCACTGTTAAATGTAGGTGATGACACATCCTTTTCAATAACAGTACAGTGTGCACACTTTTCAAAAGTAACGTTGGTCTCTCAATAGAAAGGACTACAGCTTGTCCCATCAGTCTGCCAGTCTGGCAGTCCTGCTTGGATGCCAGGTTGCTGACCCTTTGTCTCTTCTGGCCATTTGACTCTGCATTCCACCACCTGGGCCTGCAGAAGCAGTATACGGAAATCGATATAGATAACTCTATATACATACATACAGAGGGAGGATGGAGAAAGGAGTGTGAGGCAGGAGAAGGGGGTGGGATTAGGTGAGGGAAGGAGAGGCCAGGGAAAGGAGGCATGGAAGGGCACAGCAGTGAGGAGATTGGGAATGGAGTCTGGGGGCCTGCAGGAGGACTGTACACCAGGGAAGGCAGTGGGTAAGGAATAGGGGTGCAAAAAGAGGTGGGGAAAGGCAAGAATGCACAATGGGAGGGAGCAGGAAAGCCCAGACGTGCTGTGGCTGCATTGTTTTTAACATGCTCTATGGCAATTGGAGCTGTTCCTGCAGCGTGGGCTGGCGTTTTGATACAAGCCAACGCATCTGTCTGACAGGCTGTCCTCAGGAGCTGTGACTGAAATAGCCAATGTCCTGGGGGCAGGCCACGTCCCACGCCTGAGGACAAGGTTGTGCAACGCTCACTGTGCTTTCCTATCTTTTGCCCTGTGCTCACCAGACTAGAAGTGAAGTTTAAGCTGTGGATTTTACCTTGGTTGAGGATGCATACTGCCTGTCTGATGTAGCTCTCTTCCTTTCAACAGCTGGGCCAACAAGTTACGGAAACTTGTGAAAAGCAGAACGTTTCCAAAGCCACTGCTTGAAATACCAAGATCACTAAAAAAGTAATGCCTCCTATTTATTTCCACAGAAACTGCAACAGACACAGAGAGCACAATAACATGATTTGACAGAGCAAACTCTCAGCTACAAAACTATTTTGCAACATAGTCACCACCAGTAGCTTATGCAAATATTCCAGCAATGAGCAGAAGCCTGTATGCTGATCTCATTAAAATCTGCACCATCAGAGGTTACCCACAGCAGCTGTGGTGGCATCATTACTAGAAAAATGTTGTCCACACTGTCCATCTTCCATTGGCCCAAGAAATGAAAGTCAGGAGGTGCCAAATCTAGGCCATAAGGTGAGTGTGGTACGACAGCCCCACCAAGATTGGCAATATGCTCCACAGTCTTCAAATTGGTATGGGGCCTGTCTTGTGATGCAAGAGAAAGGTTTTCTTCTCTGGCCTAACTCTGGAAGTTTGAGCCACAATGGTAGCAGTCAGAGTTGATGGTTTCCTATTATTCCAGGAAATCGAGAAGGATTACCCTTTTCACATCCCAGGGACCTACCTGGCACAAGCTTTGCAATATACCAACGTTGCCACCACCATTTCCAACAGCACTGAAGCTGATGTTCAGCTCTGTACACAATTGCAGGTCATAATCCACTGAATGCCTGGATGAGCTGATCAAGACACTCTTCATTTCAGGTGTGACAGCTGAGCATGGCCGTCCAGAACATGGCTTGTCTTTCATGTCACAGTCACCACTACCGAAATGCACCACCCACAACCTCACTGTGCTCACATCCAATGTTTGGCCTCTATAAATGTTCAGCAAGCATCAATTTATGTCAGTGGGTGTAATTTTGTCAGTGAGGGAATGGTTTCAAACTAAAGGAAGGGAGATATAGATTAGATGTCAGGGGGGAGTTTTTTACTGAGAGAGTGGTGGGGAACAGGCTGCCCGGAGAGGCTGTGGATGCCCTCTACCCTGCATGTTTAAGGCCAGGTTGGATGTGGCCTTGGGCAATCTGGTCGAGTACTTGACGTCGTGGTTGGCAACCCTGCCTGTGGTGGGGTAGCTGGAATTTGATGATCCTTGAGATCCCTTCCAATGCTAACCATTTTATGATTCTATGATTCTGTGTTCGATTCATGAAAATTGAACGCACTCTCCCCATACTATTTCCAGTGGAGCAATATGAATCATAATTAAATTGAATAAACAATTTGGCTAAACACCACGCATCAGTTCTAGTGCCCAATCCATACTAACCATAAAGAGGCAATACTGGACAAGAGCATAGTTCAAATTATTTTCAATTACATTAAATACTGACTTTACCAACTAAAAATAATAAAAAGTTTTATTATTTCATCATGTTAACATTTATCATTATAGATGCCATCTTTCTTCCTTGCACCAAAACCAACTGTGTCTTTCTTTCTCCATATCTCTCCTACAGCACTGGTTTGCAGATATTGCTGGGCTGGGTGTTTCAAAATACCTCACTTGTTCTATGTTAATAAAGAGAAAAATCATAGAGGGAAGTTTAAGCTTTCATTCTGTGGTTCCTTATATTGGAAGATACTTCTCTCTAAAAATAATGTCAGAATAATACAGTAGAAGATGTGACAATGTACATACACTTATATATATACTGTTCCCAAATATTTATGTTTGTGTGTGAGAACATTATCATATACCTATATTGGAAGAATGTACATGAAGATTTATATATACAGATATTTAAAGGCAGATATGAATGTGAGGGTGTATTCCAGCTGCCACCTGTCACCTCTACTGAGCCACAGCCGTAGACCAAAATGCCCACTAGAGGCCTTCATTTGCTAGTCTGTAAAATCTACTGAAGCCAGAGCCACGAGGGCCCAGCAGCCCCAAATCTCGGTGAGATACCACAGCACGCAGCCCGCTCCATTAACAACATCTGGGCAACAGCCTCAAAGGAATGACTTGATACCACCATCACTGGTGGATTAGCTGGCACTCCACTGAGCGATGCACAGTGTGTGAGGCATGGGCTGCGATGTGCGGTGTGTGAGGCATGGGCTGCCACCTTCTGCAGCTGCCACCCCACCACTGCAGTCTCCTGCCGATGCCTCGCTGTGAAGGCAGTGCCACCAGAGTGCTGGCAAGGCTGTGGGGCCCCACTGGGCCCCAGTGAGCCCGTTCCACTCGCAGCCCTGTGGCAGCCTGGGATTATGTGGATTTTCACAGCTCTTCCCTCCTGTTGTTAGAGGCGAGGCCGGCGTGAGGCCGGCAGTGTTCTCCCCACCCCCTGCAAGCCCGCTGCTCTAAATAAGGCAATGGTCACTGTGTCAGTAATCCCCTCTTCCAAGGACCTGCAAACACCAGTGGAGGGACATTCCTTCTGTTCAGATGTCTGGCTGACGTCTGATGCTTAAAACGGAGCATGCTTTCATCCCTCCATGCATTGTCGCAAGCTCCCAGTGCTTACTCTTAAAAGGGTGCCTCAGCTACGCAGGGAAACAGTTGCTGACCAAACGGGACGTGGTGTGCTCGATCCAGCCCTCGTGAATGCCTGATCCTTCCAGTTCCGTACCAGCCTGACCCAACGGGACCATGTCTACCTTTGGCTACAGAAGAGAGCTTAGCAAATATGAGGACATTGACGAGGATGAGCTCCTCGCTTCTCTCACGGAAGAGGAGCTGAAGGAGCTGGAGCGGGAACTGGAGGACATCGAGCCCGACCGCAACCTCCCAGTAGGACAACGGCAAAAGAGCCTGACAGAGAAAACACCCACCGGGACTTTCAGCAGGGAAGCGCTGATGGCCTACTGGGAGCAGGAGACCAGGAAGCTCTTGGAAAAAGAGAGGCTGGGCGCGTGTGAGAAGGTAAGGCAGCAGGCATTCCGTTCCCTGGAACTATTAGGGCTTGTTCCTCCCTGGTGTGATCTTTGTGTCTCTTGCAGCATTTGTAAGGCTATTGTCAGCGATGTGTTTATGTCTGCTAAAGCACTGCCTATGAGCTTGGAGAGTTCTTGCACCCTCTCTGGAAGTACATTAAAATCTTAGCAGAGAGCAGAAGAACTCCCTGTAAAAAAGCATGGGTAGTGATTTAAAAAATGGCAGGAATACAATTTTAGGGGACAGGGTAAAAACTTTTGCCAGCAAAAAAATTATTAGATTGTGTTTAATTTAAAGCCTAATTGCTTTAAATATATGTATGTTCACATTGACTCCTGGAATATATGAAAATGAGGATTTTGAACATAATGCATGTCAGAAGTTGAGTAAGTGGCCAAGAGGCTCCATGTTACCTGGAAGGAAGCGGCATTGCAGCCAGCAGGGTTGTCATGCCTCGGTGCTGCTGAGCATCCTTGGCCCCGAACTCTGCCAGCTGCAGTGGTCGGAGGGTGGCTGTAAGGTATTCAGAAGTTGGCCTTGAGCAGGGAATCCATCAAACACCTGTGTTGCCTACAGAACAACTCACTGCTTGTCTGGCAATTCCTTCCCCTAATAAAAATTGTCCTAATGAAAGCTGATTCATGAGCTACAAAGTAACGGTACAGCTAGGACTCAGTCTTAGCAGGTGATGAGCACCCTCAGTCTAAGCTAATAGTCATATTGGCATTCTCTCAGCCCTTGCAGAAACAGACTGTGAGCTGGGGCTCGTTCAGAAAGCAGTTTTTGTCTTAATAAAGGCTCTGTGTAATTTCCAAGCAAAGCAAGGACTTACGGATGTTTTATTCGTAAGCACTGCTCCATACCAAATCCTGACTTGCAAGGACATGTTTTCCTATGTTTAAATAATAATAAAAAATAAAACATAAAAAGATAAAAAAAGCAAAACTGTACTTTTAACTTTAAACAGCCTTGATTCAGGAGTTCAGTTCATTTCCAAGGAAATAATTACAGTCAGTGCATTAGATAAATACTTCCTTAGTAAAAAATCACTTGGACCTAAATTAGCTTGCAATACTAATAGTCACGATTGCTTTAAATGTTTCTTTAAGTGTTCTTTCTTGCTAGTGAATGGTGCTGTAGTGACTTTGCAGGCAAGCACACAGAGCACTAGCTGTCATCAGACCGTTAGTATCAGCTTGCAGACGCGGGCTTCACTCCCTGTTTGTCAAGTCCCAGGAAGGCAATGGCAAGATTAATGTTTTTTTTCAGCTGAGCCTGGAATTCGAAACGTGGACGGTTCCAAAAACTTTCTGCATGGATCTTGTTCCGTGTCACATAAAGCTTTTCCATGTCTGTGTGGCATTAATGGTGTGTGCTGGCTAAACCTTATAGCAGTCAGAAAAGCCTTTATATTTTCAGATCTGAGAAATGGATTTCTAAATATGTTCATAAATAGGAAAATGTTCACACGCTGATGTAGAAGGCACAAATGCTCACTCTACTAAAGGCAATAAGAAACACCTTCTGAGTCTCTTGAAAGCAGTCTTCTTGCCCTCAACTGTCTGAAAGTTAGACACCTTACTTAAGATAGCTATTTGTGCCCTTTCTATAGTTAGTGGTGAGACATCAGCCCCTCCAGAAGGCAAAATCCTGTAGATAGCCATGTAGGGGGAATGCCTTGCCCTCCAGAGGTATTTCTCTCTCTGTACTATCTCAGGCCTAACTTTTCATCGAGCTGCTACCAAGGAGTAAGATGAAGCCCTGCAAGCTGCCAGCAGCAATCCCTTACTGAAATGCTGCCACAGTACCAGGGCATGCCTCCGGAGATCTGCAAAGAAAATAACTCAATTTCAAAATTATTTTTCAGATTGCTATGAGATACAGCAACCTCACAATGTACGCTATGGAAAAATAAGCACCTTTACTCCTAGAAGTGCCATTCCAAAAATTCAAGTTGTTTTTTTTTTTTTTTAATCATTAATCTGGTGTCATCAGAATATACCAGCAGTCTTTTCAGAGGCACAAGCTTCTGCTCCTATATGTAGCTGCGCTGAAGGCTGTAGGTGTATGTGACTGGGTAGATAAAAGCACACCATAAAAATGGCTTCCTGGACAACTGGTGTTTTCAGCTTTTAAAAGGCTGCATACATGTGCAGAAGCTGCAGATACAAATTTCAGTGTCATAATAAACCCAGCCGTTTCCATATGCAGTGCAGTGCCTTCCTGCTCGGAATCTGCAGGCCAATGAGGCTGGACCCTGCAAGCCCTCCAAGCACTGAGCTCTCAGGAACAGTGGATTGGAACGGTTTGATGTCTTGTTTCATTTGAGTCAAATTTATCTGAACATTAACAAGTACTGTGTGTTTTGCATGCATCCCAACACAGAAATCTGCTCAAGAAAACAATACCATGCGACCTATCATCACTATTGTTTTAATCTTTCTGTGTTTTTAGAACCAGATAATTAAGCAAACTTAAAGCTGCCCATGTTTTCTAGAAATAAGCTACCACATTAGTAACAACTGTGTTTTCTAGAAACATAAAAGCCAGTGACCGTGTCTCCACAAGGTGTACTCATTCTGCCTTTAGTATTTTACAAAGACTAAAACATGGATGTTGATAAGGTGGTTTATGCAACCACTATTCTACCTCTAAAATTGTATAAGCATTTACCAATGTAAATAAAAAGGGTTACACTGTGGCTTGTCCAGTCGGCTACAAAGCACACAAGTGATTTTTCAGGCAGCAGGTTGAGGGCTGGTTGTAGCTTGAGGGCTCGGTCAGGGCCCAAAACAACACAGCCATGCTTCTGGAACTCTCCATGAGCAGAGGGGGGCTTTCCTGGGGCACAGGTCTTGCTGATCCTGCGTGTGAAGTACTGTTCTCTGCAGCCAAAACTGCCGTGTGCCCCTGACAGAACTTTGAGAAGTGGATGCAAAACCGGTGTTTTGGTGCCAACAAAAAACACTCAAATAACACTGGAGTTTAGAAAAGGAAGGATTGCTTGGGCAATGAGTTATAACATGTTGCAGTGTTAGAGCTGACCTGACAGCTGTTTGGGAGCAACGTTCTACCTCTTGGCAAACCTGAAGTGATCTGTGGTTTATTGAGATGATTACTTGTTAGCTGTGGGGATGCATCTGGGTCTTTTCTTCACAAATAGCTTTGAAGTGTGTTCTGAATCTTTAGTTCATACAGAGTACTTTCTGTGTAACTCTTGCAATTCCACATTATTTTGCACATCAGTATGCATGTTGACGCATGCAGATACTATTTGTATTCTAAATCATGGTGTTCTTTACCTTTTTGGATCTAATAAATGAAAGGGAGACTGAGCACTGATACAGCAATGTTTATGAATCAGGAAATTTGTTGCTCACAGATCACATTCATTCTGAAATTGCAGTCTCGTGTTTCTGTTGGCAAGGATGGTTCCATATCAGGCCCTTGTAGACATCCCAAATCATAGACAGCATGAAGTTCATCCATATCACAATACCTTGTATCAAGTTTTCTCTTGGGAGTAATCTTTGACGTTGGGAGAGCTAAGCCAATTTACATTAAGCATATGTATTTTAAAGAAAATTAAAGAAATAATGATAATAATGTGTTAGGTGCTGAAATAGTTTTCTGCTCACTTAACTGGCTTTGTTTGTGGGGATTTATTTTTAGCTTTCAGCATTAACTTACATAGTTTAAAGATAATCATTTTTGGAAAAAAAAAAAAAAAGCAGTAGCTACATTTCTGCAATCATTTTAACACCCACACCTACATTCCTGTTCAGGATTCAGAGCAAGAAGACAACTCAGAAGACATTCAAGAAGAATGTTTCACTGAAAGCAATAGTGAAGTGTCTGAGGAGGCATATACTGAAGAGGATGATGAAGAGGAAGAAGAAGAGGAGGAGGAAGAGGAAGATGAAGATGACAGTGATGACGAGGATGAGGAAAAGGAAAATTCTGCAGCTAGTGAAAGACCTGTGAATTGTGAGGACGGCAGGAGTTCTGACCACATCAGACACAAGAAGTGTAGCAGTACAAAGAACAGTGAAAACTTGTTCAATGGCCATGATGACACTGAAAATCTGAGCTTTAAAAGCAGTGCCATCCACCCATGTGGAAATCCAACAGTTATTGAGGATGCTCTGGAAAAAGTTAGGAGCAATGACCCTGAGACCACAGAGGTTAATCTAAATAACATTGAAAATATTACTTCACAGATGCTTATACATTTCTCCCAAGCCCTGAGGGACAACACTGTAGTTAAGTCATTCAGCTTGGCTAACACACATGCTGATGACAACGTCGCAATAGCCATTGCTGGTATGTTAAAAGTAAACCAACATATCACTAGTCTGAATATTGAGTCGAATTTTATCACAGGCAAAGGAGTACTGGCCATCATGAGAGCTCTGCAGCATAACAAGGTTCTAACAGAGTTACGGTTCCACAACCAAAGGCATATCATGGGCAGTCAGGTGGAAATGGACATAGTTAAGCTGTTAAAAGAGAACACTACTCTGGTCAAGCTGGGATACCACTTTGACCTTGCTGGCCCAAGAATGAGCATGACAAGTATCCTGACAAGAAATATGGATAAACAAAGGCAAAAGCGCATGCAGGAGCAACGGCAACAAGAGTATGGTTGTGATGGAGCTATCAACCCAAAGACCAAAGTCTTGCAGAAAGGCACTCCTCGTTCCTCGCCGTACACGTCACCTAAGAGTTCACCTTGGTCCTCTCCAAAGCTCCCTAGGAAATCAGCGCCAGCAAAAAGTCAGCCTCCGGCTCCTGCACCTCCTCCACCCCCACCTCCACCTCCCCCCCCTCCTCCTCCCCCTCCCGTTATTCCAGACAAGAAAGCACCGACCAGGAACATAGCTGAGGTTATCAAACAGCAAGAAAGTTCAAGAAAAGCCTTACAGAATGGACAGAAAAAGAAAAAAGGCAAAAAAAGCAAAAAACATGAGAACAGTATATTGAAAGAAATTAAAGATTCTCTGAAATCCGTCCCAGACAGAAAATCGGAAGAAGGTTCACGGCCTTCCTCCCGACCCTCCACCCCACAAAGGTCCCTCCATGACAACCTTATGGAAGCAATTCGAGCAAGCAGCATAAAACAACTGAGACGGGTAAGTAAGAGATCTTATTTCAGTAACTGGCTGTGGATCAGGTATAGAAGG
The DNA here is from genome assembly GCF_019238085.1 of Lagopus leucura. NCBI lineage: Eukaryota > Metazoa > Chordata > Aves > Galliformes > Phasianidae > Lagopus > Lagopus leucura. The sequence goes on along the minus strand of NW_024962265.1, from coordinate 20,951,748 downwards.
AGCTCAATTAATTTTAGAACACAGGTATTTAATAAAAACACTCCTAGAAATGTGAGCATAAAATACCTAGGAGGTCGTTTTCCTCTGATTAGACTTTTCTCAGCTCACTGATTTCTATGTAATAGGGACTAGGACAGAAAGTGGGTCATTTTCCTAGTTTCAGGCTTGTTACAGGACATGCATTAGCAGAAAGACCTTGGAAGAGGGCCAGCAATTCAGGAAGGAATTTTGAGATATAGAATGTACAACAAATGTAACAGGATTCCCCCACTCCCCATTTTGTAGGTGGAGTTACCAGAAGCCCTTCGGTGAAAGCCTGGATGATGGAAGAAGCAGAGCACTGCAGTGGCCAAGGCAAGGCTGTTGGGCTGTTCACCGGTGCTAAAATAGACTGTGTAGCAAGCTGCTTCTAAAGTACTCTCCTAGATTCAAACAATTTATCTTTTCCTTTCAAAGAAATAAACCCACTAACTACTAAACAGTGCTTTAAAGATACGTTTGCCTTATAATCTGTAAATATGGAAATAATTTTCTTTTTTATTTAATGAGATTTCTATTGGGAAATTGCTGCTTATTTGGATATTCTTTTCAATATCTGATTGCAAATCACTGGACAAGTTCTTCACAATGAAATGTAGTAGTTTACCAATCTCTGGTTTCTTCCTCCTCTTTTTTTTTTTTTTTTTCCATGAATTTACAATAAATGCAGTTTGAAGCTTATAAGCAGAAACATAGTCCCGAGTTTTTGTGTGTGAAAACCTGCTGGAAGTTTGCGTCAAATTCATGAACATCAGGAACTTCTCTCAAAGGAACCCAAGATCTTTCTCAACAACACCCATGAAGCTGGTTTGGAGGATTGTCCCTGAGCCTGTGTTAGTGCAGTTTCATTCTGACATAGAAAAGAATATGGTTCACAATGCTACGTACAACTCAAATCAAGAGGTGGGCTGTGTCAGGCCACTGGTATTGTGTACCAGGTCCTAAATGTTGATTTAACTGAAAAGTAAGGGTGAGTAATCAATAGAACTGCAGTTCATGGTGACTTAGGGTTTAAACTTTCATGGATACTTAAAGGTTACAGCAAAATTATTCAACTGAAATTCATTTTGTACAAGTGCAAACTGCTGTATCCAGGCAGAACTAAGCCCAGAGCAGAGATTCTGTCAGGCAGAAACTTAAAGAGGAGACTAGCAACCAGGACTTTTGTAAGATACCAGCTGAGCAATGAGCTGAGGGTGAATTGCCAGGAGGATATGGTGGAAGCAGAGAGATTTGGAGATGCACAGCTGAAGGCATCTCATTGCAGGCGATTCTTCATGTAGTCTTGCTCTGTCCAATTGAACACTGTTCTTGGGTGCTTCAGCTAATGTGAAGGCTCTGTTAACAAGAAGAAAACCAAGTAGCGGCCAAGATATTGAAGGTCAAGAAACCATACCTGTTCTTAAAAAACAAATGAATATTAATTAGTTTACTTACTGCAGCAATAAGTAACAGAATTAGTATCTCTTCTACACGAAACCACACAGAAGAGATCGCTTTTGGTTACCCAACATTGCAGTGATTCTCAAAAAAATGGAGGTAAAATTTTATCTGGAAATATTCACCAGACAGATTTCCCCAGAAAGAAGGCAATGAAGTGTACCAGAGAAAGAATGCAGTAGTGAATTGACAGAGAAGTCACAGCAAGAAAATAATGAAGATTTGTTTTCTATATTTTACATTTCTTTGCTTTGGTAGTCATTGAGTAGAACCAACCAAAAGCAATATACAAGCAGCTGAAACACTTGCCAACATTATTTCTCGTCTCTCAGGATCAAAACCTACTGTCACAGGAAATATGGTACCCACAAGTGGTCTCTAGGTGCCTTTATAATGGCATGATCTCCCACAGCATAAAAAACAATAATCTGGGGTCAGTATCCCGTGCCCAAATAGAAGCTGGAACTTGGGGATCTTTTAAGGATGGAAACAATGGTAGAATGCAGCCATGGTTTAGAGGGAACTGCAACCTTGGGCAGCTTTGTGAAGGATGAGAAGCAGCAAAATGTTTAAGGAAATGGCAGAAGCAACTAAATAGTTGAAAAGGCAATGAAAGAAAGAAATCAGGGAAAGCACAATGGAGACTACTTGGAGAAAGGCAAGGAAATGGAAAAAAAAGTCTTAAAGGAAAGAGAGAAGAGTGAAAAGTGAGGAAAGTAATTGCACAGGAGATTAAAACTGGTATCAAAAAGGAGGGTAATTCAGAGAAAAGGAATACTGAAAAGTGGCAGATGAGGAAAGAGAATAAAACCTAGAAAAAGTAAAAGAAGATAGAATTCCAGTTTCAGGTCAGTGACAGCTTGAGTTACTTCTTTACAGTTCATATATTTGGGAAGAGAAATAAACACAGTCCAAGCTGCAGCCTGCAGTTGCTGACACCTTGTTCATCAGTCCTGTCTCCATCACTGCTCTGCTGATGGAGATTAATGTTTCAGCTAAAAAGTAAAGTCACAGAAGCGCCAATCACTTGTGGTTATTTAAGCTCCTGAGGCACACTCCTTCCTGAAGTGTCAGTTCTGTGTGCTGGCCAAATTCTAATCTGGGTAATTACCTTCTGCCTACATAAACTTGACAGCACTTTCAGTTGGAGGCATTTCAAAGCCTGTTTCCTAGCAGAGCTGCGAGACAGGGCTCCTAAATACACCTTGTTAACATTTGATGCCCCACTGAAGGGGAAGGCAGCCCCTTCCCTCCCTGGGTGGGCAGCAGTCCTGCCCTCTCTCATCCTAGGGGCATAAATAGCTTCTAAGAAGCCATTTGTTTTCTTTTCAAATAGGTGATGGAGCACCATATGACAAGCACACAGCACTGCTCTGGGAGATACGGTGTCGCCTCCTAGTTTAGCACTAGGCTGGAGTGGAAGGCAGCCAAGTTGTGCTCCTACTGAGTTCAGCTCCCTGGGTGCAAACACCCTGTAGTTGTGCATCTCTCTGGGGCCTGCTGCTGAGCTCACATCACTCTTTACATCCTTCCTTTCAGGCACAGGAAGGAAAACAATCTCCTTGGAAGGTTTGGCTGCTTTTTGTTCAGCCTATTTGGTAAGTGTGTCAGCTCCTGCACATCCCTATGTTTTTGTTGGGGCTGAGTGCCTCAACAAAGAGGCTCTGGGATGTAGGAAGCTCCTCGAGTGAATTTGAAGTATTCCTTGTCCACTCTCTGTCAAAGATCAGTCAGAGAAATCATACACACAAAGATCTCTCCAAGTGAATTGGTCAGCAATGGAAGAGCTACAAAGGATAACCAAGTCCTTGCTGTCACTGAAGAGATGAAGAGGCAGGTGAATACAGCAGATTAGTGTCTTTAGGAAAAGCCCACGTGTTCTTAAAACTTTGTCTCATTGCGAATGGCAGAAATGGAGACCTCCTCCAAAAAGCAGAAATACTTAGCTTCCTGAAAAAGAAAAAAGGAAAACCTGCCTCCCCTGAGCTGAATCTGTCCTGTGAGTTCTCCAAATACAGGCTGGGGAGGGAGTGGGGGACCCTACAGACCATTGAGGCCACACTCTTGCTGAGACTGACCCTGAGTCCTCCTGCTGCCCAGCTGCTCTTCACTGTGTGACACAAAGGCCAGCTGTCACCTGGCTGCTGACACAGCAAAGCATCAGAAAGAAATCACAGCTTAATTTTTGCCTGCAATTGCAGTCCTTTAGTCAGTGCTTTATCACCTGGAAAAGTGCCTGAGTTTGTAGAAGGAAAACAAACTTGAAGAACTCCAAGAGATTCTGTTTCCATGTCTTCTGAAATTTTATGCCCACCTGCTGAAGCTCCTTTTTAAAAATTTTGGATAGTGACCCTTGTTCATCTGCAGCTGGGGACTCAGTGGGGAGTAGATGTGCTGGTCCAGCAACACACTCTGTTCACCCCCCCGGCCCATGGAGGTTGCTCCATGGCTCTATGTCCAGGTGGAGGCCGGTAACAAGTGGTGTCCCCCAAGGGTCTGTCTTGGGACCGGTGCTCTTTAACATCTTTATTAATGACATCGATGAGGGAATTGAGTGCACCCTCAGCAAGTTTGCTGACGACACCAAGCTGAGTGGTGCGGTTGATACGGTGGAAGGAAGGGATGCCATTCAGAGGGACCTCGACAGGCTGGAGGGCTGGGCTCAGGTGAACCTGATGAGGTTCAACACGGCAAAGTGCAAGGTTTTGCATTTGGGCCGGAAGAACCCCAGGCACCTGTACAGGCTGGGAGGAGCGGTCCTTGAGAGTAGCTCGGCAGAGAAGGACCTGGGGGTCCTGATGGACAAGAGACTGAATATGAGCCAGCAGTGCGCTCTGGCAGCTCGAAAGGCAAATGGGATCCTGGGCTCCATCAGGAGAGGGGTGGTCAGCAGGGACAGGGAGGTGATTGTCCCTCTCTACTCGGCTCTTGTGAGGCCCCACCTGGAGTACTGTGTCCAGGTGTGGAGCCCTCAGTACAAGAAAGACGTAGAGATTTTGGAAAGGGTCCAGAGGAGGGTGACTAAGATGATCAGGGGGCTGGAGCACCTCCCCTATGAGGACAGGCTGAGGGAGTTGGGCTTGTTCAGCCTGGAGAAGAGAAGGCTGCGGGGTGACCTCATTGCAGCCTATCAATACCTGAAGGGAACCTACACCCAGGAGGGGAGTAAACTCTTCAAAAGGGCTGACAATAGCAGGACTAGGGGAAATGGATCCAAGTTGAAGGAGGGAAGATTTAGGTTGGATGTTAGGGGGAAGTTCTTTACTAGGAGAGTGGTTAGGCCCTGGAACGGGCTGCCCAGGGAGGTTGTGGATGCCCCGTCCTTGGACGTGTTTAAGGCCAGGTTGGACGGGGTCCTGGGCAACCTGATCTAAATGTGTATGTTTGGTGGCCCTGCCAGGCAGGGGGGTTGGAACTACATGATCCTTGAGGTCCCTTCCAACCCGGGTGATTCTGTGATTCTGTGATTCTGTGTGATTCTCCTTCCCACTGAGCAGGGCAAGTGGCCAGCAGAGCTCCATCTGGGTGAAGCCAGCTGCATTTCTAGAGCCTGAGTCTGTCCTGCATGCAGAAGAGAAGCCAGAGGAGCTTATGTACACAGTTCTAGCAAGATTTTTTGGAAGATGGATGACCTGGGACCTGGAAGGATGCAAGGCAGAGGAGAGCAGGAGGTTATTGCCAAGCACCCTCCCTCACCCTCACACCAGCCACCTCAGCGTAGAAGAGAAGCTGTGAGTATTCAAAACTTCCACTCCCCAACTCATATGGTTTCCTCAGAAGTTCATCAGATAGATGAAAGTAATGTAGAAAAATGTAAGGTGAATAATGTAGAGCAGCTCCCTAGCCAAAAGAGAAAACTTTTCCATAGGTTAATAAGAGAATGACTCCTGAGTACCTTAAAGTACCTGCAGTTGGTGGATGTAATGGGAGAAGTAGATCCAAGAACTATTCTTGGGTGTAAGCCTAAGTGAAACATCATCTGGGAGAGTGTGTACAATTCTGGTAACTAACAGTCATGACAAATTGTTTTGACTTGGAAGCGAGACAGAAAATGGCTAGGATAATTGGGAAGCTGAAGAAGCTATCCGATGAGAAGAAATGGGAACAGGTGGTGGGATCAGTCTAGCCAAACAAAGGCTCAAAAGGATTTTGGCTTATGTCTATAAATACTGCAAAGGGGAAAGAGCCACAGGACGCTGTTAGCAGTAGAAAAACAATAGATGTAAACTGTGCATGGCTACATTTGTATAAGAAATAAAAAGAAAATTCTTAACAGAACATGAGAGTTGTTAAAAGAGCTTTCTCATTAAAAAAAAGAATGGGCAAATTTCATGTTAAAATATGCAGGAAACTTATAAAAAGGATGGTTTGGTGTGGTACTTTCAGTAGCAGAAGCTTGAAGCTGATGACACAGAAGGTTCTGCCATTGTTGTTTTAATGCTATTAAATGTGATAACTCCACAAGATCTGCAAATGGTAATAGTACTGAAAGTTGAAGTTGTAAAAAGCTCCTACAATTTGCAGTAAGGTGTCTTATTTTCAAATCTGTGCTTCAAAGCTGCAGCTTTATAAAAGGATTATGACATGGAAGCCCAAGTCTTTCACTAGATGCTGGCTTTATACCATCTGATCTTGATACCAACAGGAACCAGGTGCAAGAAGGAACAAACTGTAGTTTACATATTGCTAAGTCCAGCTGTTTTTGTCTGATCTCTGTTTTCAAACCTTGCAGTTAAGACAGAATTCATTTTTAGATGCATTCATGTAATGCCACAAGTTGAACTATGAGATTAATGTCTTCATTTTGTATTTTCAGTTTCTTGACTAGGACCGTGATTCTGGTGGCTTACTCAGGATCACAGAATCACCAAGGTTGGAAAAGAGCTTCAAGATCATCCAGTCCAACCATCCACCTATCACCAATAGCTCTCACTAAATCATGTCCCTCAACACAACATCCAAATGTTCTATGAACACCTCCAGGGTCGGTGACTCCACCACCTCCTTGGGCAGCCCATTCCAGTGCCTGACTACTCTTTCAGAAAAGTAGTATTTCCTGTTCACAAGCAGGAAACCTACAAGCAAGAAACCGTGACAGGGAGAATGAAGCCTTGCACTGAAATTTGGAGGTGAAGGAGTGAACTGCAGCTAGTGCACAGCTAACCCCATAGTTAGGGGTGTTACTTTATTGTGGTGGTGGTGGCAAACACCGCCAAGCAGCTGTGTGTAATTACTCAGTGCGGAAAGAAAAAGGATGGATTGTTCCTAAAGAAAAATGGAAATATTGAAAAATTCTGGCCTTATTGAAACCATGGCAACAGCCTCCTTCTCAGGTGTATTTATTTCTATCTGTAACATTTTACCTTTCCAGTTCAAAATGAGTATGAATTTTAATAAGCCTTTTTAATAGCACAAGTGAATCATTTTCTACAGAACTCTGACACATGGAAACTTGCTTATCATTAAAATATTGTCAGAGCAGAAATTATCTGGGATTTCGGTAAGAACTAGAGCATTCATCTCAGAGCCAAGTTTGGGGGCTATGTCCTGGGCTTTGCTTCTACTGTTTATATACTCTTGGGTGAACTGCTTACTTTCTTATGCCTCTACTTCGCCTTGGAGATAGCAATGTTGATATGCCTCAAAGTCTTGCACAGTTATGACCATACAAATTTCAAACACTGACTCATAGACTGACTCAAATTTGCTCGAAAATCTCCAGATATTGGGACCTATAAGAAAGGGCATTTTTTGTAACATTTAGAAACATTTAAAAACATTTAGAAATATTTAAAGCTATGGCTTTATTTTGTAATGAATATTCTTCAGGCCTGCAAATGAGCTACACGCCCAGCAGTGAATTTCACAGGCACCTGAAGGAAGTGTTTATGTGTACACAAAATGGGATCACTCCTCTTGCTAGGTCTCAGTTTACTTCTCTTTAAATTTGTGATACATGCACATGTTCCTGTGTTTCACAAACAAGTTGAAAGGCAACTGTGCTCATGTTTCAAACACTGCTGAACACTTCCTTCCAGCTTTCCATTTTCACCTTCTCTTACCACAGCAGGCTGGTCTTGGTTGCGCAGGGCAGGCAGATAGCAGCAAATGCTGCCCATGTTGTAAGCCAGTGGGACAGACAGCAACACTGGTCCAAAAGGTGTGTGACTCAGAATCACAGAATCACAGAATCACAGAATCACCCGGGTTGGAAGGGACCTCAAGGATCATGTAGTTCCAACCCCCCTGCCTAGCAGGGCCACCAAACATACACATTCAGATCAGGTTGCCCAGGACCCCGTCCAACCTGGCCTTAAACACGTCCAAGGACGGGGCATCCACAACCTCCCTGGGCAGCCCGTTCCAGGGCCTAACCACTCTCCTAGTAAAGAACTTCCCCCTAACATCCAACCTAAATCTTCCCTCCTTCAACTTAAAACCACTTCCCCTACTCCTGCTGTTATCAGCCCTTCTGAACAGTTTACTCCCCTCCTGGGTGTAGGTTCCCTTCAGGTATTGATAGGCTGCAATGAGGTCACCCCGCAGCCTTCTCTTCTCCAGGCTGAACAAGCCCAACTCCCTCAGCCTGTCCTCACAGGGGAGGTGCTCCAGCCCCCTGATCATCTTAGACTCCACAGGTAGCACTCAGCCAGCACAAAGTTTTCTGCCTTTCATCCAGGTTTATCACACAGACTTGGGTGCCTGGCTGGACGATGTTACTTGACTTTCAGTCAACTCTCTTTTGTCCCCGGTGGCTCTGTAGGCTGCATCTCATGTAGACTACATCTTATGACAGCCTTAACTTCTATCTATTTATTCATGATCCCAAATTCAGTTTCTTTAAAGTGATCAAAAATAACCTGAGTTCCAGTCGCTGCAAACACGTTGACTGCTGAATTTTAGATGCAACACCAGCACAACCCCAGGAGAATTTTGCAGTTCTGAAATGGCACTGTGGCGGTCCCTGTTGTCCCTTGTTTACCTCCCTGGTTGCAGACTACTGTCTCTCTCTTGCTCAAAACCTGCAACTACTTAGGGGAGCTAAGTACAAAACTAACCTAGAAACAAAACACAGAGCACTGTTCTGCTGGTTTGGCTCCCTGAACACTCGTTGCAGGTACTGTGCTGTGCTGCTGGTGCAGGGAGGAGACTCTTTAGCCAAAAACAGGGAGATGATGGTGTCTGGGCAGCATGCATTTAGATTGGCTTAGATTGTTCTGGATCCATACCCTCTGCTCTTTGTGATCCTTGTGACAACAGAACTGTGGATGTTGATAGCCTGGCACAGCTGAGTGGCCCGCATCACCCTGCTGTGCCACTGGCTCCTGGTCTCAGGTTCCCACTGTGATGAACCCCATGGATCACACGGAGAACTGAGCTCACAGCTGGGTGTCAGACAATCCCTGGCTCTAATTCCACTCCACTGGCTTGCTGCTATCAGACACGGTGTGTCTCAAGGGCACTGAGCAAGTCGTGCCAGCTTCCTACTTCTGCAGAACATACGAGTTATTTCTAGAAAGTGCTTCCAGGGATACCATTGCTCCAAGGCAAGATCAAACATAATTAAATCAGTCATTAAAAATACACTGTAGATGGAGCTCCTAGTCTCCCTCAACAATCATTCATTATATTTATCACTGGAAAGTTTTCTTAGTGCTTAGTCTTCCCGACTGGAACGTTGAGTCCATTACTTTTGGTGTCATCTACCCTAGACCCATACAACCATTTAAAATGGATCATTCTGGTTTGTCAACCTCAAGGAGCAGCCACAAAGAGACCTGGATTCTTGCTGTTGGCAAGTTGAACATGAGCCAGCAGTGTGCCCCTGCATCCCAAAGGGTCAATAGTACCCTGGGGTGCACCAAGCCCAGCACTGCCAGCTGGGTGAGAGGAGAGCATGTCCTGCTCTGTTCTGTGCTGTGTGGCCTCACCTCCTGCACTGGGCGCAGTTTGGGGCACCACAATATGAGAAGGATATAAAGATATTAGAGAGTGTCCCAAGGGGTGGGAAGATGGGGAAGGGCCCAGAGGGCAAGGTGTACGAGGAGCAGCTGAGTTCCCTTGGTTTGCTCAGCACAGAGCAGAGGAGCTGAGGGGAGGCCTGATGGCGGCTGCAGCTGCTCACAGGGAGCGGAAGGCAGCGCTGAGCTCTGCTCTGTGTGACAGCGACCCGGCCTGAGGGAACGGCATGGAGCTGTGCCAGGGGAGGGTCTGGTCTATGGTTCTGTGGCTCTATGGTCTGTGAGTGACTGTACAGTACATTAATATTACAGAAATGCTGTATCTCATCCTGCCGTTTACATGTAGGGAAGCCAGTGCTAAGGCTACTGGGCCCTTTGATGTTCATCCATTCAGAAATTAATAGGACCATGACTTATTGCACATTAATGAGCTGTGACCTAGGCAAGACCACAGCAACTGAATCACAGCTGAATCCTGAAGCAGACCCCTGCAGCATGCTACTCCTCAGCCCCTCAGCTGTATTTCCAACATACTCAGGCAGCAGTGCCAGAGGAGGAGACATGGTGGTGAGTAATTTGGAATGTGGATAATTTGTTTGACTGTAACATTATTTCCTTATGTGAATTTTGACGTTAACGCATTTCTTGAGCTAATTCAGGCCCTTCCTGTCACTCACTTTTTGACGAAGAATGGAGGGTTTGTTTCTTCCTGAGGAGAGTGGTGAAACTGTTAAGGTCTACAAATAGTCATGGGATGGAAAACCTCTACAGGGTCATTCAGTCCTCTGTCTGGGGCTGGGAGAGCTGCAGTGATCTCCCTGAAAAGGAGAAAGAAGGTGAAAAGTGTGTCCCCTCAGTTCTAGCCTTTCTGCTTCAGGAAGAGACACTGAGATCCACCCCACTCTGATGGGTTATGGATGTTTATTGCAGTCTTGTCTTCCCAGCCTGCTGTCCTGAGATCACAGGACCAGGGCCTCAGGGCCACCGCTAGCATTTAGAAGCAAACAATGGACTTGGACATGTCATTTCAGATACATCATTGTACCTTAAAAGCAGTGCAGCTGATTTAGTTGAAACAGGCTGGGAATTACCTGAAAGTAGAACAGGAGTTGCATAATTTATTACAGACAGCTTTTACATGAAAATATGGAGTTAGTCTGGAAATGCTGCTGAGGCTGTAGCTTTACCCTGTCTTCCAGCTCTTAAAACAGATATTTTGTAATGCTTTAAAATGTGAACACCTGGGCTGACGAGTGGCAGAATTTCCTGCATGATATCAGCACAGACACTTTTGAAAAGGATTCCCACCGCAGCAGGAGAGGACTGCTTCATAACACACATCAGGAACTAAAGATGCTATAGCCTTTATGCTGTTCCTGCAAGCACTTCAGTGTTTTGCATAGACGAAGCTTGCTTTTTCCATGCTTGCCTTGGGATGTTTTTCTGTTTAATAACTCCTCTCAGAGAACGATCAGCATGATCAAAGTATTATCAGCTTGGGCTCAGATTGCTCTCATCAGTGCCAGTCCTTCCCTAACACTTGTTCTGGGATCTGCGTTGTCATGTAAAAAGACACCACACAATCTTTTCTTTCCCCTTTAATCCTCATCTAGCGTTGCTTAGGTCATGGGAGATGTAAATCCATGAGGTAAAGAAAAGCCAGCACAACACCACCAAGACAGAGCAAATCAAAGCTCCGTCAAGCTGCCTTTTCCTCCCTACCAACTCTGAACCAGAACAAAGAATAAAACACCTTTTCATCTTACTTCTCACAACAGATGAAGAAAGCGCTTCCCAGCAGACATCAAACTACAGAAAGGCTTTTAAATCGCTGGGAATGTTTCAGATAGAGGTTCTGTTCCGGTGGCTGGAAGTCTGGTAGGCAAAATGGAGAGGCTTTCTGGCAGATAAAGAAAAATAAAACTGACGCTTCCAGGGAGTCTAAATGAATGTTGTTGTTCAGCACAAATGCCTTCAAAGCAATCTACAAAGCATTTTCATACATATTTGGTGTTTTTCTCTGTTCTAAAGAAAATCTTTTACATATTTTATTGGAAACCAGATGCCTACAGCTACATAAGCACCTGCACTGCACGTGAAATGTGTATTTACAACTTGGAGGATAAAGTAAGTTTGTTCTAGAGTTAAAAATTCTCTATCTAAGCAATTTAATAAAAGTAATGTGTACAGAATTAGCCTGATTTTTATTGCAAATGGCTTCTCTAGACACTACAGGGCCATGGCCTTTCTAGAACTGAAGTCTCTGCTTGCAGGAATTGCCAAAACTGTAATGTAAACTGGTAGATCTCTTGATATATTCTTGTACATGCAGTTATCTTTCTGTGCAATGGGTCTCCACCTCAGATAGCCTGACAAATCTCTCCTCAACCCTGCGATTCCAGGCTTTGTTTCTGCTCTATGAATTCTGTTAAAAGCTCATGTGCCCTGGGGGTGTTTCAGGGCTTTGATCATAGATGCTGCAAAATTGCTTCAGACGCTCCCATCTCTGGTATAACTGTGTATTTGTACACCAGGTGTGTTCTCCTCTGGATACAGTGAATGTTTAAGAGGAACCAGTGATGAAATGCAGAGAGAACCTCATAGCATGTTTCCCCAGCAGGTATGTTCCCCATACACATGAGAGCTGCTCAATGATGATAATAAACTCCCTCTCAGCAGCCTGCTATCTCCATTCCTCACCACACCTGTGGCTGAGCCATCACACACCAATTGAACCACAGACTCTGTTGCTGCTAAGTGAGCCATGCACTGTGTTTCCTGTCGCAGCCCCCCATCCTTTCTACTCCCAGAGCACGCCAAGAATTAGACTGACTGAGTCCATACCAGGATCTCACTCCAGTTTAATACTTCCACATAAAGCGTGGTTGAAAGGCTTTTGTGATCAGATAAAATACAGTGCTTGACATAAGGAGCAAAACGTGGAGGAAGTACCTCAGCCACAAACTTCTGTGAAAGCTGTGGTGAATCCTCACTTGTAACTTGAGCAGCAATGTTCTATTGTCTGAACCCTTCACTCAACTTTTTCTAGTCTGATCTGGATAGTGTTAGAAAAGTGCTTGCAGGACCTGAATAAAACACTGCCACTAGTTTAGATATTAGAAAATATCTAAACTGAATGAAAAATCTTTGGAGTTAAGACTACGTCTGAGATTTGTTTAGCAAGCCCTTCAGAAGTTGCCCTGGACGGGAACATCTTGCCAGTTTGGATTAAATGAGCAACATGAAAAACAAAGCTTTTGTTTCCTTTTCCTTCTTTAATACTGCAGAAGTGATGCCACTAAATTAAAGTCCAACTGTTTGCGTAGTAATAAAAACAGGCCAGATTTAAAGAGCTGCATTTGCTCTTGTGTTTTTTGGAAGACCTCTCTGCCTCTAAACTGACAGCGCAGCTGTTCATTCAAAATTATGCAGAAAGATTAAGAAATTCTTCGTTTGGATCCCAAAATATATGGCAAACACAACACTTGGAACAAAGTGTGGAGCGCATCCTTCAGCTGAAAGGGGGAGCTGACACATTGCTACCACATGGCTGCAGTACTTGATTTGTTAAGTACAAACAGTAAAGCTATAAAAGAGGAAAATTAAGCAATCTGACTTCAACCACAACTAGCAACAGTATCTCTTAACGTGCCACGATGGTCTGCATGGCTGACGATGTAGTGTGACTGTCAACTAGCAGCAAAAATATTATCACACACTTCAAAGCTATTGGCTGCCCTTCCTCAAATTAAGTCAGAGCTTTAATGTGCACCATGATGAAAACAGGATGGCCCATTTCAAACCACAGTGGTAGAGGCAGATGAGACAGTAGGGCAAAACCCACAGAAGCCAGCAAAACACAGAGCCATAAACAGAATGCCTTCTGTGCTTCAAGTCTTCAGAGCTCCTGAGCTTTCTAGAAGCATGGCAATTGCACTGCTGCACCCTTTGGTCTTGCAGATGTGCAATTCAATGCACTGACCCATTCCTGTGATTATACAACTCACACCTGCAAAATTAGATGCTTCTTACATCTTCGGGAGGAAACGCGTGGCTGCTCACGGCCAACCAGCAGCAAAGCCTGCTGCATTACACAGGCAGAGCTCTGTGGCCACCTGATAGGGGAGAGCTGCTGCAGCTCACACAGGCAGCCCTCCTGGACATGGGGCAGCTCAGCAGCCAGGACTCGATGTTCTGATCTGTTAAGCTCCTGACACTGTCTGTCACAGTGAGGTTCTCCTGACAGGACCTGCTGTGATGGGATGTGCTGCTGAACCTGGGGAGGGCATTTCACTTGTATTCCACAGGATTAGCAGCTGCTCTTTAAGTTCCAAATGCTATTCCAACTCACATCTTTCGTAGGCAGTTTATTAAAGCTAAATCCATAGAGAACTGCATGCTGCAGCTGGGTTTCCAATGCTGTAATCGCACAGGAGATTATATTCAAAAGCACTGTTTAATGCAACACCAGAGTATGACCCAGCATTTACACCCACAACCAACCAAACTGCTCAGATTAACTCTGGGATATGGCTGTGATTCAGGTGGTGAGGATTTTGCATTTTTTTTGAACACTTAAAAATGGTATCCGAAAATCAGGCATTTTTGCTTTGTGAACAGAGAGAATTAAATTTGAACAAGGCATTTAAAATACTTTAAATGTCCCTTCTTTGGACTGCTGCACCTTGTTCTAATGCTGCCTTGCTTGAGCAGAGCAGTTGGACCAGATGAACTCCGAAGCCTCTCTCAACCTCAACCACACTGTGATACATTCTACATTACCTTTGATGGGCTGTCACCACCCTTATGCAGAAGTGTCACTGAGGCACAGAGAAGGCTGGGTTGAGATTTGGCTTCGGGTAAGACACCTACAGTTAAGTCAATTATGGATTCCAGCATCCAACAGTAGTGCAAGACCTGGTCAATTCACAGAATCACAGAATGGCCAGGGTTGGAAGGGACCTCAAGGATCATGAAGCTCCAACCCCCTGCCACATGCAGGGCCACCAACCTCCCCATTTAATACTAGACCAGGCTGCCCAGGGCCCCATCCAACCTGGCCTTGAACACCTCCAGGGACGGGGCATCCACAACCTCTCTGGGCAGCCTGTTCCAGCACCTCACCACTCTCATAGTAAAGAACTTCTCCCTGACATCCAACCTAAATCTTCCCTCCCCAACTTAAAACCATTTCCCCTTGTCCTGCTGTTATCTACCGTTTCAAAGAGTTGATTCCCCTCCTGTTTGTGATCTTATATTGCATCTCTTTTGTTCTCCTCAACTTCAGGTCTAATGGAAAGGCTGTTCTGATAGTGAAAATACAAAGAACATGAAAAGCAACTTCAACAACTACAGCATTCGGTTACATAAGATACCTTACGCTTACAGGTAACAGCACAACGAGGCTAGTCTTTGGATGTTGGCAGAATGCAGCTCTCACTAAATTTTGTGCTGTGGTGTAGCTGAATTTGCCCCAGTAGCCAGGGTCTGTGGTAATGAGGAACAAGGAATGCTGCTCTAAGTCAACTTCAGATCCAGATACCACCTCTAGACTGGAAAGGCGGCTGGACTGAGGCAGATTCCCTAGTACAACAGTGACAGCGACCATCACTGCCCGACATCCATGTGAGAGGATCCTGTGCTCCAAAGCCTAGAGTCAGCACACGATGAGGCAGGCAATGTGCCCAGCAAAGAAAGGTCCTAGTATATGCTCTTGTTTTATTTTCTGTGGCAGCAGAGATCCTTTTCACGTTGACTCCTTGAAAAATATACCTCAGACTAAAGCTATCCTCTTACCAGCCAGCAATCTCTCATGTTTCTCACCAACACAGTGCTTTCTCTACTGGTCATTAAATACCTCTTCAGATTATGTAGATAAAACCATTCTTCCTTCAATAGGAATCCACACCAAGATGACTTCTGTTTGCTTTGAAACAGCTCACGTATTGCAGTAGCTGCATGTTGTGGACTACTGAAGATGTTTTTCAGACAAGTGTCCTACTTTTGAGATGAGGTTAGGAAACACGTCCTGTAAGGAATAACACATTCGTAGTGAAGACCACAGTGACTGAGAGCAGTAAGAGCTGAGACATGACAGGGTATCTGCAAGAAAAAATAACTGAATTATCTGGGCAGGAGACACCAGCTCAGCAGGAGACACAAGAGCATCCTGGATCCTGCAAGGGCAGCACAGAAAACATTGTACCACAAAAAGAATCATTTTTAAAAACTACAGACTGGTTTTATACAACATTTGTCTTGCTCTGCTGGACTCTATTGCTCTTTCTGCAGACTTGTAGTCACTTTTAATTATTTTTTTCAGATCTCTGAACACTGTGTATAGTGAATATATTTAGTTCAGTTTTAATCACTAAAACACAGTAGGGTTGTGCCTGCTTCCCAGGCATCTTCCTGAGGACTTAATTTTTTTGTCAACTTCCCTTTATTCCTAGCCTGATAAGAATTCTGCTTTATCCCATAGTTTGTATTAAAATCGAAGTAATTCATGAAGAACTAAGTTAATATATTCATTATAAACTATTACGAATTCTCTCCACCATAAGCAGTAACCCACATGTGACAGATCATCATCTGGCCAAGGAACACATCACCAGCATAACGTGCTATGTTCAAATACTTTTCTAAGAACAGAGAGCATGCATGGAGACCTTCTGCCAAGAAAATCACTAGTTCCCTCCCCTCTCTAAACCACAGTATGCCTTTCAGATATGGATGCCAGTTTTTGAAAGGTCATCTGGAAATATCTAAAGATGTGTTCTTTGTTTAAGGCCTGGTGACCATATACTATACTCGTCATCCAAGAATTATTGATTATTGATTCACACGTGAATGGAGCAATACGTTACATAACAGGACTGGGATGTGATGCTGAGCACTAATCAATATTATCTTCATTTCAAAAGCACACTGAACATCAGAATACGTGGTCATATTTTCTTTTTCATGTGATCTTGGCACCAATTTCGGTGGGTCACTGAAAGTAATGCCTCCTCTTCGTTTCTATGGAAAGTACAACAGAGGCAAAGAGCACAGTAACACTATTTGAGTGCTATATTGAGAGCAAATTCTCAGCTACAAAACACTCTTTTTCAATGCAGTCATCACCATTAGCCAATTCTCGTGGATGAGCTGATTGAGGTTCTCTTCGTACATGGCCGTCCAGAAGGTGGCTTGTCTTTCACATCACTGTTACAACTGCTGAAACACACCACCCGCTGCCTCACTGTGCTCTCTTCTACAGTCTGGTCACCACATTCAGTGTCCATGAGTGTCAGTGGGTGCCATTTTTTCCACATGGAGGAATTCAACAACACGTTCTTGCTTCATACGCACTTCCACCACATCAGACACCATTCTGCCAGACTGCCCCTCTGCTGCCATCTGTCACACGGCAGCAAAACGTCACACAATACTGGTGGAAAGGTTCAACCTCTACTGCCGTACCAACAGTATTATCTTCCTCTGACGTTGTGGGCCAACATAATAAAACAGGAAGCACTACTTTTGGAGCAGCCCTCACATTTGTTTTCATATCAGATACTCCACTATCGACATGGTTTAAGATGCCAAATTCAGGCACAACCAGTGTTTGATGTAATTGATATCAGAGTAGCTCAGTTGGTCTCCAGAAGTACCCTTAAACATCTTGGGGACAGTAACTAAGTTTCAGTAATGCCTACTGCAAGGACTGGGGTTTTCCAGCACCTGCAGGTAAAAACTTAAGTCTTGATGCACTCCTTGAAAGAGAACGTATATAGCCAGCATATTTTCTGCTTTGGGCACAACGCCTTTTGTCCTAACACAAACAACAGGATCCACCAAGCTTGGAAAAGACCTCCAAGATCATCCAGTCCAATTGTCCACCTACCACCACCAATATTTCCCACTAACCCACGTTCCTTGGTACCACATCTAAATGCTTCTTGAACGCCTCCAGTGTCAGTGATCCACCTCCCCAGGCAGCCCATTACAGTGTCTGACCATTCTTCTGGAGAAGAAATTTTTCCAACCTGAATCTCCTGAAATCATCCTCCAGAGACTAAAAGCAAAAAAAAGCATTCCGTGCTTAATGTCAACTGGGTCTAAATCGCTTTTTCCATTTCATTTTGAACACAAAAAGACATTTTCTGCTGACAATTCAACAGGCATAACCCTGACAAAGGACTACACATGCCGAGGGTATTTCTTGCCTTGATCCAACAGTCACTGTTTTCATTCAAAGGGCCATTCTTACCAGAAAATCACACAGCTTTCATTATCCAGTGAAACGGGGGTGAGGAGTTAAGGAAAAGACACAAGCATTCGAGCAGTCTGTGTACCTGGTACCCTGACCACCCAGGAAAGGGCCAATTCTCAACAGAGGGCTTCAAATCCAGCTCAGCTGTTCCAGTAGTTGCCTGGTTTTTAGCATCAACATTCAGAAGAGCCAACTGCTGACTCTGAGTGCCTGCCAACTGCATTTAAGCAAACGCTTCATGTCTGATATGCGATACAAGCATTGTATTTCCTATGGTCAAGCTTTAAACTTAGGTACTATTGTGTCCCTCAGCCTGCACATATAAAAACATAAAAACCTTCCCCATTTAATCTTCAAGTAACAAGTTTAAACACGTACTGCTTGAATAACAAACTCAGAAGAAACAATTAATGTTCATGGAGGGAAAAACAACAAAATAACAGCTTAGGAGTTACACTCAAAGATACTGAAAACTCAGAGCATCAGCAAAACAGTCCTTAAGCATGCATGTTTGCCAGCACTAATAAAGATGACAAAATAAATGCAAAATATCAAGCTTCTCCATTGAGAGTAAGTATAAAGCTGTTTAGAATTACCTGTCCTGCAAATATTAGCCAAAACTACATCAGAGTATGAACCTGAATACTGGATAAATCACTGCTCTCATAAATCACTCTACATTTTGCTTTGCAAATACTGTGAAATTCAGCACAAAACGAAATTTGTCAAAAAATGATTTTAATACTGACACGCTGACGCTATTTTAACATTCTCTCAGTGTGTTCACACTTCCAAATCTGTGAGTTCCAACTAACAGTTTATTTTTTCGAGCAAAAACTAGATGTGTTGTAACAGTTTGTTGATACAAAGCCTCCTCTCTAACTGTACAGACATTTTCACACTTTCAAACAGTAGAGAAAGGTTCACATTGCTCTACCCTTCTTGCTCACAAGAAAACCTTAGGCAATAGATAAAGCACAGAGCAAGAGGTGTTCCCACTGCAGTGCGAGAGGACAGCGCTGGTCCTTTGCAGAGAGGTTTGATATCGTCTAAGTTCCCTACCCCATTTACACTTCTCTATAAATAAAGCTGCTTATCGCTGTACTTGAGCTTCGGGAGCTTTAATTAGACCAGGAATTCCTCTAACGATTAGATAGAGGCAGTTGCAAAGGATCACTAACAGCTTTAAAAACAAAAGAGCATCTCCTTTTTCCTCTTCACCTACGTCTCACTTAGGAAAGTAAACCACTGTCAAATAAAATTATTTAAAAAAATAACCACCTCTTTTTAAAAGCATTTTTAAAGTTTGTTTACCGAGAGAAGAGAAAATCAGAGTGTTGAATTAATATAGAAGTAACAGTTTCAAATTGCTCTCCACTTGCAGGCTGAACATCAGAGCAGCAATAAGCTTCAGAATACAGCACACACCAGATAAAAAACGTGAAATGCCAGGTGCCCTTCAGGTACTTCAGAAGAGGAAGCAGGCTGAAGCACCCCGAGCCCAAGCACTGCAGCATACTAGACCAGGATTTACATCTGTAAAAACCTTGTAAGTCACAGTCACAACACTGACAAGAGTTAACCAGTTAGTACTCATGCGGGATTAACAAAGCCAAGTTTGTTTGACCTTGAAATGTCGCTGTATTATTGCGCTCCCCCAGCAGTAGCTGCTTCCAGAGGAGCTGTGAGCAGCTGTGAGATCTGTCAGGAGCACAGGGTGTCACATTCTTGTTCATTGTGTTTACTCACTAGCACAATCCAACTTTCCAGACGCCAAAACTACCGCAATTTGACAGTCACTATTCACTGCTTTGTGAACGTGATGAGGCAAACCAAGCCACTTGTAAAGCGTATGAGCAAGATGCACATCTATTTTAAAAGCTGTGCCACAATTAGCACTTACAAACCACACAGTTTTACACTAGTTGGGTCAAATTAATTTTATTATGCTCCATGATGAATTGCCACCAGTGCAACATCCTATTCACTGTACATTTCAAAAATTCACATACTAAAAATTTCAGTTTGATAAATGGAGAACTGAATGATTGAGAAGTTCTTACGGATTCCATACATACAAGTGCTAGCTGAAATTGTCTATGCACATAGAGTGTTGAAATACAAAGCCTCATGCTAGTTTGTTAATTGCTAAGGCTATCTGGACAGTCATTTAATTGGAATATATATAAGAGAGGCCTTCATTACAATGTTTAGCAACAATGCACCAGCATCGTGAAATGTTATCTTCTGCTCACAGTGCGAGTAGCAGAGTGCTGAAGCATGCAGTTATGACTAACTTAACTGCAACTGCAGTGTTTATGCCTGAAATTTTCATGTACATACACTATTTTAAAGTAAATATTAACCTGGACACCACAGAATGTGAGTGTATTTTCGCATGAAGAAAAGGAAATGAAAAACCAAAAGCTTTCTTTGGCCAGTATCTACAAATTAAAGTTTTACTCAGTAACGTAACTTCAGAGCTCCCAAAACCTGGAAGAGAAAACTGATCAATAAACTGTGACGCTTAATTACCAACTATATTACATAAATTCCAGCTCTGGGAACATAACAGCTAAACATGTCTAGTAAGTAGCATGTTAGGAAATCCTCCAGGCCTCATCCCCTTAATTTAAAATGCCCTATATGCAGTTAGAACAATGAAGGAGCAGTGCCAGAAGTTATATAAAAGCCATACAAGTACTTTCCTCCTACACAGGTTCTTAACTCCACTGCTATTAGCTACCTGTGGCTGCGCTTGCACCTGATCCAACACTCAAGCCACTAGAGCAGCAAAGCTAGCAGAAAGTGTTTCCAGCAGCAGAGGGCAATGAGAAAGCTACTGCAAGAAAATCAGACCACTTGGAATTGTTTTCCTCATGTTATGTGCTTAAATTACTCTCAGAAGGAAGTTAGCATCCTCTGAATAATTTAACTACAACCTTACTTCTCCCACTACTTTTAAGCAACTTTCCTTTCTTCTCATATGACTAAATTAATTCACTAGAGACTAGGCTATCACTGGGTTAGAAATCCAAGCCATATCATGCAGGTCCAGCCCGCCAACATCAGGTCGTCACTGGGTTTCAGTCAATACAATTCTGATAACTTAAATCGAGTCTGATACCTTGACTACAGTCAAGGACCCAAGACACTATGCATTAACTATGTTCCAAATATGACTGACTTAACTAAACATTCTGTGTCAGATGTATATTTAAAAAAAAAAAAAAATTCTACCTGAAAATTACAGTAGGTACAGTAATTAATGCTGCAAATATTAAATACCCACTTAGCAAAGATTAGTATTTTATAATAGGCAGATATGCTGATATTTACTGCACTACAAAGTACAACGTATAAATGTTCAAGCTGTGAAGTAAGAATCCCATTTTTGTCCACTTATTCAAACACAACTCCTGTGAGTAGGGGTCTTGACTTTCACCACAACCCTTGGTCTTAAAGCCATCGTATGAAAACAGAATACTGCCATGAAGTTCCAGTATGCCGTCAAACCGTATGCTGTGAGTTAATGGCTTTCCAACTTCTTGCATGTAGGACTGGTGTTTCAGTATTTGCCATGTACCATAACACAAAGACCGCAAAGTAATCCCGCTTATGTTTACTTTATTAGTACACCAATGCCCTACAAATTTTTAAAAGTAATTAAACATTATTGAAGCAAGCATTAAACGCAGCCCTTCAGCTTGAAAACCACATAAAAATGATTTTAAAAATAAATCAAACTGTAGCAATTGCGAGCCTTCAGTACAGCCCCCAGTAATCTGCATTTCTTCATTCTGAAAAGTCAAGAACTAGGAAAAAAAAGGACTGAACCGGTCTGCATCCAAGATGCCTGTATCACAACATAAAGCCATCCTGTTTAATTCTGATGGAGAGTTCCCTAATTAAAGCATTCAACTACTCCTGCTATTCAACAGCAGTCAGTATTGCTACAGTTATGGCAAGGCAATCTTCACAACTAGCTGTGCATTGTGGTGATTCTGTTTTACAAAAAGTATACTGCTAAGATTTGAACTGCAACGTTGTGATGTATCTGAAACCATGCAATAGTATTAAAACAGCCTCAACATTCAAGTAGCATTGCATTTGAAATGAAGGGGCTAAATAAACTAAGAGCTGCATCACTTAAAGAACATAGTGCTATACTAGGTTTTAATAAGAAAATTTAGATACAGAAAAAGTAGGGTATGAAAATAGTGTTTTCCTTCTTGCATTATAACTAAATTACATTAAGGTTTTTGTCAGTCTCACATGTTACATTTAAACTCCCTTACTGATGGAATGGAAAGTATTCACATGTACATGATCATTCAGGTGTAAACTTGCACACATTAACAGGGAGTAGCTTTGTAGAGGATTATGACAAACCTTTACAGATTAAATGAGGTATTGCACAGATTAATAAAAAAGCAAAAGGCAACAAAAATATACAGCAAATTGGTAGAACATTTACATAATAATTTTACAGAATCCATAGACAGAAAGTAGTGTTTAGTATATCATTCACCTTAAAAAATATATATATAATATAATATATGATCAATCATCCCATTCATCATCATCTTCAAAGTCTTCTTCATCATCTTCATCCTCATCTTCATCTGAAAAACAGGAAAAACAAGATGCTTGCATGCATCAAATTCTCATTACAAAGTGCTATTGACTGTTCCCAAAGCCTTCTGACAAAAGAACAAGCAGTTTGAGGAGGTCAAGACATTTGCTAATATAATATTTCAAGGTTGCTAGACGTGGCATTCAGTTTAGACTGATAATGGATGAAAGTTAAACGTTTATCCTTTCTGTAGGAAAAAAATATTGTTTTGGGATGTAAGAGGAAATAGTCAAATTTTCACTGCACACTCTATTACTCCTTTTCAGAGAATGCAAGAGCCAGCCAGCTTGTTCCAGATTGAATTTTAAACTTAAGACAGATTAATTTCTAGAACCTAAGAACCGCTATCTCAGGGTTCTTCTGTAACAGGATATCATCTGTCTACTGTACAAGCAGATAAAAACATTTCTGTGAGCTTAGGACTGTTGTGGTGACTGGAATATTCTAAATTGTGTAATGCACAACTTCAACTTCAACGTCAGATTTGTTACCTTTATCCAGCCTTCCATTCATAGTTTTTGCATGCTGCAAATTTTTAATGATATAAAGTGATTTGTTTGGCAAGAGCATTTTCCCTTCCAGGAAATGGTGTATGTAGCACCTTTCCAGGATTTAATTAGCGTGAAGAACCCATGCAGATTACAACACTGGGCACCAAACCACTAAACTACATTTAATGGTCAAATGGTACACAGACTGCAAGGGTAGATCTGGTACTAATGCCACCTCTGAAAGAAAAACATGTAGCAAAGTTCAACGGGAAGAGATGCCCCTCAATGGCTGCACCGCAGCTACTGAACTGCATTTACTACAAACTGGTATTACAAGAAGTGCAAATCATCTTCCAGCCTTATGTTTTCCAAGCACTAAAGATTGAAAAAGTGATTCAGTACTAGAATGGGACTGACTGGTCAAGTGACATGAGTTATCTGCTTGTTACCCAGCAGGTGGCATCCGAAGCACACAGCAAGCCACAGTTTTAAGTGTAACTTTCTTAAACAGCCCTGGCTTCTACAAACACATTGTGAGAAACCTTTTCAAAACATTTTGGAAAAGTATTTCAGGTAACTCCAAAAGAACTTCAGTTGTAAAAATTTTTTTTTATATAGGACCCTAACTTTGATTAGTAATTTTAAAGTCAATGTAAGTGAAGGCTACTATACACCAGTAACTGAAAGTAGCACAAAGCACTCAGCAGTGGTCTGCCTAGAGCATTCTGTAATTAACTGCATGCTGGAAACCCATACCTTTTCCCCAAATTTGGTCTTCAGTAGAGATGTTAACACTTAAAAACCTGATGCCCAGAAGTGAGAAGAATTCCATCAGACTTACCTGAAGAATGAATGGCTTTGCTCCTTTTCTGCATAACTTCCATTAATGCACCCACAATTCCTGAGGTGGGTGCAGGTGTAGGTGGTGCACTCTCTTGGCCATCAGATACCTTGGAAGAAGAGACTCGTTAGATTGATACTATTAGCAAAACAGAATCTGTGTGCTTCTCAAAAAACCTTATAAAATCAATGAGTTCACTATCAGCCACAAAGAAGACTGAAACTACAATTTATTTTATAAGTTAAAAATGCACCTCGAAATATGAAGTTTAATTACATTCTTTTACCACACTATGTTTAGTTAGTCAGTATTGAAGTACTACAAAAACAACATCTAGTGTTTGCCTTCCAGTACTGTTACTGCCTAACTCATCCTCTGTAGATGTGTAGATTTGACTGAAGTATTCATGACATCACCAATCTTTGACAGTTCCTGCAAAAAGTTCTTCACAGCCATGACACTGTGGCATCAAACATTACTGTATGCCTCAAGCTTTACTAAAAAGTGGGAAATTTCTAAACAAGAATAATTTCATGCATCAGTTACTCATTCATAGTAAATTCACTTTCTAATCATTTATACAGTAGAAATGATGTTTCAAGCATCATTTCAAAAACGGCCAGAAGTCATTATTCATATTGCAATACTGCAGCCATCTGCAAGTCCCGGGGGGCTTAAATGAGAAACGTTTACTTACAGATTTGAGCTGTATCCCCTGTCTTATCTGGTCTAACAACGCATCTCTTCCTGAGCAAGACACCGGTCGACTGTTCTGTTCTACTTTCTTTAACTGGGCTCCTTCTCTGATTTGATCTAAGAGCGCCGCTTTGTTTCCTGCAGGAACTGGAAGCTGGTGATCGACCTCTGAAGGAAGGCCTGGCGGTGGAGGAGGACCAGGAGGCGGCGGAGGAGGAGGTGGCGGTGGGGGAGCAGACGACCCGCTGACCGGTGGTGGCGGTGGTGGAGGAGGACCGGGTGGCGCAGAGGATGAATGCACCGGTGGTGGAGGAGGATACATCCTGTTGGGGGGAGGCGGGGGCACGGTGGCACCTAGTCTAGATGGAGGCGGGGGCGGAGGTGCCGTTATCGGGGCTCTTGAGGGAGGTGGAGGTGGTGCCCCTCGGCCTCTAGCAGGGGGAGGAGGAGGGCCCGAGCTGTGGGGAGGTGGTGGTGGCGGCGGAGGGGGTCCTCCTCTGCACGGCGGCGGCGGTGGTGGAGCTGAAACAGAAGATAATTTAACAATTGCGTTACTTAGTATTCTCAAGTCCTCCAGAGACTGGCAAAAGAAGGAAAAAAGGGTTTGACTTGGTTTTTGCAAGGATCTCTGTGCACATACAAGTTTTACCAACCCTGGATTATGCTGAAGATCACTGAATATAAGCTGTGCTTATATGAATCCAAATTAAGTTGAATACAGCTCATCTCTGTCATTTATTTTGTAAACTCTTGTAAAAGCAGTAACACTGCAGGGAGCAAGTGCAGTACAGAAAAAGACTGAAGTCACTATACTATCCAGGTCATTCATTTTCGTTTGGTACTATGCTAGGAATATCCTTCACGGTACAAGTGCACTTGAAAGTCAGGGTTTCAATTCCCCACTAAAGGATGTAGAAAAAAACTCAAAACACTGTGAGATAACGTTGAGGACAGAAGGCAAGGGGAGCGGGTTTTATAAAACACACTTAAAAGGAATACAGGATTTCCACTTTACAAACAATTCATTATTTGATTAGGGAATAAGATGCAAAGTTTCTGCTACTGGAAGATGAAGCATTAAAAAATATGAATGCACTACAATTAGGAATAGGTGGGACACAAAGATGAACATACTGCATTACTATGTTTAACAGCATGCCTTCATATCCTTAAGCACCACGTGGCAGCCTCTACAAAGACAAACAGCGAGGCAGTACTGTTGATACAGCATTTCAAGTTCAAGGTGACAGGTCAGGGCAAAACTTCAATTTAATGAAGCAGTTTCCTCTTGCAGGCAACAGGATAGAGAAGCTATTGCAAAGCTCTCCATTGACTGCTTCACCATAACAAAGGTACCTTTACAACTACTGAGAGTTATCTTCTTTTCTGCCACCATCTACAGGGTGGCAAATAAGCCTATTTTTAAGAGCAAAGTAACTAAATGATCTAATACTCATTTAGTAATACTATCCTAACAATGTGAGTTTCTCTTGCTTTGTAGCAATGAAGTAATGTAACATGATGGCTCTTTAGAGACATTTTTTTTACATTTTAAACTACCGAACTATCATCTGAGAACGATCTTTTTTATAGTTCTCTAACTGTATGAGAATTCTGGGCACATGGACAAACCGACCTTGAAAAAACTGGCAACCAGTGGCAAATATACTTTTGCTCAATCTTTATTTGCCAATAGCAGATGCTGTGAGCCCTAGGCTTGAAAAATATGAGTGAATGATATGAAATCCTCCCACTCCCTCCCAAAAGTTCAAAACCTCTGTAAATAAACTCTTCGTCCCTTTATTCAAAATTAGTTTCAACAACATCTTTGTGGAAGGGACTTTAGAAAGTAATGCAGGGCTACTTCAACACAGAGCATCACTTCTATATCATGCGCCCTTCAAATGTGCTTGCTTTGCTAATGGCATTTTAAATAACAGCTTTATTTCCTCTTCCATCAAGTCATTACCACGTTACCATTGTGGTAATGTAAGTTGTGGTTGCTGCCCATTACCACTGCGTCATAAGACAGCACCTGGATTATTAAGAAGTTCTCATTTGATTTTATATGCCTGATAGCATAAAAGGGTATTATCCTTAGATGATGCTTCTTTACTTCTTCTGTTCTGTTACATGCTCAGAGAACAGAACAGCCTGCCTGCATTGCAGTACAGAGAGCAAAGGCCCAAAAAGGGAATTTTGAAGGAGTGCGAGGCACTGGTGCCTTAGTGCTCATCCCTCCTTCCCTGCTCATCTCACAGACTTATCCACTCTAAATTCACACATTATGTCCCAAATTCCACAAACTTCTCTATGCTTCCCATCCCCTAAAAAAAGACACAGCAAGGAGAAAAATCTCCTCTCGAACTGTATGTATTATACAAGAGAAATACTGCCAACGTTCTTGATTTAAAAACAAAATAAACAAAAGATACTGCCTTCCCCTTTTTTGTTATCCTGACTGTAGCTTTCTTTCTGGCCATCGGAGGGCAGTATTTTCAAACACAACTTACTCTGCAAGCAATACAGAGAGTTTCTCTGCAACTCACAAACGATGCGCAACACAGCCATGCTTCAGCCTGTGGTGCCTGCAGATTTTGAATTCACAGCTCAAGTTTTCCTGTGGCAAAAGATCTCGCTTACATCACATCTAAAGCAATATGCCACCTCCCAGTCGTGGAAACACAGTTCCACAGGAAGTTTTGCTTTGTTTTCTGAAGGCTTGCCTGGACTCAACTGAAGTGAAGAGGGAGGAGTAGCAAGGAGGGAGCACCATGACCTCATCCTCTCTCCCTTCCCCCTAAACAGATGAGAGAAGCAAAACAGAACAACTTAGTTTTTATAAATGCTACATGGCTGTTAACATGGAAGTCTGTAAAATCTTCTGCTGACAGCACTGCCCCCAGAAAATCCAAACCAAACAATCAATATCAGAACTAGAGAAAGTTCTATCTCAGCAGAACAAAGTGTCAGCAACTCTCTGCACAGCATCCTGGTGGCGTGAGTAGTTAAGCACAGAAATTCTTGCAGTGAAATAGGAAAATGTGTTTCAGTTGAGAAAAAAACACTTCAAACGTCAGCCAAGTCTACCTATTATGTAATCAGATAAAACCACTGGAGTATTTTTATCTACCTCTATCAAAAAGCACAGAGGCAGATTATTATCATGCATGTTAAAGATGAGTCAGCATTTCTTTCAGTTGTATACATGCAAGTGGACATAACCTGAATAGACACAACAAAAATGGCATTTTAGAAGTATTTCAAGCTAGTTACAAGACTCCAAGCCAAGTCCTCTCAATCGAATCTCAAGATGAGCAGGTTGGGATCAAGAACTTTGTACATATTTTAATAGAATTAATTTAATAGAGTTAAGATTGTATAAAGAAACTGAAGATTTGTTGCTGAAAAAGATTGTAATTGAAATTTTGCTTGCAATTTATGTACAACATTGTGATCATAATTTATAGCACTGCAGTAAAAAAGATGCGGATTAACGTTTCTCATCCAGGAAAGAAATCACACAGCAGCATGAATATTTCAAAGCATATACTCAGATTCCAGCTCAAGTACATACCACTCCAACGTGGAGGCCCTAGAAATAAATGTAACAAAGTCACTGTACCCTGAACTTTTAACTATTCTGCTATGCAAATTATTTATCCAGACTGCTATCATTTCAATGGCATTATTATTCCATTTTCTGTTTTTCCTGAGAAGTGTTGTAGGCAAGTATTTATAACTTCTATACTGACAGCCTAATATTCAGATTAACTTGTTATACTGTAGTAGATAATGCATCAGCTGAGACCACATATGAAGACTAGGAAAGAAAAAGCTTATTTCAGAATTTCCTTGTGTCAGAAAGTGAAATCAGATCCTCCTGCTCAAAAGCTTACACGTTTTACCTTATAACAGGTCTCTCTCTTTTGCGGTGCTGGCAGGGCAGACATGCTTGGCACCACACACACCTCTCATGTACTTCTACTATAACTGACAACAAGAATATTGCTTCTGAAGTTTAAATTTATGAAGATCAAAATTATAAACAAACGTGCAACTTTTGCAGTCTGAAGCACGCATGCAGTCACTGTTACAAGCCATTATTTAGGTGACATAGGTACCACTCCTACCCTTAAGGAGAAAGTACTCTCGTGGGTCACACACGGACATTTTTACATGGAGTATGGCTTAAAGAAACACGAAACCCAATACATCTGAGGCAATACAAAGTTCAAAGAAAAAAAAAAATAATCAAGTTTCTAATCAACAGCTTCTATTTAAGTCCCTAGGGTAAAAAACACCATACAAAGTTTTGCATGGAAATAAAAGAAAGCCTACCTTGTCTGCGCAGTTCATTTTTAACTGCCTCCACACCTCCTGTTTTTTCAATGAAATCATATATGGCCTTGGAAGTTTCTTTGTCTTTCAGTTGAGCCTCTGAAATTCCACATAGATCAAACAAGTTTTTCAGTTCTGGGTCCAAGTTGTTCACCTGCAAGTCAGATACATTTAGGAGCTTGACAGAGAAGTTTCTAAAACATCCTTGTAGTGAGGAAAAAAACCTGTAACAGTATTGTGTTCTTTGCATGTCTTGTAGTTTCCATGGAAATAAATAGGAGGCATTTTTGGAGTGCCTTATTACAGAAGTGTAATTATTTTGATGTGCAGTTAAATTATTTGATGCCTATCTCCACAATTTGCATTACAAAGCCCTTACAGCCTTCCATCACTCAGTAGCTTGAACAACACACTAAGATTACTTACATCAAAACCTGTGTTTGGATCCCAACCAACATGTCCAATGTGTCTGAAAAAAAAGAAAAAAAAAAGCAGAAAAGTCCACTTAATCAGAGTAAAAAGGACCTTGTTATCTAAGATAAACAGGACACTCAATTAACTGCATTATTACTAGTTTCTATCTTCAGCCTCTTAAGACACTAAGTATTTTTAACTCTTTAGCACCATAGTGGAGAAGAGAATAAAGCTTCCTTTATTTTATTTTATTCTCCACTTTTATAAAGTGGAAAACTAGATTCCTCTGCTAGTTTTACTGTGGCAAAATATTAGAGGTCTGGAGCATTTCCCTTTTGAGGAAAGGCTGAGAGATCTGGGCCTGCTCAGTCTGGAGAAGACAAAAAGAGATGTCATCACTGCTTATAAATACCTAAAGAGTGGGTATCAAGCTATACTAACATTAAGCATAAGCATAATTTCATTGTTTTGCTTGTTTCTCAAAACACTGCATGTCCACATCTGACTAGCAGAAGCAATTCAATCATTTTATCTGCTGACTGCAACTTCATCCTGCCAAGAGCAGTAGTGAATGTTGGTCTTCACCAGTATCACAGCTCGAGTTGCAAACAACTTATTCTAATGGTTTATTCCCTGAACACCACCAAGAGTTAATTCATACATATCTGCAAAATAGCAGCAATTACAAGTATTTAACATAGCATGATGGCACTTTGGTGCATGTTATCCAAAACTGAGCTAGACTTAACATGGAACAAGAGACTTCCAAGCTTCTTTTTCGCAGGTTTACCGCATAAAATTTGAAATTACACTTAATGTTATCCTGTAGACAAATACTGGCATAAAATACAATTTATCTTTTGTTTGAACTTCATTAAATATTTTATCATCTTATTCTCAGCTTTTCTATGACTGCTTTAATATTTCACGAATGCACATGAAGTGCTCCACCATTGTCAGAACCCAACAAACATAAACAAAAGCATCAAATCCTGTTTGTCTTCACTCCTGCACAAGCCTTCCACGAATTCTCATCAGAGCTAAGTGAAACTAATACAGATCATTAACTACAATCCATCTGCACATGCTGAAGTCTGCATCAGTACAGCCACAACAGTGACCAGCTACCAATCTCTGTTCACATTTCCTTATGTCTCACTCTTTCTCATTCTTCGTTTTTCAGTAGTAAGTGACATTAACAGATGCAGGACTTCAACACTCATGACAGGAAGAAAGATGGTCGAGGTCTGAATTGTTTAAGCACAATCTGAACAGGGATGCATTTTAGCTTCTCTCCTTTTGCTTCTGTCCACTATGTAACAGGAGTCTCTCAACACACTACAAAAACATTACTGTAACTGTTAATACTGGCATTACTTATATGGAATTTTATCCTGGAAAAGCATGTCAGTGGAAGCAGTGCAAGATAATGGCTTGAAAAAACAAGATGTTCATTTGGCATATAAACCTCACACTGGTTTTCCAACACTTCATCAAGGCTGTCACTCCTGGACTAACTCAAGCTTTTCAAATTGCTGTTGCTTGCTTTAGCACAGCAAAGAAAATACACAAAATAAATGCACTTACTTTAAAAGGCAGAAGCTTAAATTATAATTTAAGAACAACAACAGTTAACTCAGTAAACTGACCAAACCAACTTTCAAAATGAAGCTTAGAACAACAGATAACTATTCTAGAAGAACAAAGATATCTATGAAATACTAGAAAAAACAACCTGTTCCTAAAAAAGCATATACACACAGCATGCTTTCATCACAAGACATGGGGTGTGAACCCATATACCCAAGCTTACAAAGTCAGGTATCATACAGCTAATGCCACTTCTGCAGTTATGGAAAGTAAGGACCTATGCGTGTATTTTGTTTGACACAGAACAGCTAAGAGTGCACAGCTGTAGGAATAATGAGTTTAAGAGTCAACTGTTGAAGTTGAAAGAAATAGGAATCTACTCTGAGCTGACCACTTAAGCAAGCCATCTTAATATAGCTTAATCAAGTTACTTTAAGACAGTAAGTTACTTTTTATTGCAGATGAACTCCATGTGTTTAAGTTAACTTGCTTTTAAATCCCACAGAATGCCAGTTAGCATTCACTGAAGTTCAGGTTACAGGTAACAGTCACACATGTAAGTCCTGCATATTCGCATGCATAAGTGACAAAACCTCCAAAATAAGTCCTTACTGGAAGTTAGATGGTGTTCCAATATCTGCCTTTGTCAATCTTCTCTTTTTAGTTTTTCCTTTCTTCTTTTCTTTGGTATATGAAATATTGTTGACTTGCGGAGTGTAAAATCTGTTAGTTGTAATTTCTGGGTTTTTGATATCAACAGTTGCCATTGGTAGATTTGGACCTGTGAAGACAAAGAGCAGGACTTTTACTACTGTTTCAATAAAGCCATATTTAACTTCTAATTAAGAACACATTTTTGTGCATACGTGTGGCTAGATGCTCGTACTGCACCCACAGCTGTATGTGTTACATGCATCTGACTGGGTTCTGGATGTAGAATCATGACCAACAATGCCATTTGCTGAAGATAAAAAGGGTGTTCCTAGAGCAGAGCAATGGCAGAAAATTTCTTAAGCTAGAATTTAATTCCTGCAAAATTGGCAAATAAATTAATTCTAAATTAAAGGGTTTTCACACATGCATAGAACGCTTGAAATGAGGGATTAAGTTACAGCCATGCACTGTGCCAACATAACTACCATCGTCCCAGACAAGATTTGAAAAAGTGTATGCCACAAACAGCAATACTCAGTGTGCAATTCCCCTGGAAACACAGTACATGCTTTTTATCTTTGCTTATTAAGCATCAGGTGGGAACATTGTCATCTTCAAAGGTATGACAGGAATGACAGAGCTATACAGGATTTCTTATTCTTTGATGGGTTTGTAAAATAATCAAAGTCTCAGATGAGAAACAAAGCTCATGATAGCAAAAGCAACATCAGAAACAAAGTAAACAAACACTCAGCCAATTTTAACGTTCCAGTATTGTGTTACTTTTGGAATAACAGCATATAAACACCCCTAGGGCATTTTCCACAGTTTTTTTTACAGAAGGTAACTTTTCTTACATAAGTGAGAATTAAACACTATGGGGCAATCTATTCCTTTTTCATGTGTGTGTATGTGCATATATGTGTATATTCAAAGAAACCTACTAAAAGAATAAATAATCTCATTCTTCCACAGATGAAACCAAGCAAGTCTATCTAAGAGCAGTTTGGCCAGGGCCAGTTTGAAAAGCATACCAGTGAGTCAGTACTGGTTAGCCAATCAACGAGAACACGATTCACACATCCAGCTTTACTGGGCATGATAGAAGAACACCCCACAGAGTTAAGAGAATCAGAACCTTAGTTTGATATTATTTTTGTGTAAGCGTGTTTTATATGGATTATTCAGTTATCCTAGGCATTCCAGAAAGACCAACAAGCTGCTTTCACAGCCTGAAAAGAAGCAGACAATATGACAGATAAATTATCTGACATTTGCAACGTAACACTTCAAGGGGAAGCATCTAGTAATAGCCAGACTATGAAACACAAACAGAAACAAGATACTGGGTTAGACAAAACTCATTTTAAAGCATATGACAACTCCTACATTCCCCTGGCAGTCTTAGAGGACAAGTTTGTGAAATTGCATGTGAAATGCAGAACAAAATTTCTCTAATCTTTTCTGCTATGCAGAAATGCTTTGAGAGAGACTCTGATGTAGGCAGCTGTCCTCTGACAGAATGCAAAACTACTAACTGACCACTCATATCTATGCACCACTTTGTTGTAAAAATTACACTTAAAGTTTGCACTAACTTGACTGACTGTTAAATATTATCAAGCCAGAACTTCACGTTAGGTTAAGTAAACCTGCAGGATAAACTGCAAAATTAGGGTTTAAATTTCATTTAAATTCAAAAAGAAAAAAAATACTACAGGAATTCATATTCACTTTATTTACCAATATCAAACCTTCTCCCTAAGACAATTATATTTGTAGTTTTTCAAAGGCTATACTGACATTCAAGAAGAAATACATACCCTTGCACTGAACACTGCTTGCCACTGTTTTATATCCTTTTCAACTCAGTCCTTGTTTAGCCCTTGAAAATGTACCTTTATCCATGTAAAACTCAAAACTAAATGGAACTGGTTCTGAATGGAACTGGTTCTAACAAGTGCAAAGCAGCATCCATTTGCAAAATGAAATTTTATTCAGCTGAGCTCAAATTAAGGATGGATACCGAATTCTTTGATATTAACATTCACACCAGAGATCACAGTAAATTCCTCTAGATTAAAGTTATTCTTACCATCAGGCTTAGACCTTAGATTCCCACGAGGGATAAAAGAACTCTGGAAAGAAATGTCTTCTTCTAGAACTGCCATATTTATATCCAACAAAATTTTTCCCATCAAAACACATGCACTTTCCCCGTCAGGTGTAGACAGCTCAATAAGTGAAGATGAGAGAGGCATATAAAGCTCATCATTAGGAAGTACTTGACAGTACAGTGGCCTCAGGCATCCAATGACATCAGCATCTGTGACATCTTCAGAGGGGGCTCCAGAAAATGTGGTACAGAACATTTTGAAATAGAATGTCTAAGGAAATTCTTCTGATTTCAGAACCTCTCTGGACATCTGTCTCAGACTACAGACAGCTCTACAATAAATGCAAACTATTTAACAGCTGAAACAAAATTTTTCCACACGGTTCTTAAAGATCCTCTCAAAACCTGATCTCTGACAAATGCTTATTTCATCCAGAACTTCACTGCGAGGTTGGTTCAACCACAGTAAGTCCTCTTTATTTGCAAGAAGAGACCTAGTTATAACAAATGAGTAGAACATAAATCCCAGGAAATTACAGGCTAATACATTTTACATAACTCTTAATGCCAATTTGATTTTAATCCTGCAATTCTAAAAAAAAAAAAAAAAAGTCTTAAATCTGTACCATTGAAAACATCATACAAAAAATAAGAGTGTTTTTCTGGGCAACTCCCCATTTATTTCAACATATACAGAACGTCCAGGCAGAAAAGCACCATGAGAATAAAATTCCCCACAGCACTTCAAAGCACGGATTATAGGAGCACATAAATGTGACTGTTCTTTTTTTGTTCAGTTTTAACTGATATATTCATACTGATATATAGAACAAAAGCAGACTCCTCAATTTTTTTTCCCCCTAGTAGTATTTCACTGCATATGGAGAATAAAAGAAAAAACATCTGCCCTTATAACAGATGGGCTTTTTTTCCCACCCCTCCAGTTATACGTGGATAGTACACATCTCTGTAACCTGGTCCAATGAGCTGCATGTAGGCCAGAACCAACTGAGGCTATGACCTGTGCCCTCAGCATGTCTCACCCGATGCTAAAGAGGCCATGAACACCAAGTGAAGTGCCAGCACAGAAGCCTGGCATTAGAGCACTTTACAGCATCAGAAAAGGAAGGTAGGCAGATCATAAAACAGCAGAGGATGTCCCAGCAAGAACATTCTACTGAAACACAGAGAGCTTTGAATAGTGATTACAAACCTGAAACACCAAGCAAACTTGTGAATATTCTGTGTCTTTCAAAAAATATTCAGGATAAACTGGGAAGATCAATGAATGCAAGTTGAGTACTGAATTTTTTATTCAAAAACACTTTGTTGGCAAAGGTCTGACTGGATGAATTATTGAGACTGTTTTAGGCATGGAATTTTTACAAGTTTAGTTTCCTTTATTCCAATCACCACCAGAAAATAAACTGCTTGCATTTCTGATGGTCAGCTCTTAGAGTAGAGACTCCAAGGCTAAATTTGCTGTAGTAGGTGGCACTATATCATCACCATCACTGTTTTTCTTCCTTTATGCTGCTATCAGGAAAGAACTTTTTAGGTGAGAGAAAACAGATGTTGCTCAAGACAATGAACAATTAAAACATTCCTATAGCTCAGAGTAGCTATTAGATAATCACAGGTTGGTATGAGTACAATTGTTTCAGAACTAAGAAGCCAGTCTTTGTTGAATGAAGGGACACAAAAAAAAAAGTCTGGACTAAACTGATTACTGACCAAAGTTTCTCAGAATGTAATATGTATGAAAAAAGGCATGTTCATTCTTTGAGAAGTATTCTGCATGAGGGATATACAGGACACCTGTAGTTCCCATAAGGATTAGTTCAGGATTATCTATTTTGGTGACTGACTGAGGTGTTTAGATGTCTCAGTTAGAACAAATCCAAGACTGGAATCACAGAAAATCCCAAGTTGGAAGAGACACATAAGGATCACTGATTCACCTCCTGGCTCCACACAGGACCACCCAAAAATCAGATCTCCTCAGGCAGTACAGGGTTCTGGGTCCCTACATGGTTAGTTGGTGATATCCCTGCTCAAACAGCAACCTATCAGGCATTAGTTGAAATACTATGGGAGAAGTCTCTTTTTAGTTTCAGGCTGGAAGCATAATTAGATCAAAGACTCCAATATTAATTGATGAGCATCTCTCTCTTGCTCTCAAGAAAAGATGGTAAAATTTTGGGATCACACCAATACATTCTTTTTACTTCTGTAAATTTCATCAGGATGTCCTGAAAAATCTGTTTCTTCATGTCAGTGAAATGCAAGGCAAATACATTCAAATATTCTAATCATAATCATTCTCATGGAAAAAAGATCAACATTTACAAGCATACGACATATTACCAGAAGGCTATGCAATAAGGTCAGTCAGAATCAGTAGTTAAAATTTTATAGATATTTTATGAAAACTGTCATGACCATGCCTACCTTTAGAAAAAAACAGCCTACCTTTTAATTTCAGCTAAGTTTTGTATAGTTACCCTTCACAGGTATGTTTTGAAGGCTAAGCAGCAAATGAAAGGTACAAAGCCTTCTTCACAGCTTCAGCTGAAGGGCCTCTGTCCTATTCACAGAAAATCATAACCCTCTCCAAAAACATTCTTTGCAAACGCCAGCTAAAAAGCCACAAATCTTCCAACTACAACTAAACAAACACCAAAGAACAGAAACAAAACAAATATAGTAACCTCCAGAATATGAGTTTACTGCTTCTGCTACCACATGACTATCCTGAACAAGTCCAAAACAAAGCTACATACAAGCCATAATTGACAGTAGCAGGAAAAATTAAAATGCAGTGGTTCGTGCAAAAAACTTACCATTGGGTGGATCTCGTCTTTTTTCTGTTGAAAAAGAAAAAGAGTTATTATTCATAGATATCACAACAGAAATACATTCTAGACTTTGCTTTCCCTTGACACTTTCAGTGATCCTGAACCTATAAACATACAGGATTTAACCTATAAACATCTTTAAAGCCTACCTGTTGAACAGTTGGAAAAATACGTTAAGCATTAGAGACCTGTAAAAACCCATTTTAGATCATGTGTGTTGATGTGAAGTAGGAAATAGCCACTGAGTTTGTTTCATATACTTTGACTCCAAACTAAGGTGAAGTATTCAAAAAGAAGCTGTTTTGGTACAACCCAGCAAAGTTAAGATTTTTTTTTCTTTAAAGTGTTATGCTTTACGATTTTCACTTTATTTGCTTTATGTGGAAATACAATGAACATTTTGATACAGTAAAGTTCTTCCACAAAAGCATCTGTACTTCACAATTATTTTTGTTAGCGTGAAGACACTAGGATACACAGGAGCAAAACACTTCCCCTGTTACTGAAAAGTAACAACATGGAACACAACTCAGATATCCTTACGCTGATATTTTATTCACAAAGCCACACCGTTTCAAAGACCATGAAGAATTTGGCTTGACAATTTAAGATGTATTTGTAGGCATTTCATACCTCAGTGCTCTCAGCCTGTAACAGTAAATTCTTCTTTGAAGGAGCCTTCCCTCACTTAGTATTCATTTCTATCCACTTCAAACAGGATTTACCAATCCTGCAATCTTTCTTCAAAGCAGTCTAGAGCAAAAACTAGTACACAGCTGAACAAAACCAGTACACAGCTGCACATACACTATTTGTGTACCTACACAGACATTCAGAAGACTTTTGACAGTTTATCACCTCATCTCGTCAAAAACCACGGCTCTATATGGAAAACACTACATTCCTTTCAGGTCTTGAATCTAGTAGGGCCTCCCCTAAGAGCTTAAAATGAATTTGTAACAGATTCCACTTCACAAGTTTCAGAAAAACTGCTAACCCATAGTGTTTTCCAGACACATTCTCTTCTTTGAATATTCAGGCTAAGAAAACTCTTTTGTTGGAATTTGAAAAAGCCTGCTTAACTTCTGGAGCCTAATCACAGTCCTATCCAAGAAGTATCAACAGCAGAAAAGGAAAGCACAGGATTGATGGCAGGTCATTTAGCAAAGAATGGGAAACTGGCAAAAGCAGTAGGCATTAGTAGGAAACGTTGAGTGGCTTTGCGCCAAATCATGGTAACTATTATAGTTTTCATGAGGAGAAAGAGCTCAAGAGATAAAACACTGGAGAACAAAACAACACATTTTAAACACTTCCTGCAATTTTTGCTGGGTACAGATAAGAATAATTGTGGCCAAAAGACACTGGATTTGTTTTTCTGCTGTTTCCACTGCAGACTAGAAATAACAGCTCCTCTTCCGAAATGCTGGTAACCTGTCAAGAGGTCTGACTGAAGATGGAGATATCTACTGATCAACTTCACCAGCTGCCCATGTCTAAGAAAATGCTCTTATCCGCATGTAAAAAGCAAGCAAACAAGTAAAAACTCGTTTGCATTCAGTATTCAGCTCAAAGTGCACTAGCAGGGGAAACAGGAGCTAAAAGCTTGTTGGAGAAGCAGATGCTTTCAGAAGGCTGGAAGAAGCTCCAAGCCATGAGCTACAAGCTTGTAAAAGTTCGACAAAAATTGAAACCTGCTTTTGAAAGGCATTTAGGAATCAGGCAAAGTTCTCTCAGTACAGGAGAGGATACTTGTGTGTTTACATATGTTAGCATTCAGAAGGCAAGATGATAAACATAAAATTAATGGTATGAACACTAAGGTATACCAGAAGTATGAATGTACTGTGCTCGCAGAGCGGAGAAACATTGCTCACCCTGCTATTCGGGGTCTGCTGAAGTAGTAAATGGAGAGACTCATTGAAGTAAGTATACTAGAGAAATTAACTAATTATTCTAATTTCTTCCTAATCTAAGGCTAAGAACTTGATTTTATTTTAATCAGAATTCAACTAGATGAAAATCAGCCTGACATTAAAAAGATGAGGATCTTGCATAAAGAATTCTTTCTCTGCCCTTTCTCCCTCATTCTACCCCTCTATAGAATATTTAGTATTTGTAAAGTCTTACACATTCTACTTGAACCCATATTTTCACCTCTAGAGCTCCAGATACACTGACTCAGGAGTTCCTGTATACCGGAACACATTTCATTCCAAGAGAGGAAGAGCAGAATACTGCTGCCTTTTCTTACAGCTGTTTGATGACCTTTGGTACAGTTGTGTCAGCATACAGACACAGCTCTCCTGAGGCAGAATTGCTGTTCTTGTTACCTTCCAATAACATGAGCTTTCCATAATACTCCTAGAAATTCTCCTAGCAGCCTGCTAAGCCATTCAGGGCTTGCAAAGTGATGCCACAGAGTACTTATTTCACTAGAAAGCATGTCAGGTGTCACTACTATGAAATGACACATTTTGGAAGGAATGGGAGTAAAAATCCCATTAAACAGGAAAAAAAAAAGTTAGAAAGCCAAATTATTACCTCAGCTTTAGAAGTTACAATGTGTTAGATACATGCACACAATTTATATCTAATAAAAATAATTTATATGAAAATGTGCACAGCCTAAATGATGTATGTTATACATATTATCTATTTTTATATAGGCATTTAGATAAAACTAAATACATACACACACTCCATCAACAAATCAGTTTTGATTCAGGCAAATGCAAAGCCTGTTATTACATAAGCACAACCAGATATTGTCCTATCAATGACGAATACACAACTCCATCTGGTGGCTTAACTAAAAAAATCAGTTGTTATATATATATATATAATTATAAAATTATATAATATATAATTATAAAATATATAATATATATTTATATATATATATATAAATTTTAATTTTTATATATATATATATATATATATATATATAAATATATATATATATATATATATATATATATATAAATTAAAGTTGTTTTCAAGTTATAAGCTTTTGGGGATAAAGTTATTTACCTTTAAGAAACACTAAAGAGTGCAAGGAGTGAACTCATCCTATGGCATGAACTTGAGCACACAAGCCAATACTACTTGCTCAAAGATGAAACAAGAAAATCTCCATGCAGAACCTCTTGTGAACAGGAGGTTTGCTTGAACCACTGTTCTCAAACAAACTTTGCTGTGGCCAAGAACGCAAATATGTATTTGCCTTCTTCCAAGTCACAGTGCACTGCAGTGCTGTGTTTTAGAAGTGTAATTGCATGAAATTTCAAGAACAGGAGATGCAAGCTAATACAAGATTACTTTTACTCCAGTAATGTCACACACTAATGCCACCTCTTCAAAAATCCTGTAAACATATTCTAAGCAGAGATGGTCTTAAACAAGCAAACCAAGGTTTGGAACAAACGCTCTGTGCTTGAGCCACTTCACCTGAATGAAATACTTGTAAGGATGCTAGTCGAAGGGATTCCTCCCTTTACAAAAGTTTATGCTGCACTGCTAGCACAATTCAATCCTAAAACAGACAACAGAAAAGTATCTTGTAGCTGAGACATGCTACAGCTGATTGCAAGCCTGATCCCATCCACATGCATCAAACCTGTGTTTTTTTTTTAATCACCTCACTCTTCATGGTCATATGAACGTCAGACAAGCAAGTTGTTTATGAGTTCAATGGAAAACAACCAAGAGAAGATCTGGAGGAAGCCTGAGCTCCCTATGAAACACTGATTATGTTCCTGAGGCATTCCTGAAACTGGCAAAACGCACACTGTGCTTCTGACTGCTAAGGACAATTTAGGTACATTGTGTCTTATCAAGATTATTAGTTTTGAATAAAAGATATTTTTCTACTGAGCGCTGGACCAATGCCAATAATTCATTCACATGGACTACTGAACATACCAGATGGTAAAAATCTTTGTTACAACCCACTTGGGCTGAATTTAAACAAATTCAGCGCAAACAGCCCAGAGCTAAAGTAGGGTTTAGTCAAATGTGAAAACAGCTTACGGGAAGATTTCTTGTTTTCCCACTGATAGGTTATTTACCCTTTCTGTTCTGTATGTTCAAACACCGCATTCTTCGAGCCGCAGCTTACTAGGAAACTTACAGCAAGAGAAGCATCAAGCTATTTCAGAAAAGATATTTTTGCACAACAGAGATGAATTATACTTTTGTAACACAATTACTTCTAAATATAAATAAATATAAATACAAATATAAATGGCAGGAAAACCTTCCAGCCATTTTCAGACACAAATAATTTCTCGCCTCCCCTCAGAAAAACAGAAACAGTCCCAAATTTAAGATTAATCTGAATATTTACCAGATTTTCTCTGCCGTCGTCCAAGTAAATCTGTTACTGTTTTGCGGAATAGTTTCGCCTCTTCTTCATTAGCAAAGTTAAGACCAACTTGACATGTCTAAAAAAAAAAAAAAATACATCCCCCCACCCATGACTAAGAAAGTGTTACAAAGACTTTCTTCTTACATGTTTTCTTACACTTCTGAAGATATAATCAGAAAAAAAAAAATCACCATTGTAAGTCTGGAAGAACACAGCTCAGCGTGAAACATTCTAAACTAAGGAAGTCAGCCTCCCAGTCAGATTTCTACAGCTCATACTCTAACAAATTTGAGGAAAATCCTGCAGCTTGAAATCAAACGTGAAGGAAGGAAAATTTATTTGATCATCGTAAATATCACCTAAGTCAAAACAATTTCACTATTAATGGGAGTTGGAATAAAACAGAAATGTAAAAGGTACTTCTTTAATGGATTGATTTTTCTAGCTGAAATCCAAAGTTCTTCCGATAAGTATAAAAGGACAAGTGATACGGCACTTAAATAATTTACAGAATGAAATGGAAATCTTGATTATATTATTAGAAGCTACCATTTAAATAAAAGGCATTCTAAGGTAGGTATTCAAAGATGCTGAGACTCACATCTCCAGCGAAGGTATGAAAATATCCTCTAGGACTATTATATACAAAGTTATTGTACAGCTCCTGCTCCCACAATAATTTTCCATCCTGGAAAAAAAAAAAAGGCAAAACAACGTAAGTTTGAAACACTTGGAAACAAACTGTAGTTTAGCTTTTTTCATAATAGAACTTATCAAGAGTTTGAAGCTGCATATTGTTAAGCATTTGCCATTTACCCAAGAGTGAACTCAGTCCAAGTATATTGGAACATGTGGAGAAATTAGACTATTTCATCATTCTCCCTTCTGTTCTAATTCTTCCATATTTTAAAAAACATACTTGAAGTTCCATAATCCTGCAATAGTTATACTGGTAGCATTAGTACTGACCAGTGATAGCAGTGAAATAGTGTTAATAGGAGTAAAAACAAAGGAGACCTCCACCAGCGTTACCTTTTCAAGATTGACCTGAAAAAAAGTGAATTTCAAGGGAGCAAAAACCTCACTTTCAGATCTTCTAGATATTTAAATGGAATTATGGATTAGCACCCAAGTAACAGGTTTCTCACCAAGTCTAATAAATTGACCAAATCACAAATGCAACTGCCAATTGGCTTTCCTGAATGACTTCAGAGAGTAGATGCTGACAGGTACTGAGCTGCTCTTAGCTAAAGAAGGAATGGGAAGTCAGTAGGATATTTTTTACAGTGTTATTATTTTATTAAGGAAATGCATCTTGGAACACGTAAGCTCCTAGCTCCCATTGTCCTGAGAGAAATAATAGAATAGGACAGAGGTCTCC
Source organism: Lagopus leucura (assembly GCF_019238085.1). Lineage (NCBI taxonomy): Eukaryota > Metazoa > Chordata > Aves > Galliformes > Phasianidae > Lagopus > Lagopus leucura. Next base: position 20,909,664 of record NW_024962265.1, on the reverse strand, counting down.
ATATGAAACTACATATTGTGGGAAATTATATTAAATAAATATATTTACTCTGAAGTTTTCATATGCACAAACATGTTAACCATAAAAAAAAAAGATTCTTGTTTTCATCCCTACAGAACACAGCATCTTTTTTTTACTACAAGCCAAAGTACTAATGCTAGCAGTACCTGCTAAAATTATCACAGCTAACTGTATCAGTGACACTACGTGAATTTTCACTAGTCTCACAAATCTGATTAGCAGAGAACTACTTCTGCAAGCTATAAGAAAATTGTATCTGATCTTTATTTGATCTGTAAGAGATCAAATATCTATATTATGAAATATCTATGAAATAATATCCATGAAATAATTCAAATTCGGAATGTAAGAAAGCTGTGAAGCCTATTAATAGGCAGTCAGTGCTCTGCTCACAACAGCCATTTATTTGAGGATTTCTGTACAAGAGTGCAACTGCAATCACCTAAAATCATTCAATTCAAAATGGAGAACGAATAGAACAAAGTCTGAAAAGGAAAAACTTACCTTAATGTCATATATTCTGATAAAATATGACCTCTGAGGATTGTCCTTTACAAGGCAAGCTACACCACAGCATTTCTTTGACCACATGGCATTGCGATCTGCTGCATATATTTGAACAACAGCTGAAGACATCGTCTAGAAAAGAAAACAAGTGATTATTTCTAAAGTAAAAGCCACAGATTTTACATTTCACCTTTTAGCAAAGCAATTTTTAATTTTGTTCCTCATTCTAGGCAGCAACTGTGATGATTTTCCTGGTAATAAGACAGGCAAGTTACAATGAACCCAAACTATGTCCGTGCTGTCCCCCCTCCCCTCCAAGATTTAGGTGGCTTAGAAATCTAATGGAACATTTTGTCCTTGATCATAAAAATCAGTAAAAAGAATGTGCCTGTAAGAGGCAGAACACGAACTATGGCTGTCACACAGAAGTCCTACTGTGCTACTAAATTTTTCTGTTCAGTACTTCAAACTGAATAGAATGCAATATTCAAGCTGGAACTACAAATTGCAATGCCTGGAAACACTCCTAGGTATTGGAATGCAACTGTTTATATTGCTTAATTGTTAAAATGGTCTCTGGCATGGTTCCGGCCTATGCCAACAAGCATCCTAACATTCTTGGACGTGATTTGAGAATGCGTAAGGATGCGAATCTTTCCCAGCTGGCAACGTGAAATAACCCCATTTTTAAATCGAGAGACTTTATTAAGAGACTAAGATTATTCTACACCAGATTCCTTCAGTGCCTGGGAACGTTCCTGAACTTACTTTCTAGCACTTACATAACTTGTATTCTACTGTTATAGGGTTAAAAGGGAATGAAAATTGGAGCCTCTAAAGAACAGTATTTATTCTGTAGCCAGTTCTCACCAAAAAGGATGAGAAATTAATGCCTCTGTAATGCTACAGAGGCCAGAGGCTATCCAACCCAGGATCTACATTCTAACAGTAGCAGAGGCCTAGGAAAGAATACAGCAGTACACCACTACACAAGGGGAATGTACTCCCATAGCAAGGCAGGCTGAAGCTCAAAGCCCTCCTCAACCAGCATGTTTTCCCTTAATGAATTTCTCATCGCTCTTTGAATCCATGTGAATTTCTGGACACTGCAATGGTGTATAGGACTGTAATTCACTGTTCACTTCTGTACTTTGTGAAGAACCAGCTCCTTTGATTTAAAAAGATCACCACCTGCTTGTTTTAGTTGACTGTCCCTTCTAGTTCTAATACCAGGAGACAGTGCCAGTGTTCCTTAGTTGACTCTTCATGCTGTGAATACTTTTCTAACTATTCTCTCATAGCGTTTACTTCCCTGTTTTTATAGAATTAATATTAAATTAATATTAAATATCACTAAATATTAAATGACAAAAAATTCATAACAGAAAAATCAATCTCTACTCTCATTACTCTTGACTTTCACATGCATCCTAATACATACATTCTTCTTAGAGTAGGGATGAGTCTTAGAATGTATGTAACTATACCTAGTTTCTTAATTTGTTCAACAAAATATCACAGTAATTGCCTCCTATTTTCCCTGAAAATCAAAGTGTTTTATTTCTTTTTCAACTAAGGGACAGTAAGATGATGTTTTCATGCATCCATTTCAGTTCCCAGAACTTTCCTGGAAGGTGGTATCTGGTCTGAATCATATAATTGCCAAGATTGGAAAAGACCTTCAAGATCATCCACATACAACCAATATTTCCCACTAAACCATGTCCCTTTGCACACCATCTAAAATGTTTCTTGAACACCTCCAAGGATGGTGACTCCCCCATCTACCCGAGCAGCCCATTCCAGCACCTGACCATTCTTTCAGAGAATATGTTCCTAATATCCACCTTGAGTAACAGGCTCCATATTAGGTTTTCCTTAACTCCTCTGGAAAACTAATCACTTTTCAGTCACCTCTTTGGGTGTAAAGCAAGGCTTATTGCCCCTAGAGCATACAGAGTAATATAAATTAATCTTGACTTGCCAGGTGAGGAAAAAGGAAACTTGAATTAGCCGTGATACTGCAGCAAGCCAGTATGACGACAGATGTTGCAGGTGTAACAGATGTTACTTTTACCTTATATTGCAACTGACAAAGGCTTCGCTTTGGGCACAGCTGGCAAGATTTTGTTCAGATCCAACAGCCTTTTCTCCCATTTCCAAAATTTCATCTAATTTTTTAATTAATAGTGTTGGAGGCTCAAAAGAACAAGAAGAAGTGAAAGCTGGTTGATTTACAGCTGCGATCAAGAAGGCATCACATTCCACCAAAGGAATTATCCCAATGCCCCTACAAGAAGCATTCTCAAACCTCCCAAACAAATGTGACTCCACTAGCCTCCTCCCAACAAGACTACCCGGGGAAATAGGTGGCTTCAGCACCAATTTATGCACCCTGAATTCAAAGTGCAGAAGGACAATCTGTTTCAGAAAAGGGTTCATGACATTTTCATTCTGTCCATCTGGCAGCAAAAGCACCAACTGGATTATCTCAGCAAACCCACCAAGATCTGTGTAGAACGCCTTGAATCAGCAAGCTCCTGTTAACACAGACAGGGTATTACCCTAAAACACTGTCTTCTCATTCTGCACAAGCATAGAAAACTCTAGTTTAGCTTAATTTGCAAGCTAGAGAACAATTTCACTCAATCTAATGAAGGTGTTCTTTCAGGGCCTACCAAGTCTAGAGCTCAATTACATTTAAACGTTACCAAAATTAGCGTTGTGCAAATTCCTAATGTTGATGGACTGCAATGAGGTTTTCACATGTTAGAACACAGTCATGAATTCCATTATTACAATTTTTTTTTTTTTTTTAATTAAATGAATAATAAAGCAAAAAACAAAAGCTGCATTTTAGGTAGTAAGATGACTAAATCCACTTCATTTTACTTCAGTCCCTACTCTTCTACCCATTGATACTCACTGTAAATCCAAGCCTCACAAATTGGTTATTTTTCAATTTTAACTGCAGAACTGCAGCATCTGTAAATATTTATGCAAATACTACAATTTAAACATTCAACAGTATTTTCTGAATTCACATTCAATGCCTGTTGAAGCCAATTAATATATATAGCTTGGTTTTGCACACCACTCTTGAAGATAATGTTGCATTTTAAAGCATAGGTTCTTTAAAGCTGTACATAACTATTTCTTCACAGTAAGTCATGCCACTGACTTCACAGGTAGAATCGAATGGGAGTGCCACTAAATCCTCAAAGTAATTAATACTGCATTTTTTTTCCTGAGTTTCAGTAAGCATCTGTTACTTAAAACCCAAAGTTACTACTCTATTTTTAGTAGAAAGACCCTGAAGCTAATATTACTGCTGTGCTCAACACTTTTGGTGAGAACTGTCTTTTTTATATACCTACACACTTGGAAAAGGTGCACAGGAAACAAGAAGTTAGCTGACCAACTGAACGCACAAGAGAAGACTCAACCTTCTTTGGTTCCCTTTACTCATTCCACAGGCAGCACTCTGCAGGAGGACATGCCATTGATTCCAGAGAGCTGTCACACCCCAACAACTAATTAGCTCTGAAGCAGTAAGCCTGGTGGTGTCAGCTGTACACTGGGTGTCTCTGTGGCAGAGCTGGACTCACCCCTGGACACGCGGCAGGATACGCGACACCTGCACAAGGCTCGTGAAAGCACCTGCTGCCTGCAAAAGATGGCCACAACTAGTCACTGCACACCTGCAGAATGTGATCACACCAGCCACTGAGGGCTTCCAGCTGGGCAACAGCTATCTGTGCACTTTGATCAGCTTCTGGTATGAACACTTGCTGCAGCAGCCTGTCAAATTAATGACTCAGAGTAACTCGGTGTGTCTCAAAAACTGTAAAGCAAGCCAACAGCCAGCGGCACATCAGATAACAAGACAGAACCATCACTCTAGGTAGCTCTTCAGAATCCCCTGTCGAGGTAACAATCTCCAAGTCTTCACGTACAGCTAACAACTGTTTGTGCTGCTCAAATCAAAGAATCACAGGGAAACTTTGGTTTGCCTGTGACCTCTGTAAGTCTTCCAGTCCAGCCTCCGGCTCACAGCAAGGGTAATTACAGAGCTTCAAGTTGTTCAAGGTCTTGTCCAGTTAAGCCTGAAGTTAATTATCTCTAGGGGAGCTTATTCCAGCACTCAATCACTCCCATTTTAGTGCCTGAAAAAATGCAACTAACTATTATGTCTTATTCTAATGATTCAGTGCTGTTGTGTTACATGCTGATGATACTACTGAAAACACTGGTTTTCAGACTTAAGATTTTTCTTATAAAAGTGAAGACCCATGTATAACGAAGTAATTAAATCCCATATGACAGATTTGCTTTTCTTAGCTCCCATTCCCAGCTCCTGGAAGTATCTTGCAAATAAAACTGAAAGATAATCTTACCCTATAATGCAAGAATAAAACTGGCTGTGGTTTGTTTCCAAGCACATTAACTTCTTGGAAAAGAGTGCTGGTGTGACGCTCTTAGCTTCCTCAGGAGGCTAGTCAAAAGACTTCCAGCTCAAGTCATAGTGCACACAACTTGCTGCTTTAGTATTTCCATGAGAAGTGCTATAGCAAACCTTGCAATTCAGACATAGCTACCCAATCCTGTAAGAATAGAAATGTTTGGATTCCTCCCCCAGTAAAATAGGTATCTGGAGAAGTCATCCTGATCAATAACACTACTGGTGAGCAGGTACTGAAGCCAGCATTTTAAGACCTACTTTAGTGGCAATCCTATACCTAAACCAACGCACTGAAGCCTGACCAGGTAATGCCAGATGCTCCCATGTCACTCATTTCTTCTGTGATGCCAGATCAGTGAGGTAGTATTCAGTTTGCTCCTAGAGCACTTGTTTAAGAATAAAGATATGCTGCTATTCTGTGCCCTTAACACAGTGGGAAGTGACAGGCTTCCCCAGATGGCAGTGTTCCAGAGATGCGCAAAGTCAAGTACCGCTTCAAAGTGGAAAATGCTTAGTGAGGTGTAACTTCAGTCTTGACCACAGCAAGGACAGGAAGCTTCACTAGTGAGGAAATTGCTACTAGCCAAGTATTATTCAGGTCTCACTAAGAGTCATGAAAGAGAAAGAAGTAGAAGCCAGAATGCAGGGTAGCTAATTACAAGAAATCAGACTAATCTACAGAGAATTTGGCAATTAGATAGAACTCAGTGGTTGACATTTCTTTCCCCAGGATACAAGTACTTAGCAGGAAAAAAATCAATCTGAAACATTGCTTGAGATCTTAGATTACCTCAAAAATGTAATGGTTAAGCGATTACACATTTAAATGTCAACACCTTAATAAGCTCATGTTATTCAAAGTGAACAAAACTGGAGTTAGACAGTGATAATACCTTCGTGTTGATCAGTAATTAGCTCATCTCTAGCGACAGAAATAGCTGGAGCTTCCAGAAGCATTATGCTCCACATGGCTCACGCGTTATTTCGTCACTCTTAACACAAAGTATAAACAACACCTGCTGCATGAAGTGGCTGTTGGAACCTCCTTCCTTCTCAACGGAAGGCCTTTGGTGCCACACAGGACACAGTTCTGCTGGTACTCCCTGGCAGTTCCACTTGTTTTAAGAGAAAATGTGGCTGTTTTCTTGGCACCACGGATGTCCCCTGCCATATGAGATCAGTGTGTTCCCTTCGTGCTAGGAAGAGCTGATATCCCACTTCCAGGGTGAATGCACTCATCACTGAGTAATCCTACAGACGGCATGCTCCGCAAACTCCTCCAACTACTCTTTTAAATGAACTGAATGAGCCCCTCTATTGAGATGATCTCTAATTAGGCCACTTAGATGACATGCAAGTATGTAATTTCTACATTGTCAGTAGGAGAGGCAATTGCTACACAGGACAAAAATACTTCCTGGCTCTTCTACAAAAACTCTAACAACTTGACCTCAGCTAAGTTCAGAAAGAAGCCCGCTGTGTTCATCAGCCCTGGACAGCATGCGATCCACTTCTCAAGCACATGGGACTACTAGGATGGCTTAGGTCTACTTCAGGCAGCACAAGATGTTGAAGTCTCTAAAATTTTAGGTTGTCTGTAATACTCACAACTGGCAGCTGCAACTTACTTCTGCATTTTTTATAAACAGGATGATGGAACAAGTAAAACAGATGCAGTCTGACCACCTTTTTAATCTATCCCTTAACAGCCATGAGTCAGGCTACTTAAGGTTCCTACACCTCACAGAATAACTGTGTGTGATATTGCCTTGACAGTCCACACAAGACTTTTCCGTAGATAAAAATACCTTTCAATACCTCTACAGTATTTTGACTAAGAAATTAAATTTTAGTAAAGTAGATTTATGCAACTCCAAGACTGGCTTAGAATCTTAGCGGCAGGTTGTCTCCTGCAGCTTCACAAATGCATCTTGCACTTGACAACATTCACTCACTGGGGATTTGGATACTACATTCTGAGCAATCTGAGTAAAAGGCAATCATTTAAACTTTCAAAGCTATTGGAGCTCGTAAAAACGCATTTAAAGAAATACTTATTTCTGAAGGCAATTGTTTATTGCCAAAAGTCAAGTTCAGATGCTACAGACATGATTTTATACCCTTTTCCCATAGAAATAAATACAGAATTTCTGGAGTTGCCAGCAGATCCTTCACTTGTAATACTTAGTCAGCCAGCAATAACTCAGTTTTCTGAGCATCTTCAAGCCCCCATGCATTTCCAGCACTTCCCAGACCCCCTGAGTTCAGTCAGAGCCAGCCGGTGACTTCCCATACACTCACTGTCCCATTGTGGGTTGCAGGAGACCAACACTCAAGCTGTGGGTAAGCAACGTAGCATACAAAGCCAAAGAAAACAGAAGAAGAAAAAAAAATAGAAAAAAAAAGATGCTTTTACCAGACACAGTAGAGATACTTTTTATATCCTACAAATTAGGTTCAAGCAGCACATGCAAGATTTCAGCCTTGCAGAGGCATGACATAACCACAACCACACCGCACCCGCCGGCCCATCTCAGCTGAGCAGCTGATGGACCAGATGACGTACAGCCTGGAGTTCCACTGCTGAGCCACCACAGCACTGCTGCTTCCTGTTTGCCTGCACAGCCTTATTGCTGGCTTACTCAGCTGCGGCCTGCATCTCAACTCCACTGAAATCTTGGCCTGTCAGCAAGCAGCAGGCACTCAACAAAACAGTTATTTGTGTTCTGTTGTCAAAACTGTGCTTTCAGTTATTTTCAGAACAAATGAAAGCATGAGACCTTTCACCAATTGGTCCCTGTATTACTGCTCACTGCAGAAGGCAGACATTTACCTTTCAGTTTTGGTTCTCTAGACAGCTAAACAGCAAGGCCATAGTCCAAGTTCAGGGAAATTTTAAGATTAAACGTTTAAGTCTACCTTTTGAGACACTTTAAATTAACACAGACTTCCAAGACTACATTGATCCTTACACAAATAAAACATTGCACAGATATGTACAAAGAATGTTTCATACTCCTGCACAGAAACTGCAAGTAGGCTTTATAAGCTCAAGGCAAGAATCAAGCGTTTCAAACAATCCATGACAGCAACTGTAGCTCAAGCCCATTTTGCCCTGTACTACAGCCTATCCATCTATGAAGTAAACCAGCTCAAAGCCAACATTTTCTTCTCTGCTTCCAGCTACTGCGCTCATGCACTCACGTCCTCTTTCTTCAGCACTCACCAACAATTCCATTTCTAAATAATAACATTTTTCCAGATGATGCACACACAGTTTTGTATTAATGCAGGCTCTCAGGAGATCCTCACACCTACTTAGAAAATATGTCAATGTCTTTAAGGGAGAGTTAAAATTCCAGCCTTTATTCATAAAAAGGAAAATGGGTAGCTTTAAAAAAAATGTTAGATCTACTGAAGTTCTTTGCAGACACACTCAATGGTACATGCATCATCCCTTCCATGAAGAAGAGTCTTCAAAGCAACAGCTGTGTTGACTGAAGAACGGATGCAGAACATGCCTCAGAATCTCCTGAATCATCCTAGCTCAGGAATGCTAACTTATGAGCCCTTGAAAACTTTCTTTAACATCTACTAAATGTAATGTTCATGCTTAGATTTAAAAAAAGAAAAAAAAAAAAAAAGAAGCTTGCTTTGCAGAGTAAGATTCAGGTAAACTCTCCTTATGACCTTTACAACTGAAGGCAGAACAAGTACCTGTTTGAGGTGCTTAGAGAATACAAACAAAACAGTTTAAATTGTAAAATAAAGTCTCTTACATAAGAAAACCACTTAATGCTACATGGAACAAAGAACTCCCTTCAAAATACGAACAAATTTGAGAAAAGGCTATTAAAAGTAAAACCTCTTTGAATAATAGCCAGCAACTGCTCTTGCAACTGGGTATACACAACTGGAGTCCTGCCCCCTAAAACACACACATTCCACTTAATATAAGGGTAGATAGAGATGCAACTCCCCTTCCATTTTCCTCATGGCACAAAAATATGTTTTAGTTGCTCCTTCAGCAGTCCACATTTCAACAGAACAGTTACGATAATACAGGTCAGACAAGGAAGCTCAACCGTGTAATAGTGCATAGATTTCTTTTTTTTTTTTTTTACATCAATAATCATAGAACGGTTTGGGTTGGAAGGGGAGTTTAAGATCATCTAGTTCCAGCCCTCTGCTATAGGCAGGGACACTTCGCTCTAGACCAGGTTGCTCAAAGCCCACTCAAGCCTGGCCTTGAATGCTTCCAGGAAAGGGGCATCCACAGCCTCACTGAGCAACCTGTTCCAGTGTCTCACCACCCTCACAGTAAATAATTTCTTTCTAATATCTAATCTAAATCTACCCTCTTTCAGTTTACAGCCATTTCCCCTCATGCTATCACTAAGTGCCCTTATAAAAAGTTCCCTTCCCAGCTTTCCTGTAGGCCCCTTCAGGTACTGAAGACTGCTATAAGGTCTCCTTGGAGCCTTCTCTTCTCCAGGCTGAAGAGCCCCAGCTCTCTCATCCTGTCCTTGCAGGGCAGGCGTTCAGCCCTCTGATCATCTTCGTGGTCCTCTTCTGGACCTGCTTCAACAGCTCCGTGTCCTTCTTTTGTTAAGGGCTCCAGAACAGGGCACAATACTCCAAGTCCCATAAGAGCACAGAGGGACAGAATCACCTCCCTCAACCAGCTGGTCACACTTCTCTTGATGCAAACAAGGATACAGTTGGCCTCCTGGGCTGCAAGCGCAAGCTGCCAACTCATGTTGAATCTTTCATAAGCCAGTACTCCCAAACCCTTCTCCTCAGGGCTGCTCTCAAGCCATTCTCTACCCAACCTGTATCTGCGCGTGAGATTGTCTCAACCCACATGCAGGACTTTGCATTTGGCCTTGCTGAATTTCATGAGGTTGGCATGGGCCCAATGGTAAAATTACTATAAAGACATTATTCCCACTTCAGAGTCTTCTGAAGTAGGTATGCTACTAGGAAGAAAAAAAGCATGAAGATGGAATGTTTGCAGGATGCCTAGCCAAATTTGAAGCTGCATCCGGGGATACAATGCTAAAGTCTCTTTCACATAGAGGACGTGCCTAACTATGAAAGCATCCAATAATCATCTGGGAGAACATCTATTTTAATTTTGGTTTTGCCAGTAGCCAGTACTGTGACGTTTGTCTTCATTTCTCCCCTGTGCTTCATTTTACTGTCGTATTACGGAAGAGATGGTGACCTCCACCTCTGTAGGGTGCACTAAGAGCTACTGATGAAGAAAACAGCATTATGCTGCCAGGTAAAAACCCATTACTTGGGGAGAGGAGGAGGGAAGGCAGCTACATTATCTCATTTGCTAATAGCAAGGGTTAAAACAGTTTAATACTAGTACTGTGGAACTTCTCTCCACAGTCTGTGAATATCAATTATTATTTGAACATCAATTACTATCTGATAGGCTGTTCACTGTTTTAGAAAGTCTCAGATATGCTATAACCATGAAGGAAATGAAGATATCCTTCCACCATACAGGATACCCTTGATTAAAATGACATTTATTACAGCTAACAGTTACAACTGTCATTACTTAAAAGGGTTTCTTCTTCACAGGTTCAAAGCACTGCATTTGCCAATGCATTGTGAAGTACAAAATTAGTTTGAATTGACTTGAATGAAAACAAATTCTAATAGTTTGGAATTAGTTATCACAAAATAGTAGTCACATATGGCCAATTTTACACAAACCTCATCCTGAATGCAAATCATCTATTTCCACCTATTTCTAGTCAGTCGCCTGATAGCAGCAGTTTCAAAAGCTGAGCAGACTAATTCCAATACAGCTCTTCAATACAAGTAATCATTTTCTCCATACACCTAGGTTCTTCCTCTTAAGAAAGAGGGCTGCATGAAACGTACAGGGATATTTTAGTTTGGATTTGGGCATTACTATTAATACCTCCTAGAAACTGCATTAAGAGCTTAATCTCAGCCATCTGCTATAGTATGGGCTCTGCAGCTGAAGATTTTCTTTGCAATTCTCACCACTAGTATTATAAACCCTAAATTTCTACCATGTAAGAAAGGGCCCCCTGCACAATTTGTACTTCTGCTACAGGTTCCCTTTGGACCACCTAAATGAACAGAATGAAGGTAACAGCTGAGTGTAGTTTATTGATTGAAAAAACTTAGGGAAAGATAAACTGCTGACCTTGCAATGTTCAATTTTCAAGGCAGGGGACAAATGGATGGAAGTGACCTCTGCCAAGTCAGGACTTCAAAAAAACAGCTGCAAATAGAAACCTGCTGACCATGGAGTTGACAATTTCCTATCTAAACTTACTACCTACTATCCAAAAATAAATGCACAGATGACTGCTGAATGGGAAAGCTCCTTCTCAGAAGCTTCAACTCTTCCTCTGCCCAGATCCCAAGAGTATTCCTCTGGGTGCCAGATGTACTTCTCAGGCGCCTGCTCTGCCCTGCGTGGCAAAACCAGAACAGCAAAACAGTAAAGAATCTACTCATTTACAACTAATGAGATATGCTTATTCATACAACAAAAACTCTGTAGAAAGGGCAGCAGGATGGATTTCTCCTTTGCACTCAACAATTCTTCAAAGAAATCCACCAATTCCCAGTTTAAATCCATAGGAGAGGGCAGCAGTACAACTTCACACAGAGCAGCTACATTTAGCAACTATAGGCAGAATAGAGGAATAGAGGCAGTGATATTGTGATTTTTATCCTTAAGTACTCATGTTTGACTGGGCCAGAACTCCATAAAAACTGAGGATAATTTTCCCTACAGTATTGTTGCTTCCCCATTCTTAAGTATAACTTGTAAACGTTGTTCAGCAGCAGTAACAAACTAAGTCACATATTAGAACTATGTACCTGTCTGAATTGACAGATAATCCAAACAATTTTACTCTACCTAAAATGTCAGGTAAGTAGTGCTGCATGTTGCATGAGAAACAAAGTTTACAAGAATGACAATCACTACTAAATTAGATTGATACGAGAGTTTGTGGATTCTAAAGTTACCAACACAATTTACATTAAAACAGTAGTTTAAGACATTTTGAAAAATCTTGGGGTAGAAAATCTACTTTGAAGAACATTTAGAAAAAAAAAAACAAACATTAGTAGGACTGAGACTGACCATTAGCCTTCTTAGTGAGCATTCTCTGAATTAATGAAATACAGCCAGTTGAAACAAAAGAATGTTTTAATTAAAAAGATCTTAACACAGCTTTGCTTTTGATCCTAACGAAAATGAAATTCTGAGACAACCAGTCTGTATAGCAGTGTTAGGCCAGTCAGCCAGTACCACCAATGCAATCAAGCATCAGATTGGAAGTGCTACATACTTCACTTTCTGAACTATTTTTTCCACAAGTCTTTCCGCCTGTTCTGGGATCACTGACAATAAGGTGAAGCTGCACAACATCACTTGCTCTTGCTGCCTCAAACAACTGGCAACAGCTTTTCTGTCAGGTCAAACATTTGCCACTTTTCTGAAAGCCTCCGTTCATGTAATAACTTACAGTGCTTTTATGATAGCATAAAGACAGTGCAGTACAATGATATGGCTGCTAACAATAAAAATGTTCATTAATACAAGTTGTAACCAATTAACAGAAAAAAAAAAAAGGTTACTAATGACAGGGACATTTCTCCAGAAGTATAACATATTTTGAAATGCAATAATCCTTCAGTATCGCACTGATACAACTTAAGATCCAGAGACTAACAGCAGCTCCCCGTGCCAGAGCTGACACTGGATTGCCAGTTTTTACATTAATATTCCTTTCCTTCGTGTTCAACTAACTACATCAGTGGCTCTCAGTACTTGAACAGCCACAATCTGTTAGCACAGAAACTCTTGATATTTATGAAAAATAACATCAGCCTCAGGAGTACACAGTTTTGAGAATATCAAATAATCAGCTTGTTTCAAGATAGAGCTCAAAAATTTTGGGAGCCTACCCAAAATGTTTGGTATAGGCATAGAAATAGGATCTCCCTTGCAGTTTGCTAGAGGAAATAATTACAAGAGTGGTTCCTACATATTATCAGTGCATTAAGAAGTTGCTAGAGGTTCAGAATTACAAACTGCAGATTATGTTTGTCAGAAACACTGTAGTAAAAACGCTGACCTTCCTATAAAAAGCTGGCAATGGGACTATGCCAGCAAAAGGGCTAGAGTTTAACAAAATTTGAGAGGGAAAAAACCCTCCTTTCTTGCTAGACCAAATTCTATCCTGGGCAGATAGGCTACTGATAGGAGATGAAGCAGATTCACACAATGAACTGGAGCCAAGTTCGCTAACAAATGTGTCCTGTAGAACAGCTTTGTTAACCAAAGGTGCATCCTTCAGAAGGCTTCTGCCACCCACAGCGAGATGTGCAATGTTCACACAGAACTTCAGAGCTCTACAGGGCTGATCTGGAACACAGGCTGCTACCTCTGTTGATCCCCACGCACAAGCCTCTGCTCTGCAACAGACATTTTGCAGACATCTCTGAAGAATTCCAGAGTCAGTGACATGTCAGCTACTTCACTTTTGGACCTGAGTACTCAAACAGCACACACACCACGCTGCACTTCAACAAAGTATTCAATGCATTTGACATGAGAAACAGCTTTGATGATACACAGCAAGCAGTCTCATTTATGGCTGGTCTGTTTATTAGGTTCAAGCCAACTACAGAATACCTTTTGCTATTTCAGACCTGCATCTGTGTCTGCCTGTATGCAGTGACTATAGAGAAATTATTTCTAGTGAGATGCAACAATGGTGTTGTACCAATACCTGCACATTTAATTTCTACAGCAATTATTGCAGCCAGAATTGACACGCAAGTCAGCACTGTAACATAAAGACAAAAAGCATTCAGCTTCTAAATGATGGGTTATTGCCTCCCTTGCACTCTGAAGCAAAGATGGCCTGCTGCTGCACAACTGCCTGTACAGCACCAAGCATCACCAGGGATCTGGCGCCTGCCAGCACGTACATAACAGCAAGCACTGGGTTGGGAATGGGGTAGGGAAGTGAGGGGAGAGAAGGAAAGAGCAACCACAGGAATCACAGGACAGCAGAGAAAAACTACCAGCTTCAAGTATTTAGGTGCTTCAGCTTTAAGTTATCTAACATCAGACCTACTGGATATAGAAGCCATACACACATTCACAACCCTGTCAGAACCAAAAGATTAAGGCGGAACACAAAAACAGAAAGCATGCAATGATTTAGCTGTCATTAACAATGCTACTTCCTTCCCTAGCACAGTCTCTGGATCTCAAGTAGAGAATAAGTTCCAGAAAACTGCAGGAACTCTTTAAAATGCAGCCACAATAGAGATTTCAAGAGACCTCAGTACAGATCTCCAGAGTCTCTGAAGACACATGGAACTTTCCTCTTGAATTACTTATAACTATACATATCAGAAAATCATGGAATGGATTTGGTTGGAGGGGACCTTAAAGATCACTTAGTTCCAACTTCCCTGCCGTAAGAAGAGCTGCCAACCACTACATCAAGCTGCCCAGGATCCCATCCAACCTGGCCTGAAATGCCTCCAAAGATGGGGCACACACAACCTCCCTGGGCAGCCTGTTCCAGCCTCACCATGATTCGAGCACAAAATTTCTTCCTCATCTAAGTTTTCCCTGCTTCAGTTTAAAGCCCTTCCCCCTCCCTCTCCTGCAGTCAGCCTGTGTAAAGACATAGTCTGCCTTTTGCTTATAAGCTTCCTTCAAGTACTGGAAGGCCATAATGAGGTCCCCCAGAGCCTACTCTTCTCTAAGCTGAACAAGCCCAGCTCCCTCAATCTACCCTCACAGTGCTCCAGCCCTCTGATCATTTCTGTGACTCTCTTCTGGACCCACTACAACTGCTCTGCATCCCTCCTGTACTAGGGGCCCTAGGCTTGGACACAGTACTCAAAGGGCAGAGCAGAGGGGAACCTTTCTCACCCTGCTGGCCACCCTTCCTTTGATGCAACCCAGCATACTCTCAACCTTCCAGGTTTCAGAACACATTGGTAGCTCACATCCAGCTTTTCATTCACCAGGACCTCCAAGTCCTTCTCTGCAGGGCTGCTCGTAAGTTCTTCTCCCATCCTGTACTCATACCTGGCATTGCCCTGATCCTTCTGTTGTGTCAAGAGCAAACTTTCTGAGGGTACGCTCAATCCCACTGTCTACATTATTGACAACAATGCTGAAGAGCACCAGTCTCAAGACAGATCCCTGGGGGACACAACTCATGACCAGCCTCCACTTGGACATACAGCTGATGACAACAACCCTTTTGGTATGACCATCCAAGTACAACCTTCGAATTCATATCTCTCCAATTCAGAGATAAGGATGTGGCATGGGACCACTTCAAAGGCCTTGCACAAACTGAGGCAAACAACATCATTTGTCCTTCCTTCGTTCACCAATGTCGTCGCTCCACCATAGGCCACCAGCCTGGTCAGGCACAACCTGCCCTTGGTGAAGCTGTGTTGGTTGTCTCTGATCACCTCCTCATCTCGCATGTGTCTAACCGTCTTTTCCAGTAGGATCTGCCCTATGATCTTCCCAGGCACGGACGTGAGGCTCACCAACCTGTTGTCCCCTGACTGAAGATGAAGATCAAGGTAAAGAACTCATTAAGCATTTTCACGCCTGGCGAGACCAGTTCTCCCTTTTCATTTATCAGAGGGGGTATACTCTCCTTTGCCTCTTTGATCTCTTCTGTCCACTGTATCTTAAGAATCCCTTCCTGTTGTTTTTCACATCCCTCCCCAAATTCAATTCCATCTGCACCTTGACTTTCCTGAATCCAACCCTTCACATCCACATAGCACCTCTATATTCTTCCCAGGAAACCCACCCCCGGTTCCACTGCTTATACTTACCCTTCTTTTCCCCCGCCTGATCAGCCATGCTGATTTGCTGCCTCATCTGCCTGATTTCTTATTCTAGGGAATGGAGAACACTTGACTCTCAGAAAGGCATCTTTAAAATGCTGCCAGCCCTGTTCTGCTCCACTGTCTCTAAGGACAGTTTTCTAGGGGATCTCATCCAACAACTCCTTAAACAGCCTGAAGTTCTGACTCCACTCTTTGCCAGGCCTATGTTCCTCAAGATCACAAACTCAAGGACAACACGGTTGCTGCAGCCCAGGCTGCCACTTTTACGATCTCTTCAGCTTTGGTAAGCTCCGGGTCCAGTAATGCTTCAACTCGGATGGGTCTGTCCAATACCCAAATCAGAAATTTGTCACCAGTTGACTCAAAGAGTCTCCTGAACTGCTTGCATCTCATCATTTTGTTTTCCTAGCAGATATCTGGGTGGTTGAAACTCCCCATCAGGATGAAAGCCGGTGAGCGTGACGACTGTGTCGTGGTTTCTAGTTTCTCCAGCTATTGGTTTAGAGGTACTTCAACTGTTTTTTTCAGATGCTTTACTTTCTTGGAGAAGTCCTCCCAAAAACCTTTGGAAGAAATCTGAGGATTCTCTCCACTGCTTCCTAGAGTGACAGTGAAACTCATCTGAAACAACCCCTTCTTCCATGAAATCTAATTTAAAGCCCCGAAAAGAAATTTTTGGGAATGTTTTCTTGATAAGCCTGTGCTCTGTAATCAAGAAGTACATTGAAAAAGTACAGTGAAATGCAGCAGCCCTTACAGACATCCCTGCTGTACCTAGTGTAGTCTACAGAACAGCTACAAGTTAGACAGATCTTGTTACAAGAAGCAAAATATTTATTTTTTTCCTCCCTGAAATCAGAGAACAGGATCAGGAGCCTTATGACCTTGTGTTCACAGTATGTCTGATGCACTTGATAGTCTAGCTACAGCAGTTGGTTGCTACATGCAAAGGCAAGCTTTCACCTGCTGGAAACTTCCAGCCACCTGCATTTTCTCAGGTTTCTAAAAGCAGTTTCAGAGAGCAAAAAGAAGATTGAATTTTGTTGCTCACAGTACTCTGACTTGATGTCAAAGCAGGACAGTTACGAGAGCAGCAGAGCTGGCCATTACAATACAATGCTAATAGAAGTGCTAGAACTGACATGACATTAAATTCTCCTGATCACCACTGCTTTCTGCCTCCTGGTGGCTTCTGGAGTTTGCACCAACTAGGATCAGAGATACTTTCTGGACCTGATGGCAGATGGTAGAGAAAAATTCACCTCTGTACAGATGAACTCCCACTACTCCTAACACAATGCAAATTGGGCACAGATTGCTCTATGCATACCACCTATTAGAAACTGTGTTTACACCACCATTCCATTCCTAAACCAAGCTCATTAATTTGGATGAGCACTAGGTAGCATTACCTAAATCTATGCCAGGAAGCATGCCAACAAATTAAACACAACAGACAATCACAGGACAGTGCCTGAGTTTATGTTACTGCCCTACTTAGGTTTTGTTAGTATCAATAAAAGCTGACTGACAGACCAGAGGTGAGGGAAAGGACAGGATGCATTTTGCATGCACAAAGCTCCTACGTATCCTGTATGGATATCTCACATCTGAGCTTGCCAGTTCTGGCTCCCAGGGGATAAAAAAGTATGGACCACATACCATACACGTGGTCAGTGTGAGGGATGCACCCTGTGCTTATACTGGGTCAAGTCTGAGGCCACAGCTGGAACATCTGTTCAATAATCACACCTCACCTGAATGCTATAAATAGAGGGCAGAGGAACAGACCAGATATATTGCCTACAGGCAGCAGAGGGGCACCAATATTCCAATAATCTGTTAAGGAAATGTCTCAATGAAGAATTAAAGCACTCCTAAATGACATAAAAAGATGAAGTGAAAGCTCCATAACTTAGGGAAACATTTAGCACAAAACTCATCAAACAACTGAAATGCATCTAGGTGGGTTGCACCTTGTACAGCCTTGAACTAAGGCAAGAAGGACAGCATGTTTGCAGTCAGAAGCTGCAAGTCTCTCGAATATGTAAATACTGGCACTTGAATATAACAAATCTCTCAACTTCTTTTTTTTTTTTTTTTTTTAAAAAGGACAAATGGTTTGTTGAATCACTCCTGAGTTCCAGAGATTAAAAATTACAAGCATTTTCAATTGTGATAATACTTTAAAACCTTATTTAGTTTTAAATTTAAAGTTCCAGCTACCCAAACTGAAAACAACTTACAGTGCAACACAGTCAACTTCTTTATGAAAGATATAAATGACAATAACATTGTGTGGCCAAAAAATACTGGTTGATAAAAAGCTGCATACAATTAAGCACCAAACCTGTAAGTTTTTTGTAACCTGGCAGTTAACTGTTTCAAAAAAATATATATTTAAAAGCTACTAATCATCCTGTGTACCTAGTCATACAAGTTTCATACCTGAGATGCTGATAACTAAAGACAAAGAAACACCAACTCTACATTTAATTTATTAGAAACTACAGCTTCTTCCTTCACAGACACATGCAGAAGCCCTTGGCTGCAGCATTGCATAGAACACGCTACCACAGGATGTTCATCGTTTTCCCTTCTCTTGTCTGAGAACCACAAAAATCAAATACAGTTTTACAGAGACGAGTATATTTGGATGCCTTTGTGTATATTTGGAGTCATAAGCCAAGTGATGTTTCTGTTTGCTTTGGCTGACTGAGGGGGAGTAAGAGAAAAATGTCTACTTACAAAGAATGACCACATCTTAGCTGCGCTCAGAGAGAGCTGTCACATGCTAGGGGAGCAGGAAATAACTGAGAGTCCACTCAGAGCAGCACTAAGCAATTCTGTGGTTTCAAATCTGAGCGTGTAGAGTTGCTGAAGCCGTGTCTTCCAGCATTCAGTTTCCTAATACAGCAGCGTCCGAACTGGAGAGCTTGGCCCTCCCTGGAGAAACAGCAGTGGAGGGTGGGGTAGTACAAGCCTGAGGAATATCACACTTAGGTTTTGCTGTTCCTACTCTCACCCAAAAGTTCTCTTTTCTACAGTAATGCTAACAATGACTTTGGGCCAGCAACGAGAAATAGGAGGAGAAATGTTTAATGGGCACATCTCAGGCTGAAGTGCATTGTACGCAAGTAGCAGAGAACAGCTGGTTAGCATCGACTGCCTCCTCTCCCCATGCAACGCTCTGCTGAGCCAGGAGAATACAAACTGTGTCCAGCCCAGCACTGGGTATGGCTTGGGCTACATGCCAGATGAGACAACCAGTTCATCAGCAAGAACAAAGCAGTTGTGCAATAAAGAACAAAATGATAAGGGAGTGGAGGGAAGAACAGTGAGGAAGAAACACTCTCCTTTTCACTGGGATGCCTTTGTGCACATTCTGGATACAGGGGCTGGAGGGAGAAAGGGCTACTCTCACAAAGCAGCTGAGGTGCCAAGGAAAAACAGGAAATGGGGAGGAAATCTTCCTGCTGGTACAGAAGGGCAGAAATCTTGTTAAAGATGAGAATGTTGTAATGAGGGAATGGAAGGAGACCCTGATGCAAACATACCAAATTCAGGGGATAAAAGTCACAGCACAGGACGTTGAAGCAAACCAGCAGAACAGAGCTTACAAGAGCAACAGTCACCACATCGATGTCCCAAGTGTCATTAACAACTCCACAATTATCTGCTATATAAAAATCTTAACAGAGTTCGATTTCCTCCAAGAAAAACATACTTCAAGAAGGCCATTGGTAGCACATGTTACAACAGAAGTAGTCTTAAGTTATAAAGCATTTTACACTTTTCTTTATTCCTTAGAAAGATACTAATACAAAAATTAGTACTCTGTTCTTTTCTTATCCATGTATCACATATGCATAAATAAATCTCTTGGCAGTCACTTCAAGCATTTACTATTTAGGGATGAATTCCCATACTCAAATATTCTTGCTAGACAGAAAGATAAGTATTAGGTTTCGTTACTTAATATTCAGAGTATGTAATTTAGGAATCCATATTTTAACTTAACCTTTCTTGTAAATATTCTCAATTGTCTTGGGTAACTTTGGGAAAGCCATCATCATTAGACATTAGAAGCAAATGTATTTTTAAAGTGTTGGCAAACTCAGAGGCAACAGTTATCCTTCCACAGCTAAGAGTTCAGACAATGAAATACAGTTTTCTTAGCAGTTTGAAGAGCAGAAAACTGTATTTTCTTTCAGTAGGTTGGTGTTACTCATACTGCAGGCACAGCACCCTCAGCACATAAAACACGCTTAATGAGCACAAATAGGCTCCTGTATGACTATACTGCTCTTATGCTGCACAGTGGCAAATTAGAAAAGGGGAGAAAAAGGCAAAATAACACATTCACTTTGAAGGGAAATGAGATGAACGCAGGGGAATTCTGAATTACACATAAAGTTCTGAAGGGGAAAATAGTGTGTGAAATCTTACAGAAATGAAAACGCTTATGACCTTGATTAGCAAGCCTCAGTGTGATCTTTCAGCTTTAAACTAGTCACAATGGAGAACTGGAAAACCCATTAACACTTTCTCAGAAAAGTTAAAAAGAAAAAAAGCTGCCAGGAATAAGGATTTTAAAGATAGCTGATTAAACTGCTTCACCAACATGTGGATGCATGTATGAATGCAAGTGCCTAAGGTGAGCTGAAATCTGCAGATCTGTCAGCATGTCATGGAGTCAAGGAGCAGCAGCTGCTCCTTTGCCAGCAACGATCTTCTCCTCTGAACATTAAGTCTACGGGAACTGAGTAATTTGTAAGAAGTTCTGTTAACAATATATAATTATGGAAGAAGTTCAACATTGGAATTCTAATCTGAGATCCCTGAAGTGTGATGCACTGCATAAACATGAAGAGGTATCAGAAATTACCTACCTTTAACTCAAAGGTAGATGAAAGTACCAACTGAATTTGAAGAATTAAGAAAGGGAGCAGTTCTCTGTAAAAGCATCTCCATGACTGTCTGCATTACATCTTTCTCCACTTGGCCCTTCTGCTCCTGTCACACAAAAATCACAGCCCACTTGAGAGTTTTAGAACGTAGCTGGGAAAGTTCAGGAAGGTAACTGTATAGCTATTTTGCCCATTTTATAGGTTACCCAGGCATAAACAACATGTCTGGAAGCCACAGAATTTAGCGTGGCAGCACACCCACAATAATATTGAGAAACAAAACCATCTCAACAGCATCTGATAGTGCTCCCGTTTAAAACCACCCATGAAGATACACTTCAAATTCCCCTAAATCCACTTTGTATGATTTACTATTACAAGGAAAAACTGGTCATCCAAGAAAAGCCCTCTGTGCACAAGCAACACAATGCCAACTGTTCTTGAGGAAATCCTACCCTGACCAACTAATAAGCACACTGTCTAGTGCTCACGGCACATTTCTGCTACATCCTTTGTATTATCTAGGTATTAGGTCACGAAATCACGAGTGCTCTGCACTATACCAAGCCTTATTTCTGTACTGCAGAGATTCCTCAGGAGACAAGTCTACGAAACATGCTCTCTGGAAGAGAGGACACTATAAATCTTGCCACACTCCTTTAAGTGAATTGCAAACATTCTCAAATAAAACACTGAAAAGCTCACCCAAACTATCACTGCTGCAGGCAGCTCTGCCTATAGATCAACATAAAAACCAAAGCCCTTTGTCCTTCTGGTTACTGAACTACTACAAGGTTTCTCAGTGACAATCATTCATCAGACGCAAACCACTTCAACACCTCAGTGCTGAGCTACCAGTGCCTGCTGCCATGTGCAGCTGCTGCCAACCAGCAGTAACAGTGGCAAACAAACTCTTAATTCCTGCAGTTTGTGGAGACACCAACAGCCAAGCAATAAAGGTCATGAGAAGGCCTACAAAAGACAGGGAATTACCAGAACTCCACTAAAGGAAGTTTGAAATCTCAAGTCCAAAGAGCCTCCAGGAATACTAATTCAATCCTGACAAGAGATTTTTTTAGAAGGACCTTATACACTCTGCCTATGTTAGGCTCCTGAAAATTCCAGAAGAAAGAGTCCCAGAGGAAACACTTTAAAATGAGAAGATTCAAATCAATATTTATGATCAGATAAAGCAGAGAAATCACAAATTCATCATTTAAGGAGCAACAAAGTAGTCTTCCAATTTACATATCTGCATGAAATAACAAATTCAGTTTTATCTTCTAAGAGCTACCTCATTCTCGGGTGTTCTCCTAAACAAGCAGTATTCAGCCATCTTGGTGGAAATCCTGTAGTCAAAACATCTCATGAGTGTTCATCCAAATTCTTCCACCTGATTCTTAGCTGCAAAGTGCAGCTAAGTTACAACACAACTGCTTGTGACTACAAATTGCTCCCATCCTGTTGTGCCTTGGTCCTACAGGATTCCAGAGCACATTATCAGCAGCATGCCTGGTATCTGTGACCAGCTGAGTAATCATGGAGGCTTCTGGGACTCAACTACCTGTGAAAGATAAAAGGTTTACGAAGTAGTTCAGAAGAGAATGCAAGAGTTCTGAAGCCTTAATGGATTGAGGTTTACTCCAGTCAAATCTTACTAGATTTCCTCCTTTATGCTTACAAACAACACTTCCTAACAAAGTAGGACTCACTTTACACATCAAGACACCTAATATTTGGTGTCTACCATGAGTTAACAGACATTTATAGTGCCTACAGCCAAACAGACAAATTCAGATCATAACTGTAAATTACTTTCTCGAGTTTAGGTAAGGGCCAGTGATAGCCACTGACAACTGTGGAACTCAAACACAGGAATTTCTCTTATCCTGAACTAAATTGTACTTTTCATGAACTGGTTCTTTCCCTCAAATACATTCAGAAATAAGACACAACATCTTGTACAGCATTCACGTGTAGTCTCAAAACATTTCTCAGCCATGAGTAAATTACTACATAGTTCACTACCCTTGTTTAATAGCAGGCTGTAAGGAAAATAAGATTGAGAAATACTTAATGATAAAACACCGCTGCTGCAGATATAAGGAGGCAGTTTGAGGACACTGACTTGCTCTGAAAAGTCCCACCTGACCCAATCCTGTGAAAATCGCTTTTGTAGGCCCAAATTTGGTTCAGAGGGAACAGTTAAAAATCAGTGTAATTCTCAGGTTAGCCCTGACACACTGCTTAGGGATATGACTACAGTGGATACTAATGAGGCATCTGAAAAAGTTGCATGGTTTTGGATAGAATAGGACCGACACACAGAAATTCAGGCTCAACTCAACATCTTGTGTTTCACAGGACCCTACCCCTTTCCCTCTGTATTCTCCTTCCGCATCTCGCTTAAGCCCAGATGCAAACATGAAGCAATCAGCACATCTAAACAGATGACTAACTTCCTCTCATCTCTTCAAGAGATAACTCCTTTTCAAACTACAGCCTCAGCTTTTCTGCTACCCTCACAGGCGTGCAGCCTGCAGCATAACTCGAAGTGACAGAGCCCCAGTACTTCTCTGCCACACAAGGCCTCCAATTACTCTGACCTGTAGTCTGCTGTCAAGTCTTAGTTCATGTTATCATAAGCACAAGTAATCTTACAAGTCCCTTCTTGGAGAAATCTAATTCTTATCAATCAAGAACTAAAACTTCCATTTACGTTTTAATTGTTTAATCTGAAGCATTACTGAAACTTGTCCTTTGGCTCTGACATACAATCTCATTCTGGTCACATGCATTTTAAAAGCAGCCAAAATAGTTCTCTTGGTTTACTGTTGTGTCACTTCACTTTCTGCATTCTTTACCAGTTCCTGTTTACCACATTAACTACAGAAAGATCTTAGCAACTAGCTATCCCTAGCCTTGCTTTCTTATCCGAGTGTTCAGTCCCACTCCTAAGCACTATAAGATATCCAGACTCCATCGACCGCTTCCTCTGTTATCAATTACACAATTGCCATGTGGTTTTTTCTTTCCTGAGGTCTCTAAAAAGCATAAAACTGTTTCTGCAGAAAAAGTAATTCTACATCAGTGATGTTACTAATCACTATTAATCATGCAAATTAATGAAGTGTCGTCTTTATTAGAAAGAATTAATTGGACACCTACTATTTTATCCTTAAACCTATTCCTTAGGTCAAAACTAAAGCAAATTCAGCAAAATCATACAAGCTTAGCATAGCTATTAAAATATTCTGATAATATATACAAGAATCTCATAGCTCAGATTAGGATAAGCTTACACAGACTTAATTTTACATTATGATACAAATAAGATAAAGAACTACTAAAGGGAGTAAACTTCACACCTGACAGATAACAAACGTCACGTGCCTGAATGAAAATTAGTTAAATGCTTTTCATGTACCCATGCAGCAATGAAAGTCCTGCTTGACACCTACTGTAAGCAGTTCTACACTTGGCTTAGTATTTAAACTAAATTAGCTACAGCCTTAAATATAAGTCAATGGCTTGTTTTAGCACCTGACAAACTAGGCTTTCAAAGATAGTGCATCTGCTTACCAACTCAGACAAGCATTTTATATCTCAGCAAAATAATAATAATTATAAAAAAGCCAAGATCAGTAACCTTTACATGGATTTGACTACTAAACAATGAGATTCTCAGAGTACCAGTATAAAGGTATCAGCCCCACCAACACAAACACAATTATGGCTCTTCACCCACTTGTATCACATCTATCAGTCATAATGACTTAAGATGTCATTGAAATTATGTCAATACTGAATTTCATAGGTTGTGAACACTCAATCAGTATGATTAATTGAATTGCTTTTCCACAGAATAAAAATCTGAGTAGTGCAATCTCAATGTAGCTGCCTTGTAACCAGTCCAAGACAACCAAAGGCACGTCTGTTGAAGTAGATCAGGTCCAGAAAGCCACGTGCTTTCTTAACCAAGACCCCCAAGCCTGTTTACAGCACTATGCCCTCCGCAAGAGCATCACAAGTTATTACTGTAAAAAGAGTATCTAGGATCATAGTCTCGTGTCTCAACTGCTCCTCTGGCACTCAATCACATAAACATAAGGTTATATAAAACATAACCTGAAGTGATACTGGGATGACAGAAACATCACGCACAGCATCAAACCCATGCATCACTTGCAGTCTGAGAACACAGCCAGACCAGTCTGCGTGAAAGCAAACTTGCAGCATCCTAAGAAACTCGCAAGATTTTTCTTCCCCTACGATTTATTAAGTTTTGCTAATGAATAATTCAAGCATGGATATTAAGAGATCAAATATCATGCATATTACAGCAAGAGGGCATTCATCAGCACAGCATGCTAACACTGAGTTACAGTTAAGCTAGAAGGTCAACAGTGCCAGGAGTGCACTTAGGCTCTGATCTGACATTTCGGATTCAAACCAGATAGCAGAGGTGGTGACCATCCCCAGGTGCCCATTCCACTCTTCTGATAGAGGCTGCCACTCTTGCAACAGAAATGCTAGATTTGTTCATGAATCACTTTCCAAACTGCCACCTTTTTGGCTCAGCCCAACGTGTTTGGTTTATCATCTCTGGAGCTTCTGGACTTGAGCTGTCAGGGATACAGCAGAGATGAACTACAACATGAGCCTATGCTTAACCTGGAGACTACACAGGGCAGGGGAGAAAAGGGAAGTGGCTGAGACAATTGGGAAATCTTTGACTGAAATGGCATCCAAAATTCAGTGAAAACCCTAAGAATGCCTAAATTCAGGAAAAACATGAAGCGAGACACATCTAAAAAGCTATCAACCCGCCACAAATCACATCACCCAGATACTATACAGATATTTGTCTCTAAAGTCTGCCTTAAGTGGTATTTACGCAGAAAAGTTGAGAATGTGAGTAGGTGAGTGTTAGAGCTGAGCATAACGTGTTTCCTTGACAAGAAAATCAGACTTGTAGAAAAACAAACTCACACAATTTCATGTGCTTTTTTAATTGTTTTTTTTTTTTTTTTGGCAAAGGAATCAAACACATGAAATGCGTGCCTGAAAAATAGCTTGATTACAGATTTCTTGCAGATTTATTACTTCACAAAAAGTCTCCTCTTGACGTGTTTCACGATCACATCTTTTGACCCATTCCAGTGTAATTACTATGACAGCATCCTATTTAACTCACCCAATGTCAACATCGCCTACTTCCTGCTCAGTTACTGCATCTCCTGCTTTCCTGCAGGAGTCGGTTTGATCAACAACACCATCTCAAAGTCCAGAGTTATGTAGAACCATTGAGACTGCCTTGCTTTCCTACTTCAAGGCACAAGCTCACGCTCATGACAAACCGTCACTGCATGACAGCAGGACGTCAGGTACCCGGCATTAGTAACCCAGCACTGCACACAAAGCATTGGAAGACGTTCAGGTGACAGTTCTGAGTGGCTTCAAGTGGCCATTTGAAAAAAAAGAAGAAAAAAAAAAAAAAAAAAGGAGCATTTATTCAAAAATATAGAAAAGAAAGTTTAAGATAAGCTGCATTTCTCCTAAAACATGGAGCTAACTTTTAAAGGCAGTTTCTGTAGCCGTTTTTAAAACACAGATGAGTACAACTCTACACTGAACTGCAAGAGGGTATTCTAAAAACGCAGAACTCGGCGACATACTTGGAGAACGCGTTCACCAGAAGCTTGTTCTCCTTAAATTGCCGCGTTGCCTTATTTTTGAGCCGAGAGCCGGAGGTGCAGCACCTGAGCACACGGACCTGCCCTCCGGGCCAAGTACGGAGCAGGGCAGGCCCGGCGCGGACACGGGCCTTCCTCCGCTCTGCCGTGCCGCGGGTTCAGCCGGGGCCGCGCCGAGCCCCCAGACCCCCGGCCAGCTCCCCCGCGGAGCTCAGCCCTTCACAGCACCCGCAGCCCCGGCCCAAGCGGCTCGGATCCCCGCGGAGAGGCGAGGCCGGGCCGAGGGTTCGCGCAGGCGGTCCCGCCGCCATTCATCGCGTCCCCCCTACGCTCCGGGCAGCGGCCGGGCCCCGCCGCCGAGCCCCCTCCGGGCAGCGAGCAGGGCCGGACAAACTTCCGGGCGAGAGCCGCGAACGGGGCAGGGAGGGAACGGGGCGGGGGGGAGGAGAGCTGGGCCGCTGGGAAGGACCGGGGCCGGGCAGCGCCGCCGCCCCTCGGCGCGGAACGGCTCGGCAGGCACTCACCACGCATTTCTTGCCGAGGAAGCTGAAGAGGCTCTCGTTCTCTTGCGGGGTGAGCAGCAGCGAGCCGACGTTGGTGACCCGCCGCGGCTGCGGGGGCTGCTGCGGGGCGCCGCTCATGGCCGGGCCGGCACGGCGCTGCCCTGCGACCGTTGGAGCCCGCGGCCCCCTACTCCTCCTCCTCCTCCTCCTCCTCCGCTGTGGCCTCGCTCACAGCAGCCGCATCGCGGAGCCTCCCTCTCGGGGCCGGGGAAGGAGGGAGGCGGAGGGGTAGGGGGGCCCGGAGAGCGGCCCGCGGGGGGGGGCGCCGGGCAGGAGGCAGCGCCGGGCAGGAGGCAGCCCCGGCGCCCGCAGCCGATGGCGCCCGCCCCTCCGAGCGGCACTAAACTTCCAACTTCGGCCCGGCTCCGGCGGCCGCACAATCCAACATGGCAGCGGGGGCGGGCGAGACCACAGCGCGCGGCAGCCAGAGGGGAGGCCGTGAGAGAGAGAGAGAGAGAGAGGGAGCGCGCCGCCGCCACGACCATGCGCCGTGCGGGCCGCCGCCGCCTTCCGCTCCCGCCCCTCCTCGCCAGCCAGCTGGCGCGGAGCGTTCCGCCTTGTCCTGCCCTGCCCTGCCCTTAGTACCTGCCCGGCCGGCCCGGCGGCTGCTGCGGGGCGGGGAGTGCGGCGGGTGGAGGAGGAAGGAGCGAGGAATGAGGAAGGGGTGCGGAGGGTTGCGGTGCTCCCGAGGCTGCGGGGACAGTTGGCCGGGCCCCTCGCTGCTGTAAAGCTCTCAGCCCCGGGTCTGAAAGCACGGACGGGGCCGCGGTGCGTTCGCTTAGGGAGTGAGGAGGTCTGTGCCAAGAGCCGTCAGAAAACGCCATTTGTGTTAAGTGAAGTTCGACAGCACAGCGAGCGGCCCGGCTCCATGCTGTGCGGCACCTCGGGAGCTGAGCTGCTGTCCAGTTTTGAGTCAAGCGTGGTCTAACTTGTAACTTAAAAACCTTAGTGACCTTTTGACATTGGAAGGGGAATGTCTCTTCTTGTGGTTCGCCATGCAAATTATCAATTGCGTTACCGCACGCTGTGTTACGTTGGGAGTTAATGATGCGTTCTTGCTGTGCAGAAGCAATTCCCTCTTTACACAGTCA
>NW_024962265.1:20876120-20881367 GCF_019238085.1 Lagopus leucura | reverse complement strand
CGGGGGTTTTCGGCCTCGCACTGCCGTGCAAGCAGCAATGGGAACTGCGAGCTCCCAGGTGAAGCTGCTGGGAAGGAACACCGCGTACAGGCAGTGCCTGTTGGCAGCAGAGCTCTTGCCCTGCTTCACTCCTGCTTCACATGTCGGTATCCAGCATAGATGGAGGCTGAAGGCATTCAAAGCTCAAAGACACTGACCTCAGCTGCTGTGTGACTAGGCTGGCTTTGGCTGTGTGGAAGAAGTGCTCATGCTTCTTGAGGACAAAGTTGAATACCAGTAGGATTCTGGGGTGCATTGAAAAGAGCGTGGCCAGCAGGTCAAAGAAGGTGATCCTCGCTCTCTGCCCTGGTAAGGCCAGATCTGGAGTATTGTGTCCAGTTCTGGGCCTCTCAGTTCAAGAATGACAGGCAACTTCTGAAGAGAGAAAATGAGGAAGAGCCTGGAGCATCTCCCATATGAGGAAAGGCTGAATGACCGGGAACTATTCAGCTCAGAGAAGACTGAGAGGGGATCTCATCACTGTTTATAAATATCTGAAGTGTGGGAGTCAAATGGATGAAACTTTTTTTTCAGTGTTTTGCAGAAACTGGACAAGGGGCAATAGGCAAAAGTGGAACATGGGAAGTATCATACAAATGTGAGGGAACTTGCTTTAGCAGAGGGTTGGACTCGGTGATCCCCAGAGGTCCTTTCCTACAGCTACAATTCTGTGATACATTGGCTTTACCTCCTCTGATAAATCAGTTGTCCATCTGGAAGACAAGGCAACACCCCCCATGGTGATATGCTTTGTATTAAAATAACTGAAGTAGCACAGGAGGAAGGAAACTAGAGAAGCACCAGGGGAAAACCTGCGAGTGCAAATCTTTGTATGAAGTTCTGTTGACTTCTCTTCATATCTTCCAAAAGGTCTGGCAGAAACAGATGGCAGCCCCTTCTGCTTACAGACCCTTTTCCCATACTTAAAGGAGCTTCTAACTATGTCTGAAAACATGAGGAAGAATGAGTAGTGGAAAATCCCAATCTTTTAGGAAAAAAAAAATATATATATATATGTGTGTGTGTGTGTATGCATATACAGGACTCCTCAGCATGAAGGTTTCACAGAAGTGGCATGGGTCTTTACTGTAAAGGAAAGTAAACAGTAGGAATCAATACTTTCAAAGTACTTTTATCAGTCATAGGCTCTTTAGTCTTCATTTCTTGACTGTGTAAGTATGTGCATATTTTAGTAGAAGGGGAAATATTTTTGCTAAGGAATATTGGCAGCATTCCGTTTGTTGAATATATACATAAAGAGATAAAACACATGGAAGCACTTTACAAGGCACTTTTTTTCCCCTTGCATAACAATTATTTTATAGCCAGCGCCTGTTTCAAGGAATTGTAAGTACCTGTCTTGGTGGTTACAGTCTAAATAGCTAAAAATGTAATCCACTTTTCACCAGTAAATGCTGGTACTCTCCTCATGTCTGTGCCCCACTGCATTCATTGCTCTTTTCCTCATTTCTGGTAACTTTGACTTCTTGTTCCTCACTGTGTAGATCCTTCCATTCAAACAGAGTCCTGATTTTAGTTGTGATGCTTTTTGCTTCATGCTGTTCTTCTGACACCTGCTAGCTTGTAGTTATTCTCAAGGGCCTTCAACTTTCAGGCGCTATTGTTTGGGTTTTGCTTGCTTTTTTAATGGGGTAGACAGGAAAGGGAAGAAAAAAGGACTATTTTCAGATCCTGTGTTTCATTAATTATGCAAAAGCTGTTTCTGTTTTTGTATCACAGCAGAGCAGTGAGTCCTGAGGTGAAATGGAAATATCAGTATGTGATGATGAGTATGAGGGACCTAAAGAAAAATAGACTTGTGCCTTTAGTATTTACATTTGCATTAATATCAGCAAAAAGCTGCTATTCCTGCATAAAACATCCAATTTCAAGCAAAATTTTGTTAAGCAAAGCCACCAAGCAGAATTACCTGACTATATTTAGAAGAAATTGCAATGCACTTTCTGACCTCTCTTAGAGAAATTGCTCTTTGTTTATCCTCAGCTTTCCTCTGAATTTCCTACTGTAGTAGGAAGCTTCAAACTGTGTTGCCCACTTCTGATGCCTCTGAACTTGTGGGAAACAGCTATTAATTTGTATTTTTCTATTCCCCAGTGATGCCAGTTCATAACAAGTATGTTGGAAGTGACATACTGATATCAATATAAACAAGTGTCATGATTTTACAGGTTTGTAATATAGATATTTATATTTAGTAAACAGATTTTATGATCCTTGGCAGACTTATCTGTCTAATATCTGACAAATTTTGTCACTCTGAAGTTTATCTTTAAATGTAGACTTTTACAATTCTCAGTAATTTTTTTGCAAGCTGAAAATTGAATTCCATAACTAGTCTAAAATACACACCTTGAGTTTCAGAGCTTAAATATTAACCCAATTTCAGGAAGAATGTTCTGCAATTGAAAATGAAGTAAAAAAAGGTGAGGAAGAGTTTCTGTTTCTTTCCCCAGAGCCACAAATTGCAGTGTATTTCAGAGTTGTTTTTTTTTTAATTTCTGAATTGTCTGAATGCAGTAAGTTAGTTCTCCGAGGATTTATGCATGGTTTGTTTGTTTGTTTGTTTTTGCAGCACTGTGTTTCTCAAATCTTTATTTTTTTCCTCAGGTCATACAGTGTGGTACTCTTATTTTCCAAAAGGTGAAGCGACAGTTGATTACACTTGAAGAACTTGAAGATTAAAGGGAAATGAAATTTTAAAATGAAAAATAAATCCTAACTAACTTCTATCTTCAATCTCATATTCAGTGGCAAGTGAAACAGTATAAAACAGGCACAAACATCACTGCAGCAACCACATAAACATGGCTGGGGGAGATCACAATTGTGAATGTATAATCAGTGTCACCACACTCAGGGAGCGTGTCAACAGGGTGGCAGAAGAACAGACCAAAAAAAAAGGAAAGGCTCCTTTCCCTCAGCACCCTTTCTGGATGGGCCTGTAGAAATCACTAATCCATTTACTGCGAAACCACTTGTGGTCACCAAAAAAAGAGAAGTCGCATTGTGGTTGAAAATGGTGTTTGAACTGTGAAGATACAAGTTCTCTTTTTCAATAAGCCACGTTATTTTTTCTACATAGACCTCATTTAAGAGAATTGGGCTTAAATTGTTACTGAATCAGTGACAAATAGCATATTAGCTATTTTACTCAGAAGGTGTTCCTTCACTTCTACTGTCTATATACTGAACCAAGAAGCATTCAGGAATCCTAGCCTGCTCTGAAGGGAACTGGATCATCAGGTTGCAGGTTGTTTCAGGTCCAGTCACTGTATATCATTTTTCTCTGAGATTTTATATCATTTGTTTCAGGTGGGTAACAGCCTGGAATAAAGAGGATCTGAAGTCTATCATGTCTTTTTTCTCTATCGTGAATGTATATCCTGTAATTTTCAGTCACAGAAGGACATGAAGCAGCCACAGATGTTGCGAAGTCGACAATTGAGTTTGAAAGTTGACAATTAACTTTGATTTTGATTAGTAAAGCTTCTGCTAACTCACTGTAAATGTGAAACTGTTGTGTCAGTAGAAGAATCCTCCATTTAAGGGCCAGCCAGCAGAAGAGATCCTTGCCGCTAGAGTGAGCAGACTGAAGCCTGAGAAGCCATGCAGTAGGACAATATGTTCTTTCATTTCTTGCACAAATGCAGACGTGTGTGTCAGCTAGAACTTTTTCTCCACTCGTTGTGCCTGTTACTTGAGTCCTTGTTCCTTGTATCTTCTGTAGACCTTTTTTCAGCAACAAATTATTTACTTAAGGATGAAGGAAAGTAATTTGTACTCTTCTGTTTTGCTCAGCAAAATGTATAATTTTGCTTTGGATGTAGAATTTTATTTTGAATATATTGGTCTCAGATACTGATTAAAAAACAAAACAAAACAAAAAACCGAACAACAACAACAAAACTTTGAAATCATTTACAGTTCCTAAGCTTATCTACAGTTCCTTAATGGCCTGAAAGATAGGAAAGTATTGCTGTCCTTTTCAGGGCTGTGTAGAAGGACCAAAGTAGAACATGAGGCATCTTCTCTTTCCTTTTAATACCTCTTGGTTATGCAAGTATATTGATGATTGTCTGCAGAAACAGTGAAACAGTTCTGTGTCTGCTCTGAAAATTAGAAGAAAACGTTTTCACTTCCCCAGCCTAGCTATATCATCATAGCTCATCTTCAAAATAGTATGCCACAGGGTTTGTTGAAACACTCTTAACTCTTCTTGCTTGGCTTATACCTTAGAAGAGATACATCCTGAATTTTACACCCAACAATAAACATGAATGGAGTACTGCAGTTAATTTTGATTTATTTGCAGGTATTAAAAAGAACTTTCATTTTTTCCTCTAAGCTTCCTGGTAGCTTTTAAATTCAGTGTAATGAAATCTCTTTCCAGCCATTAACCAACCTCTGTACAGTTCAAGAAATTCAACAGTCAAAAAAAAAAAAAAAAAAAAAAGAAAATGTTTTCTTTCCTTACTGTTGTACAGTCATGCTGTACATTTCCTTAACAACAGAAATCTTGGTCTGGCTTTGAAATGTCAGCTTGTTTGCAGCGTGACTGACCTTCCACCCTGACCAGCACGGCTGTGATCAGGAAGACTCATCCTTACTGAGCTTACTGAGCTGAGGGTAGAACAAGCCTACATTTGAAATCCATCCTTTTTACTGGCACTGACAGTGCAAAATATGTTCATATTTGCCCTCTGATAGCTAGCTTGAGATCAGTGCTCTGCACCCGGTATGTCACTGAACGACTGTTCAAATATGCAATGCAACTCAACAACAGTTGCAATTTGTATCCTGGTGGATGATTTATTTGCTTGTTGCAGCTTTTCAATTTTAATTCCTTTAATTCTGTATCCTGTACTGAACATCCCTACAGAATAGGCATGAACTTTACCTTGGATCATTATGGTGTTGTATTGGGCCTTATAAAACCAGATGCTGTGTTAATCTTCTGCTGCCCTCCAGTAAGGTCAAAGAGGTTAGGAAGGTCAGCCTTCCTCTGATGGAAAGATTCAGACCTAGGGTTTCACTGCTGCTTCAAACTGTCTCTTATGTGTTAGAGCTTCTCT
The DNA here is from genome assembly GCF_019238085.1 of Lagopus leucura. NCBI lineage: Eukaryota > Metazoa > Chordata > Aves > Galliformes > Phasianidae > Lagopus > Lagopus leucura. Next base: position 20,876,235 of record NW_024962265.1, on the reverse strand, counting down.
AATCATCTGTGTGGTTTTGCTAGTTAATGCAAATGCAGAGAAGAAGAGAAGAAAAGAAGAGGAGAAGAGAAGGGAAGGGAAGGGAAGGGAAGGGAAGGGAAGGGAAGGGAAGGGA
>NW_024962265.1:20828986-20876110 GCF_019238085.1 Lagopus leucura | reverse complement strand
GGAAGGGAAGGGAAGGGAAGGGAAGGGAAGGGAAGGGAAGGGAAGGGGAAAAGAGCAGCAGTTTTTGCATATGATCATTTTTGAAGGCTTATTGCTCGACCTCATAAAGCAAAACTGAGAATATGTATTTCTTGATCACCCTGATTTTTTTGTTCAAGATTATTTATGTCAGCTCCAGGCCAACTACAGCCTCTGGCGTGGTGACCCAAATGGTTTTTAGAGGAAAAAGAGAACACACTTAACAGACAGAGAAGCTTAACAGTATATAAGCAAGATGAAATGGAAAGTATAGCAAACTGTCATGAGAAGAAGAATGAAAACCATCAAATTGTTTTTCACAACTATGTGCAATTGACTGCTGCTTATGTATATGATGAACCAGCAAGACAACCTGCAGTCTGCCTAGTTTTTCACCACAGAAGTAAAAAGTCTAAAAATCTTTGTTTGAATGCATCCTGGTAAGTAAAGCTAATCAAATTTCTATAACAATAAAGGAATATCTAGCACATTTAGCATATGCAGACAAGTTACTCTGATTGGTATTTTTCTGTCTACCCTATTGTTTCATTCAATTAAGAACTCTTTTCATGCTATTTTAAGATGGTACATAAACACGGTATCAGCGTATCACATGAATATCTGCCACTTTATTCATGCTTGCCAACAAAGTCGTGCTCCTTGCAAAGGAGCAGAAGTTACTAGTTTGTTTGATGAGAACTACTCATTCTTTTCTTTTCATGAGTACTAACTAAAATATTGCTGTGTCTGTTGCACAGCAGTGCCTGAATCCCTGCCTTGGTCTGGTGCCTCTCAAATACCTATGAGAACTCAAAGGCTGTGTCAAGGGAGGAAGCATTAAACTTTGAGGGGAACATCTGCATCTTGCCTCCTAAAACTAATCAGTGTGGATAAATGCTGACTCTGTAGGCTATAAACTGAAATAGAGACATTCATTTAAATTCCTGTAATTGAATTTTTTTTCTATATTTGTTTGCAACAAGTGCGTTTTGAAAGATATGTATGTACCACTTTTTGCAGGCGCCACAGTGCTTCAAGCCAACCTTCAATTTTGTTAAAAAAATATCTGTTTCAGACCTTTAATTTTTCATCTGATGAGATATTTCTTGTGGATTTTAAGAAGGCTGGAACTGCATGTGTTAGAAGTTGTAACTTTGGACTTACTTTTCAGTGTTTGTTCAAACTGCATAGCATGCAATACTGACCTGTTCTGTCCAGTCAGGTTTCTTGGCCTCGAATTCTCTTGTATCAGTTTAAAAATGCAACCAAGTATGTTCATTTAAAACACTTTCACAGTAATTGCAATAAGGCCAAGAACTATTTGAGAGCTAGAAGCCACAGCGCAGTTAATGAGGCTTTCTGGGAAAATACTTGTTACTGCTGTAGCAGCTCTTTCACAGAGGTCATGGCATGGAGCCAGGGGAGGTTGGTAGACAACTAGGCAACCAGAAAAGAACAAGTGTGTCAGCATGTACAGCTGATTACTGTGAGAATGATTTTCCATAAGCATAGCCTGCACAGTGTTTGTTTCAGAGGGCTTTAATTTTGCTCTCAACTTGCTAGCAACTAAGTTCTTTTTAACTGTGGTAAAAAGTCATTTGTTCAAATTAGAAGGAATAAGTCAGTATCATTTTTAATAATACCACATCGCAGTTGGCTTTTGTTTTGATTTCTGTTAGCTACAGTGATCATTTCTAAATTGTCTCAAAACTAGAAAATATGAGAAATCTTACCCTAAGTGTGAGAGAAGAAGGCAGCCTTTAGTCACTACATTTTCCTGCTTGTGAATGCCAGCTGGATTCCAGTGTATAATCATAAGAAATAAGAACACTTTCTTTTCTAGGTTTGTGGTTACAACTACAGCATAACTCAGTTGGGTCAGTTCTGTGGTGCTCTATCACCCATAATGTCTAACCAAGTATTCCTGAATCTCAGTGTCCAAAGCAGGTGTGTGTTTGGCTGCTGCATTGTGTCTGTGCTTCCTTCTCCGGCTACATTTGCATGCAAGGTCAGGGTTGAAAGAGTGCATTGCACAGATCTGTTTATGGAGGTGTCTTTCATGCTAATCCCTTGTTAGCTAGTTGCCTAAGGTATAAAGTAGACTGACTGGAATAAATGCATGAACTGTAAACCTTCAAAAGAAAAGACAAAATCAATTCATACTTACACTGAAAAATGTTTCTGACAAAATGATGATACATTCAGTTTTTAGTATTGTTCTTGAATATATAGAATATTTGCCAAAATCTCTATAATCACCTGTGTTTTATTTCAGAAGTGCTGCAATCCATAACCTGAAGCCTGTTTAATTTTGCAACATGAGCTATCTTTATTTTTTGTCTTCATGTATGAGGATAATCTGAACATCAGACAGAAAGAACACCTTGGCTTTGAGGATGAGTTATATTTATATGTATGAGTTATATATAAATTTGGTAGGAAGAAGTGCTGTGGTTAAGTGTCTCAGCTGAGGAAAGCAAGCATGGTGCAGAACTATCAGCATGGAGACTTGGGTAGGCAAATGCAAGCCGTGTGGACTTCAAAGGGAGAGATTGCTGCTAAAGCCAGGCAGGTGTTATTACACTTGTAAAGGCCTTAATGTACCTGACTGGAAATAATGCATATGATTCTGTCTGCCCGTTTTCAAGAAGATGAATTTTGTAGCTGAGAATGTGCTCTATCAAATAGTCTTATCATATTCTTTGTAGCTGTTGTAGTTTCCATGGATATAAATAGGAGGCATTACTTTTGGAGTGATATACTCATGTATCTATCCTATGGATACATGTAATTATTAAATGATGCACACTGACTGCATCCTTGTATGTTAGATGAGAGACTTTATGAGAAATATCTCAGGGAAGAAATGCCTTCCTGAAAGAAAAGGCAGCATTGGTTCAAACGAAAATGTTTAGAAATTAATACTGAAAACATGTAGACAAAAATGTATAGATTCCTAATTGTGAGGACAGTCTGTACCATTTCTCCAGCAGGGTTAAGTGGGTGCAAAAGAAGGAAACCACCTTTTACCTGGAGCTCGAGACATTAATCAAAGGGATTCTATAGAGTTGCCTTTAACACCGTAGGATGGGACTCAGTAATTCAGAAAATCTCTTTACATTTTCTGTTCTTATGAGTTTTACAGGCATCTAAGAAGTAATAATAAAAGCAGTCACTGGATGAATTCACAATCCCCCAACTTAAGTTGTATAAAAGTAATAAATGATTCGCTGTCTGTTGGAGAGCAGTGGACAGTAGCTACTAAACAAGTCTGCCCAATATTAATTTAAGTCTTTGTTTAGTCTGCAGTGGTAAAACTGCTCTGAATAGAAAAAGGATGACAAAATACATCTAACAGTACTTGACAAAAAGTTTTTTCATTCTATTTAGCACTTTCCAATAGCAGACAATCTCTACTGCATTTCGTAAAAGGTAAAGAAGACTGTTGCAGCCAGGTTAGCTTAAAAAAATTATAACCTCTCTTTAGTGCTCTGCTCACACTCTGAATCTGCAGGTCAATGGTTAAATGAAGTCTTTCTCAGAGGAATTTTCCACTGTGAGTCATAAGCATTGGATTGACAACCTTTATAGAAATTTAAATGTAATCCTATTAAACAATACACTTCTGTAAATGCTGAAGGGCAGATTTCTTTCACTGGCTGTGGGGGCAGTAAGCTGCAGTATCTCAGAGGACAGCTGGTAGAGAATCCATGTAGCTGTGCAAATGGAATAAGGCTAGGGATTGCTAGGCTAGGACTTACAGCATCTCATCAGAAATACAGGATATCTAATGGTACAGAACCCACCAGCCAGCAGCAATTATCTGCATGGTGTTTGCCCACGGGAATAGAGCAACTGTTACATCAGTAAAAAACTGGTGTTTGTTTTTTTTTGATATCCCATTTGAGCAAGATACTTTTCTTGCAAGCTTCATTTGAAATAAGAATATCAGTAAAATGCTAATATATCTATCACAATACCGCCTGGTGTTAATTTTAAACATACAAAAGTTAGAAAAACCATTTCCTCTAAATTAACTTTGTGGATTCATTAACATTTGCTATATCTCCTGTAGCTATAAATTTGGATTAATGCTGAGTTTACTCTCACGTAACTGCAGAATTTGGCCATATATACCCTTATAACCTCTGGCTAACTTATAAGTGAAAAATGCAAATGTACTAAAAATGATTTAAAAATGCAGACACCTGTCTTGTCACAAAAAAATAAGGCACATATATTGGAAAATGCTTTTTCCAATATTAGAAATAATAGTTTGGCATATGTAATGGCCAGCCATCCAACTCAGCAAACTCACAGAGGGGAAAATTAGGGAGATTACAGATGATGTTGTAATGATTCAAAGGAGGAATGCTGAAAAATTGGGGGACGTGGAGGCGATAGACAGGGTGCTGGAGCAGCAGAGAGCTGAGCACCAGCCATCTGGGAGCAGCCAAGTCCTGATGCTCTGCTACGCTGTGTATGTGCCCTGGACACTGTGTGGGCTGGACTCTTGGTGAGCTCTCTGAACACCTCGGTGGTGGGCAACTCTCAGTGCAGCTCTCAAGGCATTCAGCTATGTGATCATGAAGCTCCACTCCTGGTGTAATCCTTCTGCCCATGGCTGCCCATGAACAAGAAGTCATTTTTTGTTTTCACCCTTCCATTATCACGACCTCTAGATTGCTTCAGATGGGGCACTATTGTTAGCTGCCTGGGGGAGGGCATCTGAAGGTGACTGTGAGCTGTACCTGTGGGCACAAAACCTATGCAGTTTAGAGTGGCACCTATCAGGAGAGAGGAGAGCAGGAAGAAAAGTTAACTGAGGCTCTACCACCATTAGAAAATACTGCTGTTGGAATTCTGTATCCTAATTGAACACTTTCTAATATCGACAGTCAACAATGACTCTGTTCAGTTTCCATTTCTGCATGTGATTCCTTCTCTGTTAGTTTACAGCACTGGTTGCTTGCTATGTGTTGTTGGCTGCTCTGACTTTCCCTTCTACCTCAAAGGCGCAGTCAGTAAGAAAAGCATAAAGTTTGTGCTTTGCTGAACTTCCTCTGCACTGAGTGAAACTGCCTAGCTAAAATTATGCCAAAAGTTATGACAAGCAAACAGTCAAAAAGCAATAAATGTTCTACATACGTGAATTGCATTTCAACACGTGCTTCTGAGCAAGCAATGAGAGATTTAAAATATTTGGAAACAGAATCTGCCCATAGCCAACACAGACCTTAAAGTTATTCAGCCATGATAACCTCTACAGAACTAAGACTCCAACTGGACTTCTAATGAGGCTGTACTCTCTGGGTCTGCTATTATTGCCTGAGGACAGATAGGACTTCCAAGAGGTATGGCTTTTTCTTAGAAAGTTTTGAATAACTTTGCTTTCTCACATGAATTTCTGAAGTTGCTGCTAGTCATGCAAGATGATTTGAATCTAAAATCATGTGGAAAAAACATCCTGCTGCTAAAGTGCAGTCGGCATATAATCTCCTCCCATGGTAAACATTTACAATACATCAAATAGATCTGTAGTGGGTGCAAGGTGAATTCAGTAGACCTATGATAATTGAAATGCGTCGAGTACCTGACTGGTTCTCCAGTATGTAATCTTATCTGCAGTGTTATCTTCATATTGTATTTTTACTAATGAGTGGTATGGGAATAGTTTTGCATGCCAAAAAGCTATGTTATGGTTCAGCGCTCAACAGTACTTCTCATTTCAGTCTCACTCTGAATTTTCTTCAAATTTTAAAGTTGAAATGATTTTCTGTGCTCTCTGGAAGTTGCAACCACAGGCTGCAGCTGGCACAAGGAGAGGTTCCAATTGCACCATGCTCGCTGTTGGGCCTGGGGAGCCACAGGAACAGCTTCTGCTCTCTGTGTTGTTTTCTACTCAGAAACTCAGCAGGAGATGGAAAGCTGGATGGTGTGGCTAGCACCTGAATGAGACGGACTGAAGAACAGGCCAAAGGGTCAGCCAGATTCCTGCTTTGCCTAAGGCAGTATTTCTGTAATTATTTTGGTCTGTTCAAATGTTTCCTACAAATGCAGAGCCAGGGAGCCTAGGCAAAGTCCTATATTTGCCAAGAGCTTTGTGTTGGAGAAGGGATTGTTCTTTCCTTGCACACTGGACGTTTAACTTCTAGACAGTGCATCTTACCCAAATTATACTATGATTCTCACTGATGTTCTGAATTTATTGCATAAAATCTGGTGTCTTTCCACACTGAGTCTGAATAACTGGGTTGCTCTCAATATGCACATTTCCTATGACTTGCTTAATCTCATGAAACTCACAGGTGGCTAATTACTACCTTGCTAAGTAACATTTTGAGGAGCCATTTGTTAATATCTGGCTCTCACAACTTTTTATATATTTCAATTTTTGGTATGTCTTTATATTTGTTCTTGATTAGACGCTGCCGTTATTTTATAACATGCATCCATTCAGTGCCTTGTAGTGGCCCCTCTGAAGAGAAGATAATGGGAAGCAGACCTTCAAGAAAACAGACCTCATCAAAAATCCCTGCAGATATTTCTTGAGTCAACATTTCTGAAATGGAGACCTTATCTCCATGAAGGTGAAGTGCAGCATGAAGCTGCATAAAGCCCAGATGAACAATTCCCCTAGCAGTATAACCTGTATGAATAACGTCCCTAGCAGTTTAACCTTCAAGAATGGGTTGATCCAAGAGTTGTGTCCAGAAACATGCGGGTGCCAGCTGCATCCAGCCAGACTCCTGTCTCCATCAGGAAAGAGAAGCATAACCTGTGACGACAGGATGAGGGTCTTAGGCCTCTGAGTCCTGTGGCAGAGTCAGAAGGAAGAGATGAGTCCCACGGGCACTGAGAAATTCATCCTTCTGCTCACTGATGAGGAAACAGTCTCTGAGCCTTTCTCACACAGGAAAACACCAATTCTTTATAGAACTGTCTAATTTTGGAAGGAAAAAGCTGTCATGGTAGGTTTTGCTTTACAGCCTAGCTTCTATTCTGGGACTTAAATTGAAGTTGCAATTAACAACAAATATCTGAGGGTTAACTACTATTTCAGTGATTAAATAGAGCAGTTATTGTTACTTTGCACACAGTTAATGTCACTTCGTACATACACTTAACAAAGGCAAGAAATAAAAAAGTCTCTGAATGAAAACCAACTAGTGCTATAATATACAGTTCCTCTCACAGGCTCACCACAAAGGATCATGCCAACCTCTTGATGCAGCATGCATAGTCCTATATTAAGCCATTTCAATTACTCTTTATTCAGTCTTAATCTTTAGAACTGATTCTTGAAATCCATATTTAAGAAATTTTTGATTAAGTCACTTGGAGTACTAAGTTAAATATCATCCACAGGTCTCAAAAAATCTTGATAATTAGACACAAGGGGTGGGACTCATTTGACTGTATGCAAATTGCTCCAGGAGCTATCTGCGTCTACTCTAATCACATCGTGTTCTCTTTATAACCAAAGAGAAATAAGCACTTCAAGGGTATGAGTCAACTGATCTATTTCAGATATTTGGTATTTTATGAACTGCACCCTAAAGGCAACTATTTCTCCTCAGGCACTGAAAAAGAGCCTTAGTGACCAGTTCAGACATCTCCACTGGTGGTACTGTAGAGTGATAATCCCATTGAGATAAATGATTGTGATAATGGGCATGCCTTTAAGTCAGTGAGCCCAAGCAATACACATTTACTATTAGCCCTACAGCTATCTGCACACTAAATCCATACAGGCAGCCTACAATACTCAATCATCAACCTTCGTAATCTTTTTTTTTTTTACCTCCTCAGTAAGTTTCTAACAAGTTTGATCAGTCCTTTAAAAGTGGAAGAACTCAAGGTATTGAAAAGAAAAGGAAAGGGTAGGGAAAGGATAGGGAAGTTAAGGGAAGTGAAAAGGGAAGAGAAGGGAAGGGAAGGGGTAAAATGAGAACACAAAATGGCTGGAGCTGCTTCCACACTGGGATTGTCCTGCCTGGGGCCAGGGCAGGAGACTTGGGTCTGACTCAGAATTTCCACCTGTGAGCTCTGCTTGTTCTTTCCGTGTGGATACAACACAAAGCCATGTTCTTCTCTCTGAGTTTTGGTCCTGCCCACCATTCCAATCTACAGAAGACCACATGGCATGCCAGATCTTGATATTCCCAGAAGGCACTCCACTCCATTGTTTAGCCAACTGAAATGCTCTATGTATATGGACTTGAATAATTTTGAGTTACTTTTGGGAGAAAGACATTGCAACAGCAAACATAGCCGTTATTTCTTTGACAGCTATACTTCAGTTTTTTTTTTTTTTTTAATAAAGGATTTCATGATTTTTATTTCTGGAAATTTTGGGGCCAACCTTAACATGGATTTTCAAAAGTCGTTCATAGATATTGCCTGATGTCTCAGAAATCTGTGCAGCATGGTAAGTTATTAAAATATTGTGCTCTTGTAGCATAAATTAGCAGGCCTCTGCTCTACAGTCAGATATCCAAAATGGTTATTTTCTGGACTCAAGGGGCTTCTCTGCAGACTTATGGGAACAAAAAAGAAAAATAAATGAGAGAAAAGTGAAAAAGCCCGTTACATTTACCAGAGAAAAACATTTTCATTTCAACCCACAAGATGGTGCCACTTCCTCAATTTAAAGCCCAATTTTACCTTAAAAACGACATTAAAAAATTATATTTACGAAATTAATCCCCGTGAAAAATGTGATGGAGTGAGATAGTCCTACCAGTGCCTTTAAAATGGGATTTCACTGGGATTTCAATCACATATGGTCCTTACGCTGGCCCTTTGCACAAATTATATCCTGTTCGGGGATGTGTTTGCCAATCTGAGTGACAGAAATAACCTTCTAGAGCATATTGTCCCTGCTAGTTCTTGAGAGCCAAGCAGCTCACTCTGAGTAGGTTTTTGTTTCTTTCTGTGCATCCTGAAAATAAACGTTTACCAAATTTAAAAGCATTATACCTAAGGAAATGTACCAAAGATGGGCAATCTGCACAGGTCTGAGTGTACAATGTGAAAAGAATGGGGTTGCCAATGTGTGGCTGAGACACATCTGAGAGTGTTCATTGCTGGGGATGATTAACTGAGTGGAAAGCTACCAGCTTTCCTTTAGGTTGCTGTCTCATTTGTCAAGCTGGCAATTAGGAAAGAAAAAAAAAGAAAACACACACTTTTTTCTTTTAAACGAAATGCATAAAAAGAATAAAAGAAGTAGAACACTCACAACCAGTTAGAAGATCTTTTGGGATGACAACTGCTGCTTAATATTATTGTCACCTGATGAAAGCTGAAAACCTAAAAGATTGAGAAACAAATGTAGGATTTTATACAAAAATTCATCTGTAAAAATATCTTCAAATCAAATACTGAAAGGATAGGGGATGGTAAAGGAGGCAGGGAGGCAGTTTCTTGGCAGCTCTGTGTCTCCTCACTCAGTTCCCCTTTGGGTGTCCCCCCAGTCCCTCTGGCCACCCTCCTATCTGCACTGCAGTAGCTCTCCTCCAGGTCTGCTCATTTAGGAACTGCTTTCTCTGTGGGGCACCCAGAGAAGTGAAGGGGAGTAAAACCATGTAGAGGGGCTACATGCATTTATTTGAGTTTTAAATACCCCTAAAATTGTGTCTCATGATAGGAAAACATTGGGCAGCCTAGACTATGTGCATCACTCCTATGACAACACATGGTGGGAATGTATTTAAGTAAGTATAGAGGAGAGCTTTTGTGTTTTATGCTGGCAATCCTTATGTGTATTGAGACCAAGAGGAATAAAAGTCAGCCTTTTATTCAGATGACTTGCTGAAAGGCAAAACACAGCTACAGGAGGTCCTACATCTCTCATACAGTCTTAAGAGTTTTATTTGAGAGTACAGCCCAAAGCTGCTTCCATTCACGTGGCTGGGACAGCAGTGCAAATGACTAACGTGGTTTCAGTCTTTTTATTGCCCAATTAATTCTTCTGAAGTGTAGAAACCTCAATATAAGCAGCTGACAGCAAAACATGTATACACCTCCAAGCCATGGAGCCAGTCATTGTCTCAGGGTAATTCCCCCTCTCAACATCCTGGTGTCTTCTGGCCCTGGTAACATTGTCATCCACATGGTAACCTCTAACTCCAGATAAAACAGCCGAAACATGTTACCATACTGGGTGTTACAGCTTCATATTGCGTAAGCATGAGATCTTGTGTGACTCATGGAGTTATGACAGCTCTGTACCTGTTTTTTCAGGTTAGCTATAGGCCAAACAGTGTCACCCAGCCCGAGTTACACAGTGTGTTTCTCAGATGCCTGAGTAATCCAGTTTCTATGAGAGTTGCCCATGTGCATGTGCTGCCTGTTGTTGAAAAAGAAAAATTAATTTAGACATCAGACACAAACTCTTGTGGAAAATGATTCCTTGATTGGCACAAAAATCTGTATTTGAAGTTATGTTTCAAGGCCCTCGGTTTTTACTGGCTGTATAAGAAGGAAAGTTATATTTCATTCTTTTGGAGTGCCAAAAGAAAGGAAGAAGAATAGAGAGAAGGGAAACTAAATCTTCAAAATTAGGGTAATATTTTCAAAGAAGATAATATTAGTTGAGTTATATTTATTAGCAACTTCAATGCATCACGTTTCTAAATTGTTCCCCCTACATTCAACCATATACATTTTTAGAGAAAAAAAACTTTCATTTTTCTCCCAAATGCTCTCATAGTCTTTAAAGTCATAATAACTCTTCTGTGAAAAAAAGGTGCTGATTTCAGAGGCTTTTGTGTTTCAAAGTTAAAACTGAATCATATTTCCTTGTAAAGAAAAACAAAGCACTCTGGTAGGAAGGGGAAGGAGGAAGGAATAGCAAAAGCAGGAAAATATAGCTTCTGTATCTGGGTAGCTTTTGGAGCACATGATCCTGGCTGTGCTCTTCAGGCCAGGAAAAACATTTGCCTTTTTGCTCTTATTTTCCTCTCTACAATTCATGGAAAACTTTTTTTTAGAACTAGATATGACAGTGTGTGGGACCAGTTTTCAGCTTGCTGAGTTGAACCAAGCATATAGCAGGGTGAAGGCAGTCTGCCTTGCTAAGATGGGTTCTTACACAGACAGAAGACAGAAATGATTGAGAACAAGTAATGTGGAGGCGAAAGAAGGTGTAGGGGAAGTTTGTGCATTAAAAGGATAGTTATTAGGAATGGCTTGTGTCAGAGGTGTGAGATGGCTGCCCCACCACCACTGATGGCAGCTCCCAGCGCTGCTGAGCACAGCATGCCCTGCAGCACAGCACCTTAAGGGACTGTGAGCTCCAAACAGTGCTGGTTTGTTCTGTTTCAGTGTTTGCTCTGTGTTTTAGAGCTTGCTGCGTGCTTCAGTGCAGCATCATGACTTCTGGGTTTGAAAGTGACTCTGTTCTGCAGGTTATGTCAACAATTTCTGGGCAAAACTTTGTGAATCAGTGTTGATGAGGAAAAGGGATGAAAAATTTCAGGAAAACAAAACAAAACAGAACAAAACAAAAAGAAATCTCCTGGTTTTATCAGTAGCTTACTGATAGCCTTCTCTCTTACCCAAGATCTGTTTTATAGCACTAACTTCACATAATGATTGTAGCATATGACAGAGCTTTTGTGAGCAGTAGATTTCTGACTATGAGTTCTACGTTTGGCAAGATAGCTTTTAGATAAGGAAAGACTTATTTCTCACAAAAAGTGTTTTCTCAGGGGTTGCTGAATTTTCATTTAGCATCCAGAAAATGAATTTTTATCGTGGAAGTGAAAAATATTCTTTTTCATCAGGCAGTTACAACTTGATCTCACGAGTTTCCTAAAGTCCTCCTTTTTGTCAGATGGTGATAGAACACCTACAGAAATCATGGAGATACAATTATCCACAGGACCCAGCATCTTCTTTCTGGCTGTACACTAGAAACAGAAGAGAGCTGCTCTGCAGAAGTATGTGGGAAGTCATGGCAATTCTTAAGCTTTCTCTTCAGTAAGCATAGACTGACATTATTTTCTCTTTATTCATTTATCTCCTGCTGTTGCTTGAAAGTACCATCAGCCAGCCAGGCCTGTGAGTCAGCACCCTCCCTGCATGCAGCTGAACAATAAATTCCATTTCTTCCTCCTTACACTTTAGATATAACTTCATTGCCCTGTTCATCTAGGTCTGTTAGTTATTCTCTTCTCATGTGATGAGATTACCAGCCTCCTCTGATATGCCAACAAAAACTCATCTGAGTTCAGAAAAATAGTGAAGGCACCACATTTTTTTTCAGAAGGAGTGCTGCAATTATGACAGTATCACAGGAAAAGTAGAAAAAGGTCTTTGAGTAAAGCTTCTCAGACCTGGAGACATGTACTCAGCGAGCCAGCCCAACTTGCCTGTATTTGACAGAGGTACAGAGAGCTGGGGAGCCGCAGACCTGAATTTGTACGAGTGGCTACAAAAGAGCTTCTCTCTACAAAATTATGTTCTGAGTATGACAAGCTTAAAACGTTTGCAGATTTTGAGCTTTAAACATACTTCCCATCTCCATACTGTAAACATACCCACCAGCAGAGCAAGATCTCTGCATCTCAATGCATAGTGCGTTGTCAGGAGCTTCTTGCAATACTACCTAAAACTTAAGATCAACCAAGCCACTAGATACATTCCAAGAATGTTAGTGAAGTGTGTAATTTTTGCATCCACAGAATTAAATATTTACAGAAATTCTGAGGCTTTGTTAGAAATTGAGGTTTCTAAAATGGATTTTTAGGCTCTTTAGAAAACATAATGAAATGTAAAATCTTTTTAGCTTTATTTCCTTATATTCTGTATTGGGCTAAGAGAGAACATTTAGTGTTCCTTGGATACAAAATTGCCTCGTTGTACTGTTAAATCTTGATTGTTCTCCAGACAAAATCAGCTAAATAGCCCAAGTTTTGTTTGGTGTTGACTGATATGCAGTTGCCTTTTAGTGAGTACTATTGGTGATAGATGGATGGTTGGACTGATGATCTTGAAGGTCTTTTCCAACCTCGGTGATTCTGTGATTCTGTGATATTCACAGGCCTGGGCTTCATTTTGCCCTAAGGCTGTGTGCATTAGCTGTCCATTCCAGAATTGCTGTTCACACACAGGTTGTAGATGCATTATCATAGATAATCCTACCTGAAAGAGTTTTTATACAGTTTGTCAATCACAGGCGGGCAGTGCAACAGCAGACAGTCTGGTATCCTCCAGGTGAGATGAGAGTGTGATATTAGCAGCCAGTACAGGAAGAGACGAAGCTTTCATATTTTCACTGAAACTCTGTAACAGGGTGGTTGTTACAAAAACCAATCAAGGATGAGTACTAACAAAAAACAGAAGAGAGCACCTCTGCTATGAGGACAGGATGAGAGAGCTGGGGTTCTTCAGCCTGGAGAAAAGAAGGCTCCAAGGAGACCTTATAGCAGCCTTCCAGTACCTAAAGGGACCTACAGGAAAGCTGGAGAGGGACTCATTAGAAGGGGAGGAAGCAGCAGGAGGAGGGGAAATGGCTTTAAACTGTAAGAGGGTAGATTTAGACTAGATATTAGGTAGAAATTCTTTACTGTGAGAGTGGTGAGACATTGGAACAGGTTGCTCAGTGAGGCTGTAGATGTCCCCTCCCTTGAAGTATTTGAGGCCAGGCTGAATGAGGCTTTGAGCAACGTGGTCTAGAGGGAGGTGTCCCTGTCCATAGGCAGGGGTTGGAACTAGATGATCTTAAAGGTTCTTTCCAATCCAAACCATTCTCTGATTCTATGATTTTATGATTCTATGATTCTATGATTCTTTGATGCTATGATTCTATGATTCTATGACAGGCATCCTAATGCCAACTAGTCCTGAGAGAGACAGTTTATTCTGTCTCACAGTTATCTAGTGCTTTACCTTTAGTTTATCTAGCAATAAAATCAAAGGCCTGGTATTTATGAAGAAATGCATACAAAGATGCAAGAAAGAGACCCAATCCTTTAACCTCTAGTACTTGAAGGATTTATAAAATTATACATTGAATCAAAAGGCAGATAAATATGTAATAATTGCAATTTCAAAAGTAACAAAGCTGGTTCAATGTCCAAATGCCCAAAGATACTTAGATGTCTGATTGCACTGAAATCAGTAATAAACAAGAATTAAGCACTTAAGTTTGCAGATTTGAGCACTTAGTCCTATGAGACCAATCAATGTAACAGCTTTTGGCAAAGCCAGTAGGTGCCTGTTACATCTTTGGGGAGTGTTGTGTTGAATTTGTTGGAAACTCTTCAAATAAATTTTGATATTAAATGCATGTTATTCATAGAATTACTATGTTATTCCAATTATTTAATAACCTGCGAGTGTTTTAGAAGCATTTATTGTTTATAATGCATTTGTGACATGGAATAGAACCTAGTTTACAATGCACAGCAGGACTTCATATTTTTCTTGTAGTCTTTAAACACTAAAATCAATAACTATATAATTAATGAGGCAGCGTACATTTTAATTATTCTGCCAGTTACCTGCAAAAAATAAAAACCAACAATCCAAGTCTTGCATTTAAAAGTAGACAGCAATTTTATTCAAGTGACAATGCATGTTCATACTGTGATTTCCCAAGGCATTTCTTGATTCATATGAAGCTGGATTGTATTTATAGGATATATAGGATATATAGAAGATATTTAGAATAAGAATGTCATTATTTTTAGACATATAATAATAGCCTGGGAACAGCTAAGTTCTAAACAAATACCTCTTCATAAAGCACAGAATTCTTCCTCTAATTTCATCTGTTAAAGGTCTTGGTTTCATTTGTAATTCAAATAACAGCAAAGAATCAGACTCTCTTCTCTGAATTACTCCCCCAGCAGTCTGTCCCTACATTTTTCTGCCTCCTGGTCCGACCATCCTTCCTTCTGTCCCAGGGAACACATTCTGTCTCTTCCACAGCACAGCAGGGACTGAGGTCCATCTGTCACCAGCGAGAAGCAGAGCTTGTGGTGGATCCCACTGTGACTCCCAGCACCTGTATTTGGGAAGACCATGCGAGAGTAAGGCATTGCCCAAATAAGTGTCTCAAGCTAATCCAGGCTTTCAGGCTTAGTAAAGGCTTTGTATAGTGCAGAGGGAGGCTGGCAGGAGCTAGGCTGCAAATCCTAGCATCATTCTCTGCCAGAATTAGATCTATATATGTATATACACTCACATCTCCCTTTGTCAAATTACAGGAATCAATAACTGCTGACTCACAGAGATTTTTACAGCTCTCTCATGATCTCCATTCCTCAAATATCAAAGGTAACTGTAATATCAAGTAAAAATAACAGCAGCAAAGAACGTTTGTTAAGGTTGAGTTGTTAGTGCCCACACAAGTGGAGGTAGAAAGAAAAGTAAAAGATCTGAAACCTTTGTGGGATTTATTATTGATTTTTATTAAGTATCAGTATTCCTCTCAAGTAGTACTATGAAACAGAAATTAATTATTACCAAATTTACTTCTGTTATTCTAGGATATTCATTGCTCTGCAGACACACCTCTAGCTCTTTGCCAGCCTTCCCTCAATGGTTAGAGGGGCTTCTCTTACTCCAGCAGTTCAGAGCACTGCCCATAAGAATTATGATGCCCAAAGAAGTTTTTCAATTCTCTCTGTCTCCTGTTTATCCTTCAGGATTCATTTTTGTGTGCACTTCTGAGGAAAACCCTGGAGTGGGTGGTACTTTGGTAGACTGCCAACCATTTATATGAAATTTGTTGTTCTTTCCCACAGTAATAAACAAAGAAATGAGATAGTTTTTAGTTATTAATCTGTTGTTGTTTTTTTTTTCCCACATGGCCACTCTATTTTAAATGAGCTTATGTCTATTTTTCATCTATTCCAAAGATTTGATGTATTTATCATTTGATAGGACAAAGGGAAATGGACTCAAACTAAAAGAGGGGAGATTTAGATTGGATGTAAGGAAAAAGTTTTTTACAGTAAGAGTTGTGAGGCACTAGAAAAGGTTGCCCAGAGAGATGGTGGAAGCTCCATCCGTGAAGACATTCAAGTCAAGGCTGGACAAGGCTCTGGGCAACCTGATCTAGCTGTGGTGTCCCTGTTAATCGCAGGGGAACTGGAGCAGATGACCTTTAAGGTCAACTCAAATGATTCTATGATTCTATGATTTTATCTCCATAGCCCAAGTATATGTGCACAGCATGTATACATTTGACTCTGACATAGCAACTTATGTAATAATATTTAATTGAAAGTTATTCTTCACATGATACTTTTGAACTGATTGAACAAAGTGAATCATTTGCATCATCCTTCTGCCTGTCTGTCTTCCTGTCAGTGTAATTATCTGTTCTTCCTCAAAGAAAATATCAGCCAGGCACACAAGAAGGGCTCAGATCTCAAAGGTCATCACATATCTAACGGTGATGGAAATAGCCTGCTGATTAAATACGAAAGAGCAACCCAAAGGCTGAGGTGCACAGTGGTCACCCTGTGAGCCAGTGCAGCAAGGTTCTGTAAATGACTTAACCTTGGAAAAATTTAAACTGGCGTCACAGTCAGTGATGAGACATGAGTCCATGGGAAGCTTCCCTTTATTATTTCCAGGGCTCAGGGAGCTACTTGTTTCCTGATTAATAAAACTAGTTGTGAAAATTCAGGACCAGGTATGGCAACAACAATAACCTCTGTAGTTGTTCCAATAGCTCTTTGTACTTATTTCCTGTATTTATTGCACATTTAATACTCAAATGGCAACAGTCATGCTTGACAAGATTAGGAAATGCGGAGTTTCCTTCTTTTACACTTCACAGTTCTCACGTGGGGATGTGGACCTCTCTGAGCTCCCTCTTCACAATGTTAGAATACCCTAATAACTTTGAGAATCACACTGTATGTAGGGACTCCCTCTGTACAACTCTACACATCCAGTAGCTTTTTAACTGGTCCATCAGTGAGCCATTGAGAGGCTGATCCACCGTAAAGCATCTCCGAGGAGCACACACGGGTGCTGTGGGGTGCTGCTATTTCCCGCCCTGTGCCGATTGGTGCTCACACCAGTGCTCCTTGGTAGCAGATGTCACGGTCATAGAATGGTGAAGACTGAACAGTCGATGGAGGTTGATGCCAAACAGTCTCTATAAAAAAAGGCTCTTCCTGAATTGTTGGCTCTGTTTTGCAAGCAGCCTTGCTTTCCCCTGCCCCACAGTCACTGCTGTCAGTGCTTGTCACTAGTGAGCGTGCGGCTCTCGAAAAAATTTGTTCTTTGCAAACATTAATCGGGTCACTCCCTTCTCAGGCCATAAAAGTTGGTCAAACAAAATTATTATGACAAGAGCCAGGCTGCTTACAAGTATTACGTCCAACTTTTTTTTGTGCACTTATTTACTTACTTTGCAATGCCATGGCGAGTGTTTAAATAAAATTCTACACATATCTTCAGACCCTCTCAGTTTCTCATTAGTTAAAAACCCACTCATTAGGATGAGCAAATTCCCCAGACAAACACATCAGCTGTTGTAATTTGTTCTGCCAAAGTTTACTGCTGTTCACTGGTTTCACAGAGGTAAGTGCCATGTTATTTACTCAATTAATACTCTGTAAAGAAAAGTTTTCTCTTCTGGTTATAGCCTACCACTTATGGAGACTTTCTGAGTTATCTTCTGTAGCACATCACTTCTGAACTATATTTTCTTTCTGTTTTCTCTTGTTAAATAGCTTCTTGGTGATTTATACTCCACAATGTATAACAGCTATTTTAGATGAGAAAACTGATGTTGGAAAGCTGTCTGTGAATAAAATTCACATTTGAAAAGCAGGAGAAATGCTTGGACTTTAAAGGCATTTTAGCATATGATTAACTATTTTAATATGTAAAGTGGTGCACTACGTTACGCATAGAACACTACAGACCAAGAAGGCAGCTAATTATATGTTGGCCATGTATTGAATTCCATATGAAAAAATAAAAATATGCCATTTTCATTAGAAACAAAATATAAAGTTAAATTTTTTCAAAATAAGTCACAGCTTTGCATTAAGGCATTCTATCACAACAACCAGTGTATTTTAAACTAAGTGCAAAAGCAGTCCCAAAGAGGATGCTGTTAGTTGCATGACAATGACTTCTGTCCATTAATGGTTTGTGTTAAGATATGCTGGGTATTAGCAGAGAGAGAGATGCTTTTCTCCAGATGAGCTGAGTACCCGCATGCAATTGAAGTCTGCATTTAATGCTACCTCAAGTACTTCACTTATATTTTCAAATTGCCTCGAGTTTCTGTTTGGCAAAGTATAATATTTCATTTTGTGTTGTCCGAAGAATAGGACTTACTTATTGCAAGCAGAAATTTACAGTGGAATATACAAATATTTTAAGCATTTGTCAACACATTAGTAATTTTCAGATGATTGAAGAATATATTTTTCCACTCACAAGATTATAAATGCTTAAAACTCCATTAATTCAACTGGAACATTTCCAGATTTACACCCCTCAATTATTTTCAATTGAATTTTCTTCAATTACACCATCTGAGAGCGGAATTTATCTCTGATAGAGCAAAAGTTAATTTAGTTTACAGCATTTTCTCAGGATTAAGCCAAAGCCTTATTGTAGGAATTCCCCATGATATCAATTTGACTTAATTTTCTCTTTTATCAGTGACTCTAATAACAACAAACCCTTCAAAAAGTGAATGTGTAAGCAGACGGTGAGAAGGAAGTAAAACTATTTTAAACGCTTCACAACAATGTAAACTCATCTATTATTTAATGTACATTCATAAATTCCTTTGAGCTACTAACATAATGTTCCAGAAGGTAGAGTGTATTCTGTTAGAGCCAAATAATGCTCACGATCTCCAGCTAAAAGTCTCAGTAATAAATTTAAAGGAAAATCTATAAACCATTAAGAACTTTCATTCAAAATACTGTTGCCAGGCACTTTTGTTTTCACCCAGCAAAGGCCACAACCTACTGAGCAATGCTGAGGACATTAGTCTTAATTATTCAGGGGATTAAAACTTTAACAGCTCCTACAATCAATATAGCTTCTCAGTAGGGCAAAAAAAGTACAATTGCTTTTTTTTCCCTTTTATCCTTTGCAAGATATTTCATAGGAAAGGAAAAAAATATCCTAAAGTAGCTTATGAAAACTTAAGCTTTAAATACAACATTTAATATAACATTTAATATAACATTTGCAACTTGCCAATTTTAAATACTGAGAATTCTTTCTTTCTAAGATAAGTTTGTGTCCGGTTTGTAATGCAATGGAAGCAGGTGGAAAATAACAAAGACAATATGTCAAGCTTTTTCTTAAAACAAAGATTTGATCAGTGCTTCATACATTAAATGATAGATAATTTCACGTATCTGATACGTAAAATAACACAGTACTCTATTTTATCTAGTGTCATCCACTTTAAAAATAATCTTTGCTTTACTCAATCTTCAAGCAATTGAAAAATTGTTTGTAGTGCATATATATTTAATCTCCCTCTATAGCATGGACAGATTGAAAACATATTAATTTGTCTTTACTTGATATTCAAATTGTCATCTATAATCTGTGATGATTTAAGATGACAGGGAGTTTTTTAACTAAAACACAGGGCCAGTAACCACGATCTGCATATTATTTTTCCTTCATCAAATGATTTGCTACTAAATCACTTAGAAGTTTTTTATGTGAGCATTCAGATACAAGTTGTTTTCCTCTTCAGGAGGAAGTTAACACGATTTGAAGTCCATGTGGTAAAAAAAAAAAAAAAAAAAAAAAAAAGATACTGGCTCCAAAAATGTGATCAGAAGTCATTTGGGACTTTTACAAAGGGCTGATTTGGCAGCACTGTGTAGGTTACTCTGGAAGTAATACCTCTATTTATTTCCATGGACACTCAACAGCTAGAAAGAGCACAGTGATACCGTTTGACAGAGCAAACTCTCAGCTACAAAACACTGTTTTTTTCAACACAGTCACCACCAGTAGCTGTGCATTTCTGCCAGCAATGAACAAGAGCCTGCTTGCTGTGCTTGTAATAATCTGCATGGCCATTCGGACCATGGCTTGTCTTTCACATCACTGTCACCACTGCTGAAACACGCCGCCCACCACCTCACTGTGCTCACATCCACTGCTTGGTCTCCATAAATGGGTGGACATTTACCAGTGAGGCTTTGGTGACAGCACACAGATGCAGATACTTCCTTCAGTGCCTGTAAGGTCTGGAGGTGACCACAGTGGCCTTATAGCACCCAGGCCTGACTGCGTGGCCTATCCCCATCACAGCTTCATGTTAAAATGAGACTGAAGAGAACATTCAGAGGTGAGGAGCCGGAGGGGCCACAATGTTCCCACAGACACTTGGTCCTGTGCTGCTCAAGGCTCCCTCCTTTGGAGAGGCACACCTGTGGAGACTGCAGCTGCAGCTCTCAGGTCAGAGACCTAATTCTGCCTTCCTCTGTGCAGGCCAGGAGCCCGAGCCTTAATTTCAAAGCCAAAAGAACACTCTTGATGGCAAAACCTAAAGGAATGTGTGGAGGTGCACAAAGGGCTTGGTACAGATACTGGGGAACAAGTAGAAACAACCCTGATTTTTCTGCATTTTGCTAACCTATGCTGTTGTTTCTTGCTTCTAAACATGATTAAACTGCAGTCATTCCACATTCCAAAAATTACAATCAGAAATGAAAAGTTCACCTGGTTACAGTGAGGTATATTGTGGTGTGAAAGCAGTTTAAGGAATGATACATAGTTCTATGAAATGTGTCCCACAATGAAGGCTACAGTGATGACAGCATCTAGCAACGCAAGCAGCCCTCAGGCAGTTTTGGTACTAATGCAATGACTTTGCAGATGATAAGATGTGAGTAAAGATGTGTGTCTGCCTCTAATGAAGGTAGATAATGGCAGGACAAGGGGAAATGGCTTTAAGTTGAGGGAGGAAAGATTTAGGTTGGATGTCAGGGGGAAGTTCTTTACAGAGAGAGTGGTGAGGTGCTGGAACAGGCTGCCCAGAGAGGCTGTGGATGCCCTGTCCTTGGAGGTGTTCAAGGCCAGGTTGGATGGGGCCCTGGGCAGCCTGGACTAGTATTAAATGGGGAGGTTGGTGGCCCTGCATGTGGCAGGGGGGTTGGAACTTCTTGATCCTTGAGGTTCCTTCCAACCCAAGCCATTCTATGGTCCTATGATTCTACAGTTCTACAATTCTATGAAAAGAATGATGGGTTCCAGGGGAAGAAAATCTCTTAAATACCAGTTATTTTAGCTTTCAGTCCCATGTTTCCATACAGTCTTTTCTCTCAACTGAAGGCATGACACAAGCGGCAAATAACAGAAACAATAAAGCTAAACAGGAAATGCCTAAGCAGATCTTTGGTCTAAATCTGACTGTCTGTAAAACTCTGATATGCACGAAAGAATGTCTTCTGGAGTTTTCCATTTGCCTTGATACGAATAAATCACCGTTTACAAAAGGTCAGCAGTTATAACAAGGATAGCAAAGGTCTGAGTCCCCATCTCCTTGCTCTTTGAATTTCTTTTCACACATTTTGCACAAAAATCGAAGGATGCTCCTTCACACCTTGTAGCCTCATCCCTCTGTTCACCTATGAGAAGTGAACTTTAACACAAATTACAAAGAAAAAGATATGTTCCTTTAGGTAATTCTATTACTCTATAAGGAAGACTGCAAAAATTTTAGTGTTAACTGTTTTTCTGTTAACATTTCAACTTTATATCTTACCTGAGAAAGAAAGCTGTAAAAGTAGGGTGATGTGAGTCGACAGACTGAAAACTGGTGTGTGAGAGGATACAGTCAACACTCATCATTTCTAAAAGATGATGCCAGTGCATATTTAAGACATGTAGACAATACATGTTTACACTTTTGAACCATATACATATCCCTATTAGTTTGCAGTCTGTGTCTACCTCACCACTTCATCAACAAAAAATTTTCCCACAGCACCAAGCAAGACTTCTGACAGTTTGGATCAGAAGAATAGCAGTAGAGAGGGAGCAAGACGAGGACAGTAAAACACAGAGAATTACGCATAAATGTGTAGATGAGTACGTGATATTTTGTAAATGCACACTGTGTGCATATCCATCAGTGTATATGCGTACACAGTTTAGAAAAAAAAAAAAAGAGGAAAAATGTTAAGGTTACTACAGTAAAAGCCACTTCAGATTTCCTCATTAACTTGCACCTGGCTAATATAATTTAAAAGCCAGTATATTTATTAAAGATGTATAGTTAAATCATAAAGGAAAGGTGATTTTTCCAACTTTTAACAGGAGTTATATGGCTTAAACTATATTTGCAGTGTTTCACAGAGCTTCCTTTTAGACTCTCACATGCATTACTGAGTCTTGAAATGTCAACTACAACACCTTTAAATCTTATCTGAAATATGTCTAAATCTACATAAGATCTCTGCCTCACTGCAACTTCTGCTTGAAACTTCTTTCCACTTACGCTATTTTTTGTCATTATAGCTCTGGAGAAATTATGTCTATTTCTTCAGTAAGAGTACAAAAACTGACATAAATCAGTAGTTTCTTACCTTAAAAGCGAAGGAAGATGACAAAATGAAATCTACAGAACGTAAATTTTTCACTCAGAGAGTGGGCAGACACTGGAATGGCCTGCAAAGGGAGGTGGTGGAGTCACTGTCCCTGGCAGTGTTCAAGAGCGTCTGGATGAGGAGCTACAAGATACGGGTTAGTAGCTTCTGCTAGAAATGGTGATGGGAGGACAGTTGGACTAGATGATCCTGTAGGTCCTTTCCAACCTTGTGATTCTTTAATTCTATGAGTCTATAAATATATGGTTTATGCTGCCTTGAAATTTCATCATATGGAGAAGTATAGTGAGAGGATGCGCTTGCCAGCTATTACAAAGTCACGTTGGCTGGCTATCATATAGCCAACATGTGAATCATAATACAAAACACAAGTGGTAATGTAGTGTGTTATGGTGCAAAGAACCCTGTCATAATTAATACACGTTAGAAAAGAAGAACTTGCCATCCGGATAGCACCATTGCACCGTATTGTAACCCGTGTTGTGCAGATAGGTTTCTTCAGGGTGCAGATCTACATCTTTATAAATTTCAAGCTGTATATTTTGAAATCAAAGGGTACAATTAAGATTTTTGGCTCAGCAGCAGTCAGATATGAGGAAATGGAAATGTACTGGAATTCTGGCCAATAATCATAGCGATAATAAAAGTTGGGCTACGTTAAGAAAATTTGCTTGGAAAAAGCAATTTTTTTTTTGTTTCTTTTCAAGGGAATGTGGAAAGATGTATGCAGAAAAGTACTCACTTGTTTTATGAAACAGTAAATTTCAAGGCACCTATTAGAGGATATACTGAAAATCAGCCATAATCTGCTGCGTACTGAACTGCATAGAGGAAGATGATGCAAATAGAAAAGTCCATGTTATAAAGAGCAGTGAGAGCATGATCTAAACATTATTGCAGTAAAAAATCTCATCAGCTTCAATGGATTTCTAGTCAGACTCTCAATTCTTTCATTTGCGAGGAATTCATTTTTGTTTTTAGAATATAGAGCAGAAAAGTTGGGAACAGATTCTGCTCTGAAAATATTACAGTGCCTCAGAAAGCTGTGTGCATCTTTGGGAAGTTAAATTAACCATAACAATATGTCATTGAATCAGAAAAATGGGAGGATTTGAATCAAGGTTTATAATGAGCTTCAAGAAGGAATCGTTAGTGTCTGCACTCATTAAAAAATTAGGGATTAAAACAGTCCAATTAGTGGCCTTGCTTGAGAATAAAAAGGTCATAGTCCAAAAAATAGCAATGGAAATTGCAATAAAAAGATATTTTGCTGTTATTTAGAGGTTCTTTTCTGTGAAACAAGAGATAATTTATTTCCCCGTGCTTTTTCAGAATTAAAGGCCTACATGTTCCTTTGAAAAATTGCCTCGCTTGGTTTCAAATGACTTTTTGATGAAAAAAAAAAAAAAAAAAAGGCATCTGTAGTTAAATTCCCTTGTGTCAGTAATATCTGAATTAATTGCAGATTAATGCAACTGG
The DNA here is from genome assembly GCF_019238085.1 of Lagopus leucura. NCBI lineage: Eukaryota > Metazoa > Chordata > Aves > Galliformes > Phasianidae > Lagopus > Lagopus leucura. The sequence goes on along the minus strand of NW_024962265.1, from coordinate 20,852,030 downwards.
ATTGGAATTTTTTCACTGGGTCTGTTTTTTAGGAATCATCTCCCCTTTAAGGAATTGTGTATGCAGGGTTGTATGTAATTAAGAGTAGCAGGAAAACTGAGATGCTTTCCAGTTTTAGCCATCTAAAAGGCAGGCATGTTATCTTGGTAGTTATCAACTCTCTTTCTAGGATAACAGAGATAGCAAACTGGGTGACTAATTGCACACAGCTCTAAATAAAGAATTCATAGTAATCATGGGAGGTGTTTGTTATCCACTTGAGGAGCCTGAATTACTGTTCTTAAACAGATTCCTGACTTCTAAAAAGCTTCAGCAGGATCACACAGATTCCCTCTCCCTACTTTATCTAGGGATTCAGGTTGTAGATGCAGATACCTGCACGTCTGCATTTGAGCAAAGCATCCAGGCTCCTCCACAACTTCACTGAACATTCCGTCAGTGCAGTCAACAGACCCTTGGGAATTATTCAACGCATCCTGAGATGAGCAGATTTGTTCTGTTACCTGTAGTCATATGGCCCTGGGCAACCCACTCTTAGTGACCTTGCTAGAGCAGGGCAGGTTGCACCACGTCACCTCCAAAGATCCTTTCTAGTTTCCATGATTCTGTGGTTCTGAGATTTAAAGCCGTGTCAAGGACAATGACACAGAGTAGCACAGAATTAAAAATTAACTTGAATTTATCTTGCAATATTAAACATTTCCTGGATTTTCTACTGGGCTCAGTGTCTAGTGTCATATATAGACAAAAACTATGAAATGCCCAGTTATACATACATAACAACACAAGATTAAACAATGCTAGCATTGGGATTGTGGGATAAAGCATCTGGAACTTTTTCCTGTACCTTTTTTTCCACACAAATTCACTCATGTTGCTCTTCCTACTTCATGCAAAGTATTGCTTCTCAAGAAAAACCTTGCTTATATTATGGGCAGTCCCAGTCATGAAAAGGCACCTAAGAGTACTGTGTCATTTTGCTGCATCAAAAGAGTGCAAACGTAAGAGTGCCTTCCAGGAAAAGAGTGGAGTGAAAACAACCTAGCATCCTTTCCCAGTATGCACACATGTACTTAGTGCCAGCCTGGTGGTCTATAGCAATGGCCAAGTTCACTCAAGGACGTTGTTAATAGGACCTAAAGGATTGTGAACATAGTTTTAAAATTTGGGTGCTATATCTATACATGAGCATGCAAAGCCATCATCTGGAGACCAAGTGAGGAAATAAAATGAGAATAAATATCTAGCTTGCTAATGAGAGTTTGCTCCTGGGAATTCCAGCACTGTGGCTTTTTTGCAGTGCAGCTTTTTGTGCACTACTTCTAGCTATCACAGTGCGAATTGCCTTCTTCCACATCTTTAGGAATAGCCAATGGACAGAATGACTCAACCCTTTTCAGGAAATAAGGATGGATAAATTCAAGGTTAGGGATAGAGGAGAGAAAGATTGCAATGTAGGAAATAAAAGGACAAAATAGAGACCAAAGAGAAAGGCAGAGAATATCAGGAGAGCAGCAGCCCCAGAGAACTTAGTCTGTAAGGCAGAGTACTTACCAGCCAGGGGAAACAGCAGACCTAGAAAGGAAAACAATAACACTGATATGCCCCCCTATCTTTAGGTTAGTTCCCTTTTTATCCAAGAAATGTCATGCTTTCTGTCTGGTTCAGATTTGCTTGATATAATTATTTCTTTCACGTATTGATATTTAATTTACTTCCAGTATAATGACTACTAAATCATTAAGCCATTAACAGTATCACCCTTCCAGACTGCAGATTGATTATCGCTCTTGCAACCACTCATTTAGAAAGTGAGAGTTAACTCAGGGGTACGTAACAAAGCTTTCTTTTCAGTTCTGCTGACAATTGCCATTTCTAAGTTCTTCCGATTAATCCTTTCGACACAGATGTGTCCGCTTTTTGTTTATACTACCCTTAATGTGAGCACTAGAGTATACAAATAATAGAGATGTCCTTAGCCCATCATAATGAAGTTCTAAGCAAGTTGGAATGGTTGTAGCAGAACTTGCTTCCAAGCTGACATTTGAAAGGAGTAGCATAACCCTTTCTATACTGTTTTTTAAAATTATTCTGTTTTTAACTCATTTGTTGTAGACATGAAGGAGAAAATAAGTGCTAAGGTCTGAATCAAGTGTATGAGGTTTCTGGGTGAAGAGGAAAGCAGGATAAACTGAACATCAGACCATGCTTCCAAAAGGGAAAGGCTGTAAAAAGTCTTTCTGAACATTTGAAATTAGATTTATTTTTTCCAAGATCAGTTTTTGTGGCTTCTTTTTTGCAAAAATTATTACACTAACAAAAGAAAATGGAGCCTAAAGATATCCCTTTGTCATCCTATCTGTCAGACATTGTAAAATGCCATCTCTAATTTTTGTATTCAAGGACACACCACAACAATTTCCCAGTAAACAACACATCATGGATCTTTGGATCAGGTGGCTGGCAGTCACAGTGCTGCTTACGTGTGATGCGCAGCTTCCAAAGCAGGCACAGGCTCCCTTGCTTCTGCACAAGCCCTTTGTCGTGGTTTGGAATGCACCCACTGAGCAATGCCGGCTGCGGTACAAGGTGGACTTGGATCTCAGCATCTTTGACATCGCTTCAAACACCAACGAGACTCTGAGTGGATCCAATGTGACAATATTCTATCACACTCATTTGGGATATTATCCCTACTACTCAGATAATGGCAACCCCGTGAATGGAGGAGTGCCTCAAAATGAAAGTCTTATCAAGCACCTTAATAAAGCAAAGTCTGACATTGACTATTGCATACCCATGAAGAAATTTCACGGACTTGCGGTCATTGACTGGGAAAACTGGAGACCCCAGTGGGATAGGAACTGGGGCAATAAAAGCATTTATAGAAATAAATCTCTTGAGATGGTTAGGCAACGGCATCCACAGTGGTCGGAGGATAAAATTAGGAAAGTAGCTAAAGAGGAATTTGAAAATGCTGGCAAGAGTTTTATGAACAACACTATCCTTCTGGCTGAACACATGAGGCCAAATGGTTTGTGGGGTTACTATCTTTACCCAGACTGCTACAATTATGATTACAAAGACCACTGGCAAACATACACGGGAAAATGCCCAGCCATTGAATCTTCTCGCAATGATCTCCTTCTTTGGCTGTGGAAGGAAAGTACGGCTCTCTACCCTTCAATATATCTGGATTATATACTGAAGTCAAGTCCCAATGCACTAAAGTTTGTTCACTATCGGGTTAAAGAGGCAATACGTGTTGCCTCGATTGCTAGAAAAGACTACGTTTTGCCTGTTTTTGTTTACTCCAGACCATTTTACGCCTACACTTTTCATGTTTTAACAGAGGTAAGCACACAGATGTCTTTAGAAATGTAGAGATTAGAAACAACCTCTTAGAAAAAAAGTACTTACATAAAAGCATTTATGCATATTTTTCAATTGGATGAAGCCTTAGGAGCCTGAGCTGGTGAGGGATAGCCCTGCCCACAGTAGTGGGTTGGAACTAGATTATCTTTAAGGTCCCTTCCAATCCAAGCCATTCTAGTACTCTTCAGCTACTCCTCTACCCAGAGTAGGCTACTGCTATACTCACAGTATAAAAGACTGTACCTTTCCATAGTTAATCCTGCAGTGTTCTGGTATATTTCTGGAGGATAACATTGTATATTTTCAATAAGGGTAATTTAGAATGAAAGTACAAAAAAAAAAAAAAAAAAAATCATTTCCTTAAGGAAATAATTCATCCTGATATTTTAATTCTTCAGGACAGCTTGTAAAATTAGCTTGACAATTTTTGTGAAGTTTAAAACTAATTTGTATATTGGGAAGACCAACTTACATGAGAAAGGAACCTCAGGGCTTTTTTGTTTCCTTATCCAAGTGGAAATTCATTTAGTCGAGAAATAAAGTAGTCAAATAAACTGGTCTGGCATGGAGTTCTTAACTCCTGTCTGATGAGCACGCATTTTTCAGAGATACAACACATTCACTGGTCTTCATGATCCAACACTTAATGTTTAATGTCTTTCCAATAAAGAAACTGAGTTTTTGAGTCAAGCAATGTTCCTTCAACCAATGACAAAGGGCAATAAGTATATAGATGCCACCACAAGAAGGGACAAGTTAAAAAAACAGCAGTCAGCCCAGCAGGCTGTGAGATGCACATGACTTTAGCCTGGCACTGGGAAGGTGGAAAAGCCCCAGCAGCCTGAGAGGTGTTTCAGGGTGCTCTACGAAAGAAAATGGCTCATAGGAGCAATTGTGAATTTGGTTTGCCTTGTTTTTAGCAATTGTTTGCTGTGTGATGTGGAAGATGCAGGTCCTAACTGTCTCAGAAATCATGTACAGGCACATGAAGCGGGATTGCACTGAAGGCAATGAGCAACTGAGGTCAGCACAGGAAGGCTTTCACCCCAAATGCCTTTGCTGAAGAACTCAAAACAGGCCATGAAATAGATGAGCATTCTGCAAATGCAGACTGTAACAATACATTTTTATAATACAAACCATCCTTTTGACAGATATAAAAATGCCAGGAATGTTACTGAAAGCTATGAAAACTATCATGCTGTTAGCAATTATACACAAGTTCAAAATCTGTGGTGCTATAAAGCTATACTGTTTTACCTTGCACTTTTCTGAACAGCACAGTGATACTGCAATATTCCTGGTATGTTGTACTCTTTAACTCAGTTTTTCAATTCCATATGGGCATTTCCTGCTAGATGCTTGAAAGGTCATTTTACAAATCAGCAGCCATTGATGATTTATGCACAGACAGAAAAACATCTTTGGGTTGTGCTCTACTCCATACCTTCTAACAAGGATAGCACCCAGCTCTGCAGGCAGGGGACAGGGCTTACAGTATCCCCAAATAGTAAACGTTGTCTGCAGAGAACAGCTTGGGGACTGCCTGAAACCTGTGCAGGGTTGCACTTAAGAAAACTCTAAATAAGAATGACTGAGAAAATAAACTTGTTTTCCTTGGCACTGAAGCCACTGAGGCATTTTAAGTATGTTTATTTGTGTTCGTATTTTAGCTTAGGTTGGAGCTTGCCATGTGACCCATGGCATGCCCCTACGTGAAGCTCATAAACCAAGCAACTCCTGAGTTCCAGTAATGGTGGGTGAGAATATAACTACACATGGAAACTATGTCGTACAGTGGAAAAATGGGGCAGCAGGTTTACGGACACCTGAGCTCTGACAAGTCTGGGCTGAGACAACCACCATCCTGTCCCATCAAGCCAAGCAAGAGTTGTGTTACTGTAGATCAACAGAAAGAACTGGTGGCACATTTAAGGCTTGGGCATAAGGCTCTCTGTACACAGCATGATAAATTCAATAAACATCACAACAGAAGAAAGCAGAAACTATAGTTGTGAGTCAAAGCCAGTTAGGTTAGAGGCACAGGTCTAGCAGACCTTCAGAAAGACAAAAGGCACAGGTCCCAAACTGCTGCAGCAGCTATGCCTGCTGTACCTTTCCCTCTAACTGTACACAGAAGTTGATTGAGCTATGCATAAGATAGCTGAGAAATTCATCCTGATTTTCTTCATCAAAGCAGTGTATAAATTATGATTTGAGATCCCAGTCGTTATGAAAAGCTTCTCTATCTGCTACAAATGCATACAATGCATGCATGCATGACAATTTGCTATTAGTGTGTGTGGGAGAGAGGAGTTACACAGCGGCATCTGCGTGTCTGACCAGAAGACTAAAGTCATGAATAAAGGAGGATGACTACCAAAAAATGATGAAAAATGGACAACTTCTCTCATCCACATGCAGGTAATTTTAATAACAGTCTCTGAAGCCAAGTTGTGTGTCAGTGTGCAGATACCGTTGCCCACAACCACTCAAGGCTTGCGTTGCTATTTCTGAATACAGAAAAAGCGTGTCTGAACCGAGACCATTCACAGTTGTGAAGAAAGATTACAGATATACTTATTTTCCTTTTCTCAGCATGTAGCTAAGAAAACTGTCCTGCTTCTTCTCAGGCTGCAAAGTGAAACAACTCATCTCCAACTTTTTTAGCATGCAGGGCAGCGACTTGCCTGATCAAAATATGGAGAAGCCTTGATACGAACTGTGCTTCTGGGGCCTCTTGGAATGTGTGGGCCTTGCACGGTGCTCTGGGGAGGAACCTCCTGATCATGCTTCCAATTTTCCACTGTCAGCAATTATGAGAGTCAGTTATGATTCCATTTTTTCTCCACAATATTCAAATGAGAAATAAGAGTTTTATTTTCTGACCGGCTGTGTGGTAGTGGAGGGTGGTGATGCTGTAGCTGACCAGGGGTCAGAGTACCTACCTACCTGTGAGGCAGGAGCTCTCAGTTCAGGTCTCTTCCCAGCCTGCTAGACTGGATCCAGAACACTCGCAGTCTATGTCAGACACCAGGAAAGACCAAAAAGAACTAGCATAAAGAAGAGAAAGGGAAATAGATAATGTCACCTTGTGTTGATAGATTATTCAAAGAAAAGCCATTCTCTGCTGAAGGCTTTTGAAATTCTTCATATGAATCAGTCTTTCAGCAAGAGACGTGGCTATGCCTAGAAATGACAGACAGAAACTTTATTTCCTTCCTTGTGGGCAAGTCTATGTAATTATTACTCTGAATTAATCATAAGCTGTAGTCAGGTTCACACTTGTCTCTCTTGTTCTCCTTTGAGCCTTTATTTAATTGGTGCAAAATAGAAGGGCATCAGAAAGAGAAATACTTCCTTCTGTCTTTAACTCCCCAGTGAAGATAATCCCCACAGAGCTGGAGATGACACATTTTTTAAGCATGAAGAAGATAGGAAAGCTTAGCTTACATTTTCCTAATTCTCTCTCCCCCAGGGGAGGACTTTTACCACTTGACCTTTGTTGTTTTAAAGCAAACAAGAAGAGGAAGGAAATACAAGGAAATATTTGCTTAAAAAAAATCCCACGTGGTGTGGATTTTTTCTTTTTTTTTTTCCCCAGGAAAAATCTAATAACTATGCAGGTGCTGTGACTGTCCTTCAAGCATCTCTAGGCGAGCGTACCTTCCAATCAAATGACAAATCTTGACCTTAACCTGAAAAAAGTGCTAAGTTTCTCAGCACTGGCAAAGTGTTGATTCTAGGTGTGAACTACAGGTGAAAGGATGAAGTTGCTTCAGGAGTTTCATTCCCGAAATCACAAGTGGCAGTGGAGTTCGTGCTTTTGGATTTAATTATTTTGTATTCGTATGGATCATACATGAAGTGCTGAAATATTTTTGTGGTTCTAAATCTAAAAAAATTCTACAAATAACAAAGAAAGCTGTGAAACACGAGGGAGTAAAAACTGGATTTACTGACTTGAGGTGAAGCACCCTAATCCCAAGGTGTACCAGTTAAAGTCGTTATTTTGGGTTTTTCTCAAGTTTTAGTCCATCCAGCAATGCTAGCTATCTATTGATCACTTATTTTGACTGATCTTAAAAGTTTCATTGATTTGTTCATGAGATCTGAACCCTGCCGGTGCTAAATCACTGAATAACCATCTGGCAAACATCTAGCCTTTGCACTGGGTAATCTTCATAAAATGCTTTCAAGATGAGAACAGCTTACAAATCATCATTGCCAAGAGCTCAGGCTATATTTTATATTGTTTTTACATGTGATATCTCGCTTTTTAAATTCACACAAACACCAGAAGAGGAAAGAAGAAGAAAATCACAATTTCCCACTTAAAAATAACCCCCGCAGCACTCACCACCCTCCTTTTATATAGCTAGAACTGGACTATAATCTTTTACGAGTATTATTCTCTAAGAGACTGTTTGCATGATCATCAGCATCATGATCCTCTGACAAGATTAATTATACTCTGTATCATTTTTTAACCCTGCATTAAGAGCCAGCAGGCTAACTCTGCTCTTTCAAACTTTTGCAGGTTTCCCTGTACTGTCTGATCTCCAGTTAACGGTCAAAATCACTTACTCTGACCCTGTAGCAATCTTCAGCATTTCAGCAGAATCTCCTGTTTTCAATGCATTTATTATGCCTTCTTTTATGTCTCTTAAGCTTACAAGTTTCAGGAATGAGAACTCCGCGCCACGCGCTGGTAAATCAACATGCCCACTTACTGAGAAAAATAAATTGTTTAGCAGCAATTTACAATAATAACACAGTTCTTCCATTCTCTGAGTTTGCATTTCTAATACACCACCATGCTGTGATAATATGTCTGGTCTCTTAAATTGTTTTTTTTTTTTTCCCAGGAAGAGATTAAAAGATTGCATTAAAGAACATCCGTAACTTTTAAAATGGAATCCACTGTTTATTTTTTCTACTGTTTCTTCCAAATCAAGAAAGAGTAGTTTCAGATGTGATTGGTCATTCCTTGAAATGTAGCAATGGAAGAAGAACCTTACTCCCTAATTTGTAAGGTGCAGTTGCATTTCTCTAGACATACTATTCACAGTCTCAGGGAATGCATTTAAAATATATAGAAGATACATTGCTATGTTGTTGGAAAGTGACTCCTGTTCTGCACACAGTGTGTTCTGGTACAGCTACATTACTGGTAATTACTACAACTTGATTGTGTATTGGTGCAGGTCTAATAATGGACATGGCTAAGTCAGTATATACAAGTATGCTTTCCCCAGGTTGGCATTATGAAGAACAGGGAGAGGCTTGTGTTTCAGTGGTATGTTTCCCAGCATAATGGCATTCATGCTGCTAGGAACAGCAGCTCTGTGAGTATATTGATATGGCTAAAGTAGCACAAGTTAGGCACCTGCCTAAAGCCTATCAAATGCAGCAAGGTTCCATGGGGGCATCCAATCACATGATCGTACTTAACATCACGTACTAAGTACACTGCCTACTTATCTATGCTAATCATTCAAAGACTGGTAGATAAAGCATAGCTTTGAATTCCTACCCCACCAGCTTGGTTGGAGGACTCCTTGGGAATAAACTGTAAAGATGTTATTATTTCTTATTCCCTCCTGTGAATAAAACCCTGTGCATGCCTTCGGAGGTACAAATAAAATCTTTCTAATACGAACTGTGATCACAGAATCATAAATTACCAAGGTTGGAAAAGACCTCTACGATCATCCAGTCCAACCATCCACCTATTGCCAGTATTTCCCACTAAACCATGTCCCTCAGTACAACATCTAAATGTTTCTTGAACAGCTCCAGGGATGGTGACTCCACCACCTTTCTGGGCAGCGCATTCCAGAGCCTGACCGCTCTTTTGGAGAAGTATTTTTTAATGTTCAGACTGATTTCCTGCAAGGGGGAAAAAAGTGATGCCAATATCCTAGTACTTTTTTAGTTTTAGTTATATATCTTTGGTTTTCTGATGTCTGCTTTGGTCTTCTTTCAGATTGATCTGGTTAATACCATTGGTGAAAGCGCAGCTTTGGGAGCAGCTGGAGTTGTTCTCTGGGGCAGTATGCAATATGCCAGCTCAAAGGTAGATTCTGTTGATCTATTACTATTTAGAAATCACCTCAATACCTCTTCTGTGCCACCACACCCATCATAGCACTTGACTGTCTTTATTGATGGTGGTTCAGGATAACTTTCAACTCTTAGTTCTATACTTCAGTTATGCTGAGAAGTCCTGTTGTTGAGATCACACTGATTCAAACAAGTTATTTGTATCAGCTTGTAATATTGACTCTGAATCTGGGCTGGGCTCTGGTTCTCTCCCTTTCACATAATCTACTCTCTTCTTCCTGAAGCCTCTGGCAAAGCACCACTGACTTCAGCAGGGAAATAAGGGATCCATATAGAAATTGCTAGTTGCAACTTCTGTGCTGATTTCTGAGAATGAAGTAGTTCCCAGTAAGCTGAAGGAGTTGGAGAAATCAGGACCAAAGCAGTAGCTCAACAACTGCTTTAAAACCTATTAGTCACATACACTGGTCCTTGTCAGCAGTTACCAGAAATCTTTACTTAACGAACTAGTGAGTCTCAGGTCAGGATGTAAGCTCTCCTTCTGTTTGCTAGGACTCATTCCCAGTCTAATCCTGTATACTGCTACCAAGCTCCCAAACAGAGGATATGGTAAAGGTTACTTCCAGATGTTACCAATGGAGGCATGCAAATCCAACGTGTTTATCTCAACAGATATTTCAGCTGAGTACAGTTTTGATCTAGTATCTTCTGAAACACAAGAAATTTAGACCCAGTGCTAGTTACTGAGTAATGTGTGATGTCTTTTACTTCCTGCAGGAGAGCTGTTCCACTGTGAAGAGATACATTGATGGACCCTTAGGACATTATGTCATTAATGTGACCTCAGCAGCCAAACTCTGTAGCAAAGTCTTGTGTAAGAAGAATGGAAGATGCATACGCAAAAACAGTGACTCTTCTGCGTACCTACATCTGCCATCCAGTGATTTTAAGATTCAAGCCCATCGCTCAGGAAGGGGCCCACGATTGCAGGTGACTGGTGAACTCAGCCTGGAGAACATAGAAGTCATGAGGCAGAGGTTCATGTGCCAATGTTATCAAGGATGGACAGGAATATTTTGTGAATTGCCTGACCAAAGTGTAATGGAGCATTGGGTTCACATTGTGTTCAGCAGATCAAGAAAACAGAAGCTTTATGTCTTCCTCTTAGAAGCCATGCAGCTTCTTCTCCTTTATGCAGCATATTAAACTCTTCTGAGTTTAGAAAAGAAATCAGAAATGCTGCCACTTGGACTTAAAAGTTTTAGCAAGTCTTTATTACAAAGAGGAAAGATGCTGTTGATTAAATTGCTTTATTCAGTCTTGCTCATGTCCCAGTCCTTCTAAAAGAGCTCCAGGCATCAAACATTTTTTGAGTAGCCCCTTCTTTTTGATCAGTTCATTTACTTTCCTTTTAAGCAGGTAAACTTTTTGCTGCTACAGTGGAAATTTTACTTGAGTGAAACTGTTGAATAACATGGTACCAGGATTCACCCATGTAGAAACTTAAAAAAGGACCCAGAACCTCTTTGCTCTGGGGTTGGATGATTTAGTATAGTTTGACAAGGAAGAGTTTTCATGTAGACCAAGGAGCCCAAGCCATGCTCTGCAGTTCTTGCTGAAGTCAAATGGTATTTTGCATGAGCAGCATCACAGTGCCCAGATTCCCATCCATCACAACTTACTGATCCCAATATTTCTGCACAGAATGTGTATTTTGGTGTTTTAAGGTCTGATTTGCATCTTGTTACTTTGAGAAATATCAGTATTCCTAGCGGTAGTTTTGTGCCCTCAGTTACAAAGGTACTGTTTGACTTAAAATCTGTGCGATTAACAGTCATTGGGTCAAATGGTCATTTCCCATAGCACCAGACAGCCGTCAGTACATACACATCTTTAGGTCAGGGGTTGCTGAGCATGGAGAGATGCTGGCACACTGCAGCATTCCTACAAAGGCAGAACTTTCCTCTGAGCCCTTGGGAAACAGGCAGCTTCACACCTTCTCTGCCTTGCTGCTTAGTGTCACTGCTCCCCTGGGCTGCTTCCTGTTCTACTGTTAATGTGGGCCTTAGAGATAGCTAGAGTGTTTGGGTTGCTCTGTAATGACTTCTGCTGAGATGCTGCAGGAGAGGTGTGCCACAGAGCTTTTGATTTTCAGCAAGTTCAGTGGATAACAGAAAAATGAAGGTAAAATCTTCCTTGTTTTAGTTTGAGAGAAGGTGGATTAAAGTTTAGAAGAAAAAAAGCTAGGATGCATTTTACCTTAAGCCAGCTGGGTGAATAAGCCTTAGGTCACATATATGGTCACCTGTAAGAGCTTTCCATTTTTGTATACTATCTCTTTTCCATGTCTGGAAATGCAAAACAAAACAAAACAACAACAACCAACCTCTGAATTACAAAGCTTAAATGATCAGTAGGAAAGCCATATAACAAGAAAGAAATAGAGCTACTTCAGCTGGGTATTATAGCCTATAAAATGTGGCTTATGTTCTGAGCAACTGAAGAAAATGTTGGGACTCATTTTGTTCTGCTCTATTTTGATGAGCTGATGAGTGGGGCTGCAATCTCAGTTTGACTTCAATATCAGCTGTATGTGCCACTGACATCTTCTTCCCACACCCAACCTTTTCTTTCCCTCTCATGTTTGTATCACTGTGTGTTCTCTCCTTACTTCTGTTTGGGTGTCTCCAGTGGTTTGGGATGGGAAGCCATCCAGATCAAAAACTGAAAAATATAGATAGGCCCACAGTGCATGTTCTTAAAGCTGGGTTAATTCCTCAGTCTGACTCACATCGTGACTGAGACCAGGCTAAGGAAGTGGGTAAAACCCATAGGGAAGTGGTAGTAATGCTGCAAATGGAGTATTGCCACTTAAGACAATATACCATGAGTAATTACCCCTGGTAGGAAGGCGGCAGCATCAGTTGTGGCTCACCCAGCCCATCTCGTGGAGGTCTGTATCACATTGTCAGCTCCTGGGGCAGCTCAGGCACTCTGTGTGGGACACGGGGTGGCACATGGCCCAAGGAAGGTGCACTGGGCAGCTGGGGCACCTGCTGGGCTCACAGAACAGCTGGATCCCTATGACCAGCCCAGATGTGGGTGCCTCACCTGATCTGAAAGTCAGGGCATAAACCTCACCTGGAACAGGGAAATTCAGAGAATGTGAATGTTACATTTAAAAATATTAATAATTTTAATCTAATTTATGCTTTCTGAAGTCCCATTTTGCCACTTAGTCTTTAAGATGAAAATAGAAGAGAAAGTCTTGCTGGCTGAATGTAACCACCCCAGCATTTCTGTGTTTCATTGGCTTTTTCCTAATGCAACACTCTGCTGGACTCAGACAGGATCTATAAATGCAGGAAGAATAATGCTAGAGGAAAAAATATTAAAGGCCCTCACAGATAAAGGTGACAGAATAAAATCTCAGTTTTGGAAAGCTGTGCCTGAATAAATGTGTATGTATATTTTTTTTCTGTGTTAAAATCTCCTTCTTAAAACAAAGTTAAAAAAGAAAAAAAAAACCAACTTAAAAATTGCTTCAGTTTGGCACTGGAGGAAGTTAGTGTGAGTAGCGAACTAAAATTGCACATCGTGTGCAATAAGAATATGTATGAAAAGATTTTGCCCAAGAAACCTTGATACACTTTACGGCACTGTGGCAGACACAGCTCCTCCTGTGTTTACATTTCAGGAAAAGTAATTTCCCGTCAATCTGTGCCAGAGTGGGAGCATTTGCAAACACAGGTTACTCTAAAAATAAGTTGGAAGTGATGTAGTTTTGTACTCTTCGAAGAATGATACAGCCCGGGAACCATACAGCTTCTCAGAGATGAAAATCCTGTCTTAAAAAATAATCAGAGCAAAACAATGTCACACACTGCTTAATGAGCTTAAAACCATGAGCTTGTTCTCGCTCAGCAGTGGCACTGCACGTTCTCCACATACCACTGCATGCAACAATAAGGAGCATTTGGAGGTCAGATTAGGAAAGGGGAAACTTTTTGGGAGCTTCAGAAAGTCAGCGTGAGTTTGGGATTTAACTCTGCTGCTTTTAATAGCTGCAGCACACCTGTATATCCCCTGTTAGGGTTGCCAGAAGAGTTCCAATGCAGCATTTCTATGATTCTGTGAATATACCTTTGAACAGGTAACAAGAAAGCAAGGGGTATGTGTGTGTTCATATACACACGTGTGTGTGTTTGAATGAACATCTGCGTGTGCCTGCTGTGACACGTGTCTGTCCGTGTCTGTACGTCTGACTTTGCCCCAGAAGAAGGAGCAGAGCAGTGAGGGAGGCACGAGGCTTTGTGTTCTGTCTCGTGGGAAGGAGCTGGAGGCTGTTGCGTAACCTTATAGCTTGGCACGTATGGCCCCGCTGAGGTGCAGATTATGTCCATTATGTAACCACGTTTATACAGGAAGCTGACAGCATCCAAAAAGCTAAAAATAAGCAGACCTCTGTAATTTCAAGGGACAATATCTTACACTTCTCACATACGGCGGCTTTCGCTTTCAACAACAAAAACGGCCTTTTTAGACCTTCAGTTTTTAGTTTAGGATGATATTTTATCACATTAGCAGCCTGGTTTCTCCGAGAGAGGCAGAACTCCTTTCTCATTTTTCCATTACAGCATAGATTCTTCTGGTTTTTATTTAAGGCAATGTCTTCTGTCTGTGAGAAGCAAAGCAGCCCAGAGTATTGGTTCTGCTTTTTCTCCACAGACAGCCAAGCAGTCTGACATTTTTGGGCAGCTTGTGGAAAAATGACATTTGTTTGCATGATAGTAATAAACTTCCCAGTAGATTAGACAGCAGATTATTCAGAGCATTTTTTACATTGCTCCTTCAAATGCTGGGCTCTGAGACAGAAAAAAAAAAAAAAAAAAAAGACCTTAATGAAGACCTTAGACCTTAATGAAGTTGCTCCTTACTTTGTCTGTGCGTTAATTTGCCCAATATTTACCTCAGGCAGGGAAGCGTCATGCTATGGAAACCCTATGGAACCAAAATGTCAGTCCCTGACTGAAGTAGGGGCAGTGATGTACAAGGAGGGCAGCTCATTTTTCCATACTGACATTGCCACCTAGTCCTGCTCCTAATCTGTTTCCCCTTCCCCCTACTCCCACACCTTATATAGCTGTGTATATCTCACCATGTAGAATGAACTGCAAAATATTTGTGGATGCTGGGGGAGTCCAGCATTTCTTTTCTGCCCAGGGTTCCTGCAGGACATGGTAAAACAGTTACCTCTGACCTTCTTCCTGCCTCTCTTCACCCTTACCAGGCTGCACTGGGAGCCAGGTACAAGCTGGTATGGAGTCAGAGCCAGCATGTGCCACCTTACTGCTCTGTCACACATGCCTCCAAGCTTGGAACTGAGCAATGCACAAAAGTCCCACAGAGTCATTGAGCCAATGATGATGGCCACATTGGGTTTAATTTGTACAAGCATGTACTGAAGGCCTGCGAAAACTCCACAGACATATCTTCTTAAGTAGATAACACTTGGTTCAAATCCTGATATTAAATTGACCTGATCGTAGTGAAGGTGCTAACTGGAGTGGTCATTACCCTGCTTTTGATTGCAAGTACTTGATCTGTGATTTTCCAAAATGCAATATCCTATTTATCTTGTGCTTCTACAGGGACACAACCCCATCTGATTTAAGATGGTGTACGATCATTGATTTGAAGTAGCTGAAAATCAGACATGAAATATTCATGCATGCTTTGTGCATCATCAGATTTTTCCTTTCAGGCTGGCACTGGCCCATTTGTTCCTAGCACCCACCAGCTGCTAGAAGGATGGTCTGCAGTAATTCCTTAAAATAGCAAGTATCTTAAAATACTCTAAAAAGCAGCAGGTCATATGGCTGCAGATGATGAATAGGCTGCACTGGGGTGTCACCATAGAATGAGGCTCATTAGATTTGTTCAAAGTCCCCTGTTCGAATCCAGCCCCTACATGAGGCTTACCAAGGTTTACATGACTCCTGTTTTCAAATAATTGCAATAATGCCTTGCACTGGCAACACTGAATTGTTGTGTTTCCTCCAACAATAACATTTAGTTCTAACGAAATACTCAGCTGGGGGGGCTGGGAATGAATCAAACGCCTTTTTAAATTCTTGCTGTTGCATTACAGTTATTCTGTAGGAGTGGGAAGAAAGGAATGTCGCCTGGACCTGCGGGTGCTGGGTGCAAGCTGGAATCACTGCTGTGTGTGCAGGCTGTTCTGCAAAGCCCAGGGCTCCAATCTTACCCCAGTGTGAATGCAAAGAAACTCTGCTGGGCTTGCAGGAAACTTGGTGGGAGGAAAAGTAGCTCCCTCCCGTTGTGCAGGGTAACCTTTTGTTTTATTTCTGTAAGAATGATCAGAACATTAAGCACCATTTATTTTTGTATTTCAGTTATGACTTACTTTACAATTGAATTAGGAAAATGGACTGAGAGGAAAACTATTTCATAATAGAACCAGTTCAAGTTAGCACTCATCTTTTGGTATTTGCTATTAGTGTTAGAAACACGAGAAAAAGGATGACAACATGCCAAGAAGACCACATCTGGTCCATAAACGAACAGTGTTGCAGGAAACCTGGGTGTCCCAGGAGTTAGAGTTTAAGCTCCCTTCTGACCACAGTCTTCACATCCAGAGGCTGATGTATTCTCAAAGAATGTGAAACTCCTTTGCTTTGCACACGGTATGATCTTTATAATATTCTAATGCATTATCACATGAAGACGATGTGATAGAAACACGGACCACTCAGGCTATTCTAGGATTCAGGCCATAATATTTATTCTATAACATCAGCATCCAAAATATAGCTCTGAGTGCAAAGGCTACCCTCTTTGGCAAAGGAGGGTACTGAAAACCTTTAGACTTGAAGCAGAGGGGAGCTTAGCCAGGATGGACCTAGGCCAGAAAAGTCTTTTGATTATTTCAGTATGTGCCAGAAATGGATCCAGTTACTGGCATCAAGAGGACCATGGAACACAGAGCTAAGCATAAAGACTGATTATATGGATGTTTCAGAGTGCCATTAAATCAAACCATCAAGCCAGCGGTCTCTTTGCTAGGTCTATGAGCCTCATTTCCCAGGCTGGAATTCTGTCAGGTGTAATTGTCTACAGATGAGAGACATCTATGCAGCACAAAATGGACAAAAAGTAAATGACATGAGGGCACTTGATCAGTTTTCTTCATATTTGATATTCAGGACTCCATCTGTCTAGCAGACCACCAGAATACAAATGCTCTCACAGTAGATAATAACAAAGTTCCACTGTGGTGGCAAAATGAGCTGAGATATCAGGGCAGACAAATTCTGAGCCACTCAGAGGCTGGTGTCTTGTTTGCTAAGCTCTGCTCCCCTGTCTAACAGTCCCAAACTTTCCTCTTAATAGATTAAACTTTACTGCAAAATTGCTACAGGTGCCTATATTCCAATATGCCATAGGTGTTTTATAATGCTGACTTAGAGCTTTTGATGCTTTATTCAGCTTATTCCTCAAATGTGCTATGGGAAATAGCTCTTCTGCAATATTCATACTGAAAGGTGCCCAATCCAGGCTTCAAAACACTACAAAATATCCCATGGCTATTCACAATGCTCAGAATTCAGCACCTTCATCAGGATCAGTGAAGTACTGTGCTAAAATGGTTTGAATCTCAGCTACAACCAGCCACCGATGCCACTGAGTCAGTCAGATAATGAGATCCTGCTCCATTTATATTAATCATTATGCTGCATATTCCCCTGCCTTTGCTGACCAGAGATACTCTGCAAAATCTCATCTAGGCAAATAGCCAAAGGACACACTCAGTGGTCTAATGAGCCCCCACCCTTATTAAGGAAGGAAGAGCTGGCAGCAATGCATCCTCCCATTCTGTCCTTCTTGAGGCTTCTGCAAGCTCTGGAGTTTTCAGGGTCATCTCCCTCATTTCCTTCATCACTGACCTCTGGGCATCTCTGAGCATATTGCTTCCAAATCCAGATCAGGCACAGCAAGCAAGGCTCACTTCTGACAGCATGACTTAAAGCAGGCAAAATTTGTTCCAGCTCATCCAACTTCTGAGTGCATCAGCTTGAGCTTTGTTGATAAAAAGTCAACAGAAGGTAAAAAAACAGGGAGTGAATTGGATCTCAGGGGCATGAAAATACTTGTATAAACTATGTGTGTCTTTGATAAGGTTGTTTAGTGACTGGTGGCCTGTTGAGACGGCCTGCTGTAGGCCATCAAGGTTGTGCTGAGTCAACATCATGCTGAGTAACAACGTTAACCAGAAAGAAGTCTTTTGTCATCGTTTGTACTTTTCCTAATCCCTTGATATGAATAGCATAACATCACTTGTAACGTTTCTGTTACGAGACAAATGCCAAGGTTTGAAAGCACATCTCTCTATCCTAGATTAACTGGGGTAGAGAGATACGGAGTTTACTTAGTTTGATGAACGCTTTTCTTTATCATTAAGTCAGTTCTTTATTTTCAGCAGTCTTTGGTTCAATTAATACCCTGTATGTCCATCTGTTTTAAGTCAGTTTCACTAGTCCTAGCGAGAGCTGCGTGCTTCCCAATAAAGACATGTATCTCCCATTATCTTTCTGCTCTCTGCTGGGAATGGCTGCTCACTGGGCACTCAGCTGGGCACCAGGACAGGCTGCCTCTGTACTGGCATATTTTACAGAAGAAAATATGATCAGCAGAAGAGGTATAACTAGGCACACTCATCCTGCTTTTTGTCAGTGTCAGGACAGATAGAAATGAAAGCATAAACAGGAGCATGTTTCAGTGTGTGATGCCATTCTGGACAAGTAAAAGCAGATCTGGAAAGCCTGGGAGAAGGAAGAAATATTGAGAAGATCCTGGGCATGGGGCTTCCTTTCTGCATGCTGAAAACAATGACTGGAGCTCCTGCTCCTGCTGGAGTGTGTGTGTGCCTGTGGTTGCTGAATGCTGCAAGCGGAATGGGCTCAGAAGCCAACCATGTGCTCACACAGGAATATGAAATGGCAATGGCTTCCTCCTTAACAATGCAGCAGCCACAAATATGTTTCCGTTAAAGTCCCCCACGGCAAATGATTCTTCTGCTTCTCGTGACTTTGCCTGTGAAAATCAACACGTAGAGGTCCTGTGTGGGAAGGCCTCACTGAAACGTGGGACACGTCTCCCAAGGCTGTGCCCAGCCCTGCTGCCCACATCTCCCACTGCAGACAGGGACAGGAGAGGAGCAGAAAGGCAGGAGGTGACGCAGCACTCACAGGGCAGACTTAATATTGCAGTTTAAAATTGCGTGCTGCGATTCATGAAAAAACAATTGTAGGGTTTTGCTGCCCTCTGGCAGGATTTTCTTGCAGCTCTGATTCTCTGTGAAATCCAAGCGCGGCGCTCAGTGATGGTGCTGAGCAGCCCTCTCTGCTCATAGAGGGCAGCACCTGGGCACTGCGGAGACCTGAAGGCTTCCCTGCCTTTCCTAGCTGCTTGGAGGCACAGCAGAGCAAACTAAATGCCGCTGGGCAATACTGCTGCAGCTTCCCTCCTGGAGGTGCTCCTGGAAAGCCAGAAGCATTTGCTGTTCCCAGACAGAGGCTGGGGTACAGGGCAGAGCTGCTGTGCTGGCAGGAGTCCTTTGTCCCTTCTCATCACTTCTGTAGGGCAGCAAGGCTGGCCCTAAGTCTGGTAGTTCTGTTGGTTGCTAGAACAACCTCATAATTTCCCAGCTTTTGCCATTCATCCTTCTAGACAGAAAATTCAGTTTGACCTCTAGTGTTGAGAGTCCCTGAATGGCTGTGCTGAATATGGTTTTGTGGTATGGCATATGCTTTCAGAGAGATACTGTGTAAATTAGACTGATTTTCATTAAAGTCATTTTCCAGAAGGCCCATTAATGCCAATATGCCTTTTGTGGATACATGAATAGTTGTTTTGAACACCTGAGCCTTCTCTTCACTAAATGCACAGCAAATCTTAAGAGGTGGGATTTCTTTAATGAAATGCTGAATTCTGCTCCGTGTTGGTCCTGGTGACTGCCTGCATATTCAGCAGAAGGAACAGAAGGAAAAGGCATAGCTAAAACATCAGATGACTGTCCTCAAACCACTCATGGCATATTAAAAAATACCTAGGTTGCCTTAGGTGTTGATGTGGTTTTTTTGCAGGTACCTGAAATGAAGTTGTGCTAGCCCTATCCTAAAATTGTAAGGAAATAGGAGTGTGGAGATGTCCATAAAAGTACCCCAAGTACACAGATATATCTGATTGATTTTCTGGTTTGAGATAAAGAAAAGATAACATGTACCTGATAGGAATGCACTTCCTGTTCCCATTAGTACATGTAATCATCTGGCTGCCCATTTGAAACCCATGGTCCTCACCTCCAGTGAGTCACAGTCCCAGAAGAAATGAACAGATAGGCAAGGAAG
Organism: Lagopus leucura; assembly: GCF_019238085.1. Lineage (NCBI taxonomy): Eukaryota > Metazoa > Chordata > Aves > Galliformes > Phasianidae > Lagopus > Lagopus leucura. The sequence continues at coordinate 20,832,159 of NW_024962265.1, read as the reverse complement.
GAGGAAGAGGTGGTACTCAAATGCAAACCCATCATCATCTCTGATAGTTGGTTTTATGGCTTTGTGGGATGTCCTCAGGGTTTTGAACACAGAGGAAACCTGGGGTTGGAGAGTGCATAAGAGCAAGAAAGTGACATCTGTTCTGATGAGAAAGCAAAGCAGAGGAAGTTGTGGCAGTGCTAGCCTCACAGAGAGGCTCAGTCTCTCAGTGTACCTGGGAAATGTCTTTACCACAGAAGTCATTTACTCTGTAAGCAAAGAATCATCACAGAGAATAGATGCAAAGACACTATTACAGCTTAACAATCTATTACTCTACAGACATACTGAACACTGTAAGCTCTCTGTGGTTTTTATCCTCTTGTGTATTAAACTCGGGCTCACTGATCTAACTGAGCCCAGGCATACGAATAATCAGGTGATGATTTTTTTAATTTTTTAATTTTTTTTTTTCTGATGGGTTTATTGGGGTCTCCACTGTTCTCCCTCTTTCTCTTTCCCTCCATCTTTCTTATATATACACATTTTGCTCTTTGCCTGATTTTCTTTCTTGACTAACACACGCATGAAAAGTAGTGACCATGGGACTAATGATTCTGCTCATGAAAGAGGTCTCAGGTTTTGGCACCAAAGTCCAGTGCAGTTCCGTGCAGAGCTGGTCTGGAAGGCGCTAGCTCAACGCAGTAGTGCAGCCAGGCTAATGAATAGCTCAGAGCAAGCTTTCATAGATCTGCTTTATTGCTGTCAGGGGTCTGAACTTGTATCCCTTTATGGTACTGCACAGTGACAATGAAATACTTATGCTTATTTAGAGCTATTTGGAGTATCTCTGACTGACTTGTACTAGGCAGGTCAGGGGCATCCACAAAGCTATGAAGACGGTGATAGAAGCTAAGGTTTGATTTTATAGTTGCCTTTATTACTTAGAGAGCTTGAAGGATAAGAAACCATTTCTTTATCCATCTTTTCAACTGTAGCAGTCACTAAAACTCCCTGAGGCCCACAGGAGTGAATGGTAGCATCCTTAGTGATTTCAGTAAGATCCAAACTGATGAGACAAGCTGAATCACACACTTACTCTGAGGTACTACATATGAAAATCTGGTACTACATCTGAAAAATCTATCCCTTTGTTTGAATTAGCTTGTGTCTAATTTGTTTATTCAATGTTTGTTAGCATGGTAAAAACAGCTATATATGGAGTAAGTATTGATGCCTCTTCTGTTACATTTTACAAACTAGAAGGTCTGCGTTATGTTGTCTTTGAAGTCGTAAAGTACTGCCTGAAAATGGGATACTATCAAGCATTATTCACATTTCAGCCCCTGCCATGAGTGTGCATAACACTCATCTGGACTTCTCTTGCTGTGAAACCAGTCTGACTACCAGTTCTGGAGAAGAAACATTTAATGGCTGCCCAGAACACACTGAAAGGCTTGTGCCCCCTGAGGTACGACCTAGTGCTGAACCTGAAAATGTTTCATATAACTGGGAGTATATTAGCTAAAGCAAGAGGGCAGAAAACACTAATATGTTTTATTTTAATGAGCTTGGCTATATCCCTGGTATGCATCACAGGAAATCCGTGTTAATGGTGGCCTACCCCAGACCTTCTGTTTTCAAACATCTGGAGAAAGACAGCTGTGACATTAGCTATGACATTCCAGCTAAGAACTTCCATGGATCAGCAGCCATGGACTGGGAGCACTGGAGACCTCTGTGAGACTGCAACTGGGATACAGAAGGTGTTTACAGGAAAATGTACAGAAAATTAATTTAATGGAAGAGAATATTTCAGCAGCTGATGTTGAACATTTAGCCAGACTTTCCTTTGAAGAAAGGCAAAACCTTTTATGGGGAAACAATTGCATTAAGAATAGAAAACAAGACAAAGGGCTTGTGGGGATATTATTTATACCCTTACCATCACAATTACAATTTCTGTGATCAGAATTGCACTGGTTCCTGCCCAGAGAGTGAAGTTCTGAGGAAAATAAACTTTCCTGGCTCTGGGATAGAAGTGCATCCTTTTATCCTTTCACTGGCATTAATAAATGCCTTGGAAACACTAAAATCTTTCTGCACTTTTCTCAGCTTAGAGCTGATGAATCAATAAGAATTTTCTCCATTACATCTCAAAGTTATGCCTTCTCCATATTTGTGCATAGTTGTCTAGGTTATAGAGAAAAACCTTTACTATTTCTATTTGTTGTAAGCTCTTGCTGGAACACTGTGGGCTTCATTTATGTTCTAACCATTCTTGCAGATGGTACATTGAGATGGAAAACCTCCATCTTGAGCCAACTTTGCTAGTTGTCTCCATGCTAAAAGAGCTCAATGTTTTGAAGAAAAAAATGCAGCCTAAAATACTTTTTTTTTTTCTTTAGTTTGTCACTATGCTATACTCAAACATGCATTTGAATGGATTAAAAGGATTTCACCAATCTGATGTAGAATGCAGGAGGAAGTTAATACATTAATCCTCTCTGGTGTACTTTCTTCTGCTCAGGTATGCAATCACTAACTAATCCCCAGATAGCTGCCTTTTTATAGAAAAGAAACTGAGGAAAAGATGTTAGCAACCTGTTCACTGTTACAACTTAGAAAATTGCTCAGGTTAGATATTGAAACCAGGAGCCTTTCTGCATTGCTTGGCATAGAAAGCACCAGAAGCGAGTACTGCTCACATCAGCTGAAACACACACAAATATTTTCAAGACCCATATCTTAACATAGTTCTTCTTTACTTAACTGTGGATATCTTCTCAGAAATTCCATGAAGATAACAGATTTTTTGTGAAAAAGCAACATAAACCCTTCTGTTACAACCCTGGCTTCCTTTTCCTGCTATACCAGCAGGTCTCAAATTGGGTATTTCAGAGTTTAGTAAATGAGCCATAATCACTTTTTAAAGGCCATTTTCAGCTTTTCAGCCAAAGTACATAGCAGCTAAACTGGGAAAGAGAATTTACTCCCTCTATTAGGTCCCACTACTCCTCTAACATTGCCATCACCTGCTACACTACAGTTGGAATGCATTTGCCATTCCTTTCTGAAGGCCTGGCTTTGGGCCTCTTCGTGTGTTGTGAGGCAATGTCCTTGTTATCTGTTGGGGATGGGAGAAATGGGAAAGGATCTCAAAACAAAGGTAGAGCATTATCTGAATACAGCTG
>NW_024962265.1:20816397-20828973 GCF_019238085.1 Lagopus leucura | reverse complement strand
GATCAACATCTTCCGATCTTCGGTACAAAATAGTATTTGGGGGGGGGGTGGGGGGAGCAAAACCTGCCATTAATATACATTCTGTGGTCATCCACAGGCTTCATTATTGATTTACTGAGTACAACAGCTGAATCTAGTGGCAGTCTATGGAAACAATGCAATTCACATCCGGACAAAACAGAGTGATGATGGAAAATACTATTTTGTACCTCTGGCTGTCTCTGCTGTCTTTTCTTTGAGCAATTCTTTTGAGTTAGGGAGTTTCCTAACACCTATCTACTTTCTTGACCTAACTCTAATGGATGTGGATTGCTCAGGATGAGGTGTGTTGCAAAGCTGAAGATTTACTTGATCATCTGATTCCTAGCTAGACTTGAAGGATCAAGACGCTTGCTTTGGTGGTTTCATACAGCTCACCCTTCATTAGCTTTGCAAGAAGATAGAAGGGTGTCAAGAACAGCAGCAGGCTGTATTTTACTCATTTATGCCCAGTTTCTGTCATTTTTTTTTCCCTTAAGTAAGTTTTCTACTTTGATTCTTGATGTGACATGGTCCTCAGTCTCCATTAAATTTGTGGTGGCATCGAAGAATTCACTTGCCTATCAATTGCCTTTCATCTTCAGTGCTTGTGGCACAGTGTTTTACTTGTTGCTGATCCTTAGTTACTGATCAGATTGGAGATAAAGATCCATGCACCACATGCTCTTCTCTTAGAGCCTGCAATTCAAGTAAAAAGCACAGTAAAAGAAATCTTTTTGAAACAAACGTATAAAGAACATGAAAACTCACCCTGAAATTATGAAGATTTTCCAAGTGCTGCATTTCGTCTTTCATTTAATGTTGCACAGTGCCAGCATTCCCTCTCCTGTAGTGCATGCCTATTTAGAGTACCATTTTCTATGATTTTTTATAAGAAGCTGTGAGCTTCTAGGGAAAGTACTATGAACAGTGCATGCCTTTGGAATCACAGCTTTAAAACTGGAACGGGACTGGAAAACAACTGATTGACATAGCAGAATGGCTCCCTCCTTATCCTTATCAGCAAAAACAGAATCGATGGAATGCTTCTGGGAATTCTCATGCTAGGAATCCCACTTTAATTAAAAGATTTTAGTTGTTTCTAGTAATAACGAGATGTCAAATAATTACAGTTACATTTTGCATGAAAGTGAATTAAAATGTACTCTTTTCCCAGTGTTTATTCACTTGCTTATTACCAACATCTTAGGCTGTATCTGTTTGCAAGAATCAACTTATATTTAATAGTCTTTGTACTCTAGACAGCAAGTCTTGAGCCACAATAAAAAATAGTTTGTGAGAACCAGTATGAAAAGAAAACGCAGTACAGTGGACTGATACATAAATTACCACTGGATTGCTTCAGAAAGGCCGTGAAATGCTGAGTTAACCTGACAGTGATCTCTTTACACTGTAGCAAGATCTTATTAACACTGTTGGAGAAAGTGCTGCCTTGGGAGCTGCAGGTATTGTTATTTGGAGAGAGATGAATTTAACTTTGTAGGGTAAGCCTGTGCCTGATTTAAATGCAGTGTGTAAGATCCTCATTTTATCCTATTAAATAGACACTAAGTGCATCAGTTCAGTACCAGCAGAACTGACTGCTTAATATGTCTTTGTTGTCTCCCAGTAAGGATGGCCATGAAACATGCAGTTCTTCCTGACCAGCATAGTTGTGTGTAGCAAAACCAAGCAATCATGGTAAGAAGAGGAGCCAGCAGCTAATAATAGGCAATCAGTAAGACAGTATTATCATCTTGGTCAGAATCCTTTCCAGTTGGAGAAAACATCAGAAAATCAGCTGGAGCCTGACTAGCCCATCAGTTAAGTATAACAGCAGTGCCCAGCAAGGTGTCTGATTATGGAATTCTGTTTGTGTTTGTGTGGGCAACTGAAATGAAGAAAGCTGCTGAGATTAGGTGGAGATGCTTTGTATTAGATGATAACAGACCTAGCCACAGTAAACTTAGAGATTGATGTCTGAGGTGCCAACCTGTCCTGGAGCTTTCAGACAATCACATATCAGATTTTGTCTGGAAAAAAGAATATGTCCTTACAGCTGTGTGAAGTAGATGTTCCGGGCCAATTTTATGTTGGCAGATAGTAAAGAAAACCCAGCCAGCATCAGAATGGATGGCTGAAGGTAAGAGTTCAGTTATCCTCAGCAAATCCAATTGCTCTGCCCAACCCTTGTGAATATTCAGCCTGAGTTCTGTCAGCCTCAATGTAAATGGGACTGAACATCTTTCCAGCTGGGTCAAATAATGTAGGCAAGCCCCTGGAGCATCTTAATCATCTCCAGACCTCCAGGCTCTTGCCAAATAGCCTGGCAGCAATCACCTTCATTTCTAGCATATATCATGGTTTCTTTCTAGTCCTACAGGCTGGGTTGTTTTCTGGAGATCCAAATTGATAAAGCCCTTTGCAGCACTCTGCACCTCCACTAGGCTATATTTTCTGTGTTAAATCTAGCAGTTCTTTAAATCAGACACATGTAAGTTATCTTGAATGAGTCCAGTAATGTGGGCTCCTTACATATTGTGTATTTTTCAGACTGAATATGGAAAAAAAAAAAAAAAAAAAGACCGTTTAGTTTCCTCTCAGGAAAAAAAAAATAAATTACTTTTACCTTCTGCAGAGCAACTGCAAAAAAGTACAAAAAATCATTGATTCTGAAGTTGGGCCCTATGTTACCAATACCACAGCAGCAGATGAGGTGTGCAACAGGTCTCAGGCAATGTATGAAGTGTTCAGAGAATCTGGAGAGCCATAATGAGGAAGTAGTTGCAAGTATGTACCCAGAGAGGGGTTAATGGCTAACTGTGCAGACAGAGGTTAGTGACAAGTGGCGTCCCAGACGGGTCCGTACTGGAAGCAGTGCTCTTTAACATCTTCATCAATTACATTGACAGTGGGATTGAGCACACTCTCAGCAAGTTTGTGGATGACACCAAATGTTAGGGTGCAGTTGAAATGGCCGGGGGATGGGATGCCATCCAGAGTGATCTAGACAGGCTGAAACAATGGGCCTATGAGAAGAATATGAGGTTCAACAAATCCAGGTGCAAGGTCTGCACCTGGGTCCTGACAACCCCCGCTGTCAGTACAAACTGAGGGATGTAAGGATGGATGCAGCCCTGCCAAAAAGGCCCTGGGGGTACTGGTGGATTGCAAACTGGACATGAGCCAGAAATGTGCCCAGAAAGCCAACTGCATCCTGGACTGCATCAAAAGTGCGGCCAGCGGGGTGAGGGAGGTGATCAGCGATCCTGCCCCTCTACTCTGCATGGTGAGGCCTCACCTGGAGTACTGCGTCTGGATGTGGAGTTCTCAGTACAGGAGAGACACAGACCTGCTGGAGCATGTCCAGAGCAGGGCCACAAAAATGATCTAAGGGATGGAACACCTCTCCTACCAGGACAGGCTGAGAGAGCTGGGGCTGTTCAGCCTGGAGAAGAGAAGGATCTGGGAAACCTGAGAGCGAACTTTTGGTATCTAATGGGGGGCTGCAAGAAATAAGGGGACAGTCTCGTTAGCAGGGTCTGCTGTGACAGGATGAGGAAATGGTTTCAAACTAAAAGAGGAGAGATTTAAATTGGATATAAGGAAGTTACAATAAGGGTGGTGAAGCACTGGAACAGGCTGCTCAGAGAGGTGGTGGACGCCCTGTCTTTGGAGACATTCAAGGCCAGGCTGGACCAGGCTCTGAGCAACCTGATCTAGCTGTAGGCATCCCTGTTCATTGCAAGGAACTTGAACTAGATGACCTTTAAGGGTCTCCTCCAGCTCAAAGGATTCTATGATTCCAGAATATCTATATTTGAATCCTAAGAGATAGATGCCTCAAAGGACCAAGGATTCATTGTGAAAAGAAAAAGATCAAATGATGATGTGGAAATAAAGGCAGATACATTTGTATGCTGTGTGGAAGGTTTTGAAACTCCTAGCAGCTTTTAATTCTTCAAACATATGCTGCTATCCTCATATCTAACCTCGGTGAGTTATTGTCATAATAGCTATTTCAAACAAATGATTGTAAGATGAATAAATGCTATGTTAAGAGAGCATTTGAAGGCAAGTGAGAAAAACTTTCTTTTTTTGACAGAATACCTCTGCAGAAAGAAATACTTTAAATTCCTTTTAAATTAAGGAGGACAGTGACTAGAACAGAACCAATCAATGAGAAATAAATTGAGTTTAGAATGATTGTTCTTTAAAAGAAGAAAAACATAAATGAAATTCAGACTTTATCTTTCAGAAAATAAATGTTTTCAAAAGCACTTTTCTGATAGTGAAGAAAAGTAGAAATATTCTGATTGACTTTTTTTGATGGAATGACATTTTCAGACAAATGCAGTTTGTTAAAGTGCTGATTGTTGTGGAATTTTTGAGGGACAGGGCCTGAGGGAACGGCATGGAGCTGTGTCAGCAGAGAGTCAACTGGGGGATCAGGAGAAATTTCTTCACTGAGAAGGTGGTCAACCCTATTTCCTCTTTAAGCAGTTACCTGCCCATGGAGAGACACTGAAACCAGGTGATATTTAACGACCCTTCTGACACAAGCCATTCTATGATTCTATGATTGAGATATATATGCATGGCTTTTGTTTTGTTTTGTTTTGTTTTCCAACAGGAAGACCTGAAAATCCACGTTTCCCTGAGCCCTGGAAGGCAAACAGCAAAGCACAGAGCAGTACAGCAAAGTCAGGCTTTCAGCTGTTTGAGAAGTATCCATCAAGTTCTGATTTCTCTTTCTTTGCATAAAGGCTATAGGAAGCACAGACGATTATGTGAGCACAAATTATCAGAGACGTGTGTGTGATCACATGTCACCTGCAGGATGGTACAGTGATGAGGTACTTTCCAAACCAGAGCAGGTTACCCTACATACATGCTGAATCCGTTCTCATTGGAATAACTGAACCAGTTTATAATCCTTCTGAGATTCGGGTTATGTGAGAACTGGTATCAATTCCTATCATCTGCTTCTCTAAGATCAGACCATCCCTCTTCTGTCCTCCTGTAAGACATATTTATGGTTTCAGTTTTATAACTTCTTGGATTTCCACTTTTTTTTCCTTTCTGTTTCCTATGCCTTTGTATCACAGTGCTCCAGTGCACTGTGCAGTACTTGCAATTTTCTGCCCAGGGACTTAACCATCATAGAGCATCCAATAGAAAGTGAAATTACTTAAGCTTCAGATTGTGAATTCCACTCTGGTGTCAGTACTCTTCAGGTTTAGGCACGCCAAAACTGAGAGCTGTAGTGACTGAATTACTTCACAGATTGTAGCAGAAATGAGGCACCTACGTTGCCCTGAGAATCTGTGCCTTGGTTCTCATCAGCTGCCTAGTTAAAACTATTATGCATGATATGTAGAACATATCCTGGTAACAAAACTCAAACTATTCTAGCTGTAGGCTTTTTCTCTGGAGATAATTAGAGATCAATTTATGTTATTTTACTCATTAAATAATAGTGACAAAATTTACTAATCTCTGTATATTCACGAGAATGGATGCTTTTAAGTATAACAAATATGCTTTCCCTTATTACAGTACGATTTGTAATTCTTTCATGTTTTCTGATGTTAAAAATCTCTTAGTAGTAGCACATGAAAATATAAAGAATTATAAAATGTTAATATAAAGAATTAAAATCAGAGGAAAGCCGATAGTCGGAGCCAAAGCTATATGAAGTCAACATTAAACTTCCTTTGGTTCGAGGCTATAGCCTCACACTGAGCTGGGTGTCTACCAGAGAATTACACTGCAAGAATCTTGAGACTTTGATGGGTGCCTCTTCCATGTTGAAATGTCTATATAGTAAATTAAATAGATGATAATTACAAAAAAAAAACAAATTTTAAATATGTCCCTGTAGACATAGCTAAATGCAAAAAATATCTAAGAAGCATCTAAAATAACTTCTTAATTATCTAACTTGTTAAAGATTTTGGTAGACTAAGTATTTAAGATAACTAGAAAATACTCTCTGTGACTTTACATTTAAGTATTTGTTGGTATAAGGTAAGAGAATAACATGTTCTTTCAACTAACCAAAAGATTAACAACCATGTAACAGTCAGCTAAAATCTGCATGTGTCTCACTAACAATTGAAACAGTGCACAATTTTCAGTACATCTTATCTTTTAGCAGAGGCAACTGCCTTCATTGAAATGATTATGTAATTGTGAATGAGAACAGGACGTACTGCTTTGACATTATCAGCTGCTGATGACCCTCCTAGGCTGTTCCATGCATCACTGTGAAATGGGAAATCTGGTGCTGATTCTGAATTTCAGGTAATTTGGAAGCTCCATTTGTAGTAATGTCTAGTATTAAAAACTGTACCACATTTCCCGCCGGCTTTATGCCAATAAAGATATCTTCTCTTTTTGCTCCCATTTGGTGTTGTCTTGGAAAAGAACAGATGTTTGAAGCTGGCACCTGATTACAGTCATACGGTGAAGAGGCTGTAAAATTCATGATCTTGTTCCTTCATCTAGATCCAATCAGGCAAACCCCATCTGCATGTGTAGCCAGTTATGAGGAACAGATTCAAGTAACAGCAAGGTTAAGTAGGTATTTCAAATTACATCTGAAATTCTGATCTGAAGGAAAAGATCCAAACAACATCAAGTTTAAGTTAATGTTTCAAATTTAATCAGAAATTTTGATGTGGTGTAGACAGCCATTATGCCAACCACACTAATTTATTCAGTACTAAGCTATTTTCCTCCTATTAGCCTGGAGGCAGCTGAAGGGTAATGCTGCACCTTCTTGCCCATTTATGCTGCTTGATCTTACAGATAGGGATTTTTTTTTTAATCTTTCAACCTGTTCCAGATGCCTGGATGTTGATCTGAATCCCAGGCTGGGGCCTTGCTGCATATCAAATTGAAAGTCAAGTGCAAAATAGATTTGCCCTGGCATAATTCAGGTTCTTTGCTCCCAGAAATGATAGTTACAGTTACAGCAATAGAATGATTAAATACAACATTTTAAGCACTGTACAGATTGCAATACACATTCATTTTTAATTGTATTTTGTATTGAAACTGATGGGAATAGAATTCCTAAAACATTTAATCAGTTAGATGTTTCTATTATTACTTTAATGTAGAGAGGATTAAAGCTTACCTACCTACCTGAGCCTCAGTACTTTCATTTATGACAGATTATTTTATGATTATATTGAATAATTTAATCACCACAGTTACTTTCTTGAGAATAAGGGAAGCAAACTACAGACATGCTTTATCTTTCAGCATATACTTCCACTTTGTTCTTGACTGCTGGAAATAATAATAATAATAATAATCTAAATAATATCATTTTAAGAAAACTACGGAGTTACATTTTAATCCTAGCTCACCTTTTGCCCCAACCTGCCATTTCCTTAGAAGCTGAATTCTCTATTGAGTTCCCACTCTAAAACAGGCCCAGTTATAATAATAATTTAAAAAAAAGAAAAAGGATTCAAAGCTGTAGCAGATTCAGAAGTACTGTGGCCTTCCTTTGCTATGTGAACTTAATCAATGGGATTGCTTTCTCTGATGAGTTTTCACATAGTACACAATACAGTCTCCCTGCATAAAACAAAGTCTCAGCTATATGTGAATTCCTCAGTGTTTTGAAGTGACTTATTAACTATTATCATAGACTTCTGTTCTGATTTTTGAGAATTTCTGTGGCTGTTTCGAGAGGGTGCGAAAGGAAAAATATAATATGAACCAGCTGGTAATCACTTATTAACACATGTCAGAAGATTGAGATTCAAGTTCTTTCCTTCGGACTAGGTGCTCCACAACCATCTCATCAAAACACCATTTTTCTGATCCTTCATCCTAAACAACAAAAACAAGTTCTGTTGTTAAGTTAAGCCTCTTGGACAGAAAGTCAAGGCTCTGCTATTCCAAGGATATCAAAAATCCATGTGTTAATGATTTGATTGAACCTAAGTTCTGCTAGGACTTTGGATAAATAGCAGATCTTAAAAACACGAAACTTATTAATTCTTCCTGAAATCTATGGGTTTTTTTTATGAATTTTCTCTCGGCAGATAGACAAAATTACAGTGAAATCTGACAGGACTGGCAGCAGTTGCACTTTCAGTGTGACTGTGGAAAACGTAGCTCTTTCTTTAACCCTCTGTGCATGTGGCTGCTGAAGGCTTGAGCATCAGTTCTCTTTAGATTTGTTTAGGACTGGAGCTGTTCTGTATTTTCCTACTGCATGGGCAATCTGAGGTAAGTCTTACAGAGCTATCCAGCAAATAAAAGCCTAACCTTTTTCCAGATCTTCAGGCGTAGGCCATGGAAATGATCGCAGTATGGAAGGTGAAGACTTTCCTAGTTGTTGCTATAACTGTCAGAACAGTCTGTGTGAAGAGAAATAGGACACGTGATTGTTTATCCCCAGGGAGTGAGAGGAAGAATGGCTGCTCAGTGATGAAGGAAAAGTCTTTAGTTTAGAAGACAGGATTTAAAAAATAGTTAAAAAAAAAAAAAAGGTTTTTGTTGTATTTCAAATAAGTGGAAGATAAAAGAAAACATGTCACTCATGTTTTCTTTTATCAAAGCCAAGTGCCATTCACAGCCTGCTCATGCCCTCACAGCATCACAAAGTGGTTGAGGTTGGAAGGTAACTCTAACAATCATGTTGTCCACCGCCCCACTTGGTGTGGTGTGTCCCCACCGCAAGGGCGGGACATCTCTCATGAGTTCCACATGAGTCCTATGAAAGGTTCTGGCTGGTAAGATGAAAAATTATCTCTTCAAATCGCATAGATCATGTTCTTATCTTGATCTGATATAGACTTTGGTAGCAGTGACTCACTTCCACAACAAGGTGGAGCAGGTAGAAAATTAGTATGGCTGTACTAACGTTCAGAAATGGGATGCGTACTCTGAAGTACAGCCCTGAACCACTTCTGCTTAGTTAGGCAACTAAGGAAACATGAAAAACTGTAGTCAGAATTACATGATTTACATGTTTTTACTATTACACTATTATTATTATTACATGTTTCCTAAAGCAAGTAGACTTCAGAGGTAAGTCTGACATTAGATTTCTTGGAAGTTATGAAATAATTGCATGTAATGATCATTTATTTCATAAGATAATGTCTTTGTCTGCTACCAGAGAAAATGCAGAATATGGAGCTTCCCTTGCCTTCATTCACCACCCAAATTCTTGTCTGGGATGGCAACGTGCTGAATGTTTTAAGAAGGGAAATGGAGTAGAAATGTATCATGCAGCTTGCACATACACAATATCTGCACCTGCTGGGGAACTGAGCTTCACAATGGATGCAGTCCACTCCCACTAAAAGCTGGCAAAATCCTTCCAGTCACCACGACAGCAGTGTCAAACTTTCACGTAAGAAAAGTACAGGACTCTTGAAACTGAAATTTGATTCATTATGGTAACTAACATACTTCTACAAAAGATAGAAAAGGCTCGAAATGTAAAATTTGGTTCCACGTTTTGACTCTTATCTTCAAAACTTATGTTGATCAGATCTCCCTCTTTTTCTTTCTCTTTTTCTTTCTCTTTTTTTTCCTCTTTTTCTCTTTTTCTTTTTCTTTTATAATTTTTTTGAAAAAAATCAGAATGTCCTCCCTTTAGCACTTGTATTTGTCAGGTCACAGAATCACAGAATCACAGAATCACAGAATTGTAGGGGTTGGAAGGGACCTCCAGAGATCATCGAGTCCAACCCCCCTGCCAAAGCAGGTTCCCTACAGCAGGTCGCACAGGTAGGCATCCAGGCAGGTCTTGAACATCTCCAGAGAAGGAGACTCCACCACCTCCCTGGGCAGCCTGTTCCAGTGCTCCGTCACCTCACTGTAAAGAAGTTCTTGCGCACATTTGTGCAGAACTTCCTGTGCTGCAGTTTCCAGCCGTTCCCCCTTGTCCTGTCTCCACTCACCACTGAAAAGAGTCCGGCCTCGCCATTCTGCCCCCCACACCTTAGATATTTAACACTTAGTGTCAAACAGCATTATAGAAGTTATACTGTATTTATGAGTTTTAGCCAGATATTTGATGTATAACATTGGCATTTTAAAGCTCCTGCTGAATTTTTAAACCATCTGGAAAATAAATCAGAGACTTCAGTGGGACTTCTTTGATTTACACTAGCTAGGAATTTGACCGTTACTGTTTCAGAACAGGCTAATTGCCAGTCAAGAGGAAAAACTTTCAATTGGTATGTGAAAAATAATATTTGGCTGCCAGTTCAATCCTTGGCTTTTACAGAGGAAATTTTGCCAAGAAAATCGCCTCAATGGTTTTAGTGGCTGCCAAGGCAATGGTTACAGTTTCTGCTGAAAGCACCTGCTGTGGCCTCAACACACACTCTGGGACAGGGGAGAAGGAACCAGGGCAAAAACATGAAAAGGGGAAAAATAAATATAGCCATATGAAATTTATGTGCTGGGATCATTTCTCTCAGCAGATGAGTAGGGAAGGACAAAGGATTAACAATCAATATAGAGTCAAAGAGGCCAGGATGACTGGAGTTGCTGTAAGTTGAGGTAGATCTCAACGGAATGCCTAAAACTAACGCTAGCCCTCTAACTTAAACCAGACTTCTAAACAAGAAGAAGCGTGGTGACAGTGAAAGATGATCTACGTAGGATGTACTGGCATTGATGCTCAATGTGTGGACCAAGCATGTAGCAAATACCCTCAGCAAGTTTGGCACCAAGCTGAGTGGTACAGTTGACACAATAGAAGGAAGGGACGCCATCCAGAGAGAGCTGGAGAGGCTTGAAATATGGGCTCATGAGAACCTAACAATGTTCTCAATGAGGTCCAGTGCAAGGTGTTGTACTCAGGTTGGGGGAATGCCAGATATGTATACAGACTGCGAGAACAACTCCTTGAGAACAGCCCTGTGGAAATGGACTTGGGGGTCCTGGTGGGTGAAAAGCTAGACATGAGCCAACAGTATGCTCTTAAGCCCAGAAAGCCAACAGTATGCTGGGCTGCATGAAAAAAAGGGTCACCAGAAGGAAGAGAGAGATGATTATCTCCCTCTGCTCTGCCCTCCTGAGACCCCACCAGAGGTACAGGCTAGGGATCCCAGCATAATAAAGATATGGAGCTGTTGGAGGGGGTCCAGAGGAGAGCTATGAAGATGATCAGAGGGCTGGAGCACCTCTCCTATGAAGAAAGGTTGAGGGAGTTGGTCTTGTTCAGCTTGGAGAAAGCTCCAGGGAGACCTTGTTACAGTCTCACGGTACTTGAAGGGAGCGTGTAGGCAGGAGGGCAACCAACTTTTTACATGGTTTAATAGTGATAGAACAAGGGAGAATGGCTTTAAACTAAAGGAGAGGAGATTTCAGTTAGATGTTAGGAAGAAATTTTTCGCTTAGATGGTGATGAGGCACTGGAACATCATGCCCAGAGATACAGTAGATGCCCTGTCCCTGGAGGTGTCCAAGGCCAGGCTGAATGTTCTATGGTTCAAGTAGACAGAAAACTAATGCTGAACCTGAATCAAGGATTACTGGAATATGAGCTCCTATCAGACATGCTGATGGCTATCTTCTGAGCAGTAGTAGCGTTGTTGCTGATAGCATCTGTACAAGGGTCAGGGCTAACCTCAGTAGGAAGATGTAGAATTTGGCGTTCATCTTCTTTTTGCTGTCTGTTGTCCTACAGTTTTATCTTGCCAACTTGATTGATTAGGCCTATGTATTTTGAGTAAAGCAGAAGACTGAAGGTAAAACATAGGACTTAAAATAATCTTAGGCCTGGTTTCCAACTTCTTCCTAGTGCTTGAATATATGAGGCTGCTGGCAAGCTGCTTTCATTAGACATTCCAAAAGTACTATAGTGACACAGTAATATTGTTCATCTGTTCTTGCTAATCACTTTTACAGACATTTGCAGGATGGATAGAAAAGACCATTTAAGAGATATCACTCTGGTATCTCCGTATCTTGGATTCCAACCTCTTGGCAGCTTGGATTGTGCAGTGAGTCTTCTGTTGTTGGCTGAGTCTGGAGCAGCAGGAATAGCCCAGGTGGAACTATATATTTTTAAGCTGCTTTCTGCATCAGCACAATCTGGAAGCTGTATATAACTGCAAAAGAGCATCAAATTTCTCTTTCTTACCTACCCTGAACTCACATTTCTTCTTCCTGACGTTAAAACCCTACTCTGAGAAGTAATACCTAGGTGGATGAATTTCCTGAAATGTGCATTCATTAGTTATTGCTGGCTTAGTGTACTGAAGGTGAGTGTTACACAAGCAAGTAGTAATGCCGTTACTATGTGCTATTATTAAGGCTATTAAAGCACCAATGGACATTGCAGAAAAAATGTTGTCATCAAATACATATTAGAGCTTTATAATGAACAAGCAGTGTGACTATTTTTGCGCAATCCTGGCAGATGCCAGAGTTTTGGAGGAACACGTTTATAGCCCAGCTTAGTAGAGGTGGCACTGTACGCTCCGGTGGGATTTGAAGGCAGAGCAGTAAGGGCAGTGGTGAGCAGTGCTGATGAGGTGAGCAGTGCTGATGAGGTGAGCAGTGCTG
>NW_024962265.1:20698312-20816387 GCF_019238085.1 Lagopus leucura | reverse complement strand
GAGCAGTGCTGATGAGGTGAGCAGTGCTGATGAGGTGAGCAGTGCTGCACGCCTCAGGACTGTCAGCACTCTTTTTACCTGTACTCTCATTCACTCCCCTCCCAGTCATTTTAGATGAATACCTTTAGCTGGCCTAAAGCAGCATTTCTGGTTCTCCTCATCAGTCTGTTCCCAGTTCAATCTTCTGAATAGGAAACTCCTGAATTACTAACTTCTGAGCCTGTGGAAAGCAAGCCTCAAAACACGATCCTTGGGCTCAAGATCTAGAAAGAAAGTAGGGAACAGATTAAAAAAACACCTCCCAACACTTTGTAAAGCGACCAGAATTGGTGACATGACTCAAATTTCACAGCCTGCTCACAGTCACCAGTGCTGCTCTTGTATAGCCCAGTCCTCAGCAGTGGGATCAAATCTATAGATAATAGACAGATGCCTTTGGGCATATGACAACACTTGGAGAAGAGCTGTGAACCTCTCATGTGATGCCTGGTAAATGTTTATTTAGTTCGCTGTTTGAAAACTTGAGCTATAGGCACATAAGCAATGTGAGTACTGTCTCCTAGCTGAAAATGATACTACATACACAGAAATCAGCATAAAGGAATTATGCCTATGAGAAGATAGTTCTTTACTGAACTATGAAATCGTAATTGTGATTGAAATCTGCTTTACCTGTACCAAATAAGCTTTATTTACATTGCTTGCCTACTTGTTGAATGTAATGCAGCACCTGAATTTTATGTCAAAATCATTACATTCCTATATTCTGCCCTTTTTCAGGATAGGTTAATGAATAATATCCACAATTTTATTAGGTTTTCTGAGTGACTTGATCTCTCTGACCAGATCAGTCAAATTCTTTCAACCGAGCTTCAAGGCAAGTGTTAATGGCAAAATACAAAATTTACTTTTTAGAGATTTTCTATCAACTGAAATAAAATTTGCTGTTTTCTCAAGAGGCTCTTTGAAGAAATTGTGCTCATTAAAATATTAATTGGAAACAGAGAAAAAAGGGTCATGAACAGAAACACATATTTATTGAAATCTGCCTAGAGGAATTTGATCACCTAATTTCTCAAATAGATTTTTTTAGCACTGATCAATTCATTGCATTGGAGAACACGGGCAGATAACATTTCTGATCTTTTCTTTGTTCAGCAAAAGCTTTGATAGTACAGAAATGACCAAAGATAATGGAAGCTGTGACTTTTGAATAGAATCTCCTGAGAAAGGACCACTTCAAAATAAAGTAAATCGTTCTGGTAACTGAAAGAAAAAAGAAGGGTGACATTGCCTTTCCTTATTCCAGACTACTTTTCGGTAGATTTTCATGCTATGCAGTTCAAAACTTTCAAAAAATGTTTGTTTGTTTGTTTTTCCCAACAGTATTTGCCTTAGTAACATTGACTCTTCCTTGCTGGCTTCCAGTGCTTGGCTTTTTGGTTGGCTCTGAGCTCCTTCCCAGCTCTGGAAGCTGGTGAGATGGAGCTAGGTGATTGTGATGGTACCATACAGCACACTAACTGGGCTCACACACTGAACTCATCTGAGCAATTAGCTTGCCTCTGCTTGGAGAGGGGATCAGAAACACAGCCCACCCACAATAACAGAGGTGTTCATCTGCTTCTCACTTGATGATCGGCTCTTCCACAGGTCCTTAGCAGCTTTGCCCCAGTTCAAGAAGAGTCCTGTAAAAAGTATAAACAGACTTACACCAAGCCTCAGGCTGTCCTTCAGACTTCATATTCACACCTACATTTCAGAAGCTTGCAGAGTATTCTAGTTCTCATTTTCCTTACATCCCTGCAAGTTTCTAAGTTTAGTTTCTACAAACTGCTGAGTGCTTCTTCTGCCTATTAAGGGCTCTCACCTACTCCTGACTGCAAATGCTCGGGGGAGGCTGCGATTGCTTTGTTTGTCCTGCTGAAGAGTACATGCTGTAACTGTAAGTGAATGTGGGCATAAGTGGTGTGCCACAAACTTCACTCTGTGCCACTCAGGGAAGGACGGGGAGAACTGGATTTCAGCCAGACAGTATAAAGGTAACTTGGGAACAGGTAGTTCTGGTAGCTCTTACCTGCACAGCCTTGTTAGCAGCAGATCTCATCAGAACCAGGTAAAATCTCTGCATAAATTTGCCTGTTTTGGTTTTAGCCTGCTACGGTTTGAGCTGGGTAATTCCTAAACAAAGGGTGCTGCACCAGAGGGAGGTGGGACTCCTGTACATCCTGTGTCATACCTGCCAACTACATGGGATACCTGGGATAGAACTGGGCAATACCTGTATGTCTGTAAATATACAACTGGATCTTCAGAGGGTTTTTTGTTGTTGTTGTTTGTTTTTTTTTTTTTAAACTGTTTCCACTGTTGACAGTTTTTAGTCGGTTGGTTTTTGGGGCCCAGTCTGCATAAATTTGTGTTTAGTCAAGAAATTGCTGTGTTCTAATGGGTTGCAACATTCATAAAGATGGTTTGTTTTGCTAGGTTCATTAATTAGTGCAGTGCTAGCAACCATAATGAGATATGGTGCTTACATCTAGCATGAAGATGTTACCTAACTACTAAAATCCTCTGCTGAAGTATCTCCTAGCTCTAGGCCACTACATTCCTTCTGCGCTTCAATGTTTCCTGATAACTTCTTATCAAAACCTGTCTCCTCTTGCTGCCTGGTAACTTGGAAGCCTATTTCACACTCAGTAATTGGTGGGGTTCTCTAGAGTTCTCTTCCATCTGACCTGCAGATAATGATTTTCTGTGTCCTTAGATTATACTTCCTGGACATCTGAGGAAGAGTCAGCTAATCCTGATAAACATCAACTGTATCTCATTTTATTCAGTAGCTTCGTATTGCAGGCGATTTATCTGAAAGTTCAATTTGCTGATCTTGCCTGGGAGCAAAGACCTAAACCTAGGCCCACTGTATGTTTAAGCTTAGTGAATCTTTACGTAATGACATAAAATAAGTAATTTTGCTGAAACATTACAATGATGGGAAAAATCGTGATGTTGCTTAGGATAGAAAGCCCAAGATGAGAGCGTCAGGGAGCTGCAAGGCCCAGCAGCTCCATGACAACTAGATAGATAGAAGCTGTGGTGACCCCAGCATGGGCTGTGCCCTCACTGAAGGATGCAGTCCCATAGAGGCTGAACATAGTGGGAAGAAGACATGGGTGCTGGTAACCAATTTCATCAACAGCCCCAGATGAGGCAAATTATGAGCTAAGTCCAGGGGCTGTTCAAGCAGCAACAGGTGGAGCCAAAGATGTGATGACCGTGTGAGCCCAAGCGATCTGTCCAGGAGACAGGTACAGGACTGGAGAAGTGGACACTCCTGTAATATTGCTGAATTAAGAGCTGACAGCCCTGGCAAGAGCAGAATTGGGGTCTTAGGCCATAGGCAGGAATGGAGAGATGTCCCAGATGAGGGTAGAAAAGGACAGAAAGTCCATTAGTGCCATCAGGGCAGTGACAGAGAAATGTTTGACCCTCTTTTGTGGAACAGTCACTAAGACATAAAAAATAAGGTCTGCAGACATGAGATGAGCAATGCCAAAAGAAGCTCTGGAAGTTGTGGCATATGTATCAGTCCTAAAATCTTGGTGTTGGAAGTAGGAAGTAGACTCAGGTTCTCTAAACTCCCACTAATGTTCCCTAGCTGGATTTTTATTTTGAGAAAGGCAGATCAAGAGTTTTTTTGAAACCTACAGCTGACTGTGTGGAAAAATACAGATCATGGCCTGAACTTGCAACTAGCACATAATAAGGGAGTGTGGGAGCTTGGGAACGTGGGCAGGCAGCCCTGGCCTGCTCTCCTACCCTCAGCTGTAACTCGTCTATGGGAAGTTGCTCTGTAGTTGTACCTTCCTTATATGAATGATATACATACGGCCCCTGCTCTGCAGGGTGCTGTGGACGTTCTGTTGGACTTCAGAGCTGGTAGTAAGGACTTGGTGGACACTTTACCTGCCAGCCACTACTGGTGATGCTACTGCATTAAATCAATGAATACTAACTTGTCTCTGAGCATTTCACCAGGATAGGTGAATCTTACGTAGAAGTGCTGGTGTTTTTGCACCACACTGACACATTTAACAATACGGCTGAAGTGCTGGATTATGATCTCTTGGATCTGCTCTTGCTTCTCTCCTTAAAATATTTTGTGGTTATATGAAATTCTGTGACTGTTTTTCACTTTCAAAGAATTGCTTAATTCATCATCTTTATGAGATCTGTTGTAGAAACACAAGGACCAATTACTCCTAAAAAAATTTCTTTGTCTGACTGTAATTTACATGTTTACAAAAGCACTGTCAGCATCATTTCATTTTAAAATTGAATAGAGAAAGATCAGGAATGAAGAGAAAGAAAAATACAAGGAAAATGAAAACTGATTTGAAGGAACCTCCTTTAGTAATGAGATAAATATGGCAAACAAATAGCACACAGAATCTCCACTGATAGGCTTAGAAAACTTTCAAATCACTTAAAATCTAAAGCTAGGAAATTCCATTTGCTTATGCACAGTCTTCTGATTATTTTTTTTTCTTCACTTTTTTTCACAAAGCTTCAAATATTCTAGCTAGACTCAATAAATAAACCAAAAAGCTTTATGCACAAATACAGCAAGTAACTCAGAAAATACATTGCTCCCTTCTGGAAGACATAGTTGAATGCTGTGAGAAGTGCCTACTAAAAGCTGTTCTGGAGATTACTGAGCATTGTTTCACAAATATATCATTCTATCTGTCAATTTATTTACACTTACTCAGACAGGCCTTCTATAAACACTATAGCATTGATTACTGGTCTTTACAGAGCTAGTGCAGATAAGACTGTGTCTGAATTTTATTGTGTACATTAATTGCCAGTGGTTTGGCAGTATATGTGGTAAAATAGCTACTCAACAGACATAAGTGGCTGATACAGTTGTAAAAACTCTCAGAATTGACACATACTCAAGATGTTGTCTAGCCACTATATTCATGACAATATAATGGTAGCAAGACTCCAAAAAATCATATTCTTCTTTTAGAGAGACAAAGTTAGGGAAAGAATGCGATGCTGGCAAGTAGACAAAGTTGATTGGTACAACATGTTAGAGCCAATTAATCTTCCCTAGTTCATTGTATTTGCACATGCCAGTGGCAATAAATAAAGTGCTCTGTCTTGAAAATATGTAAAATAAAGAGAAGAAAATGATGTTTATACAAAATAGAATCATTTTTCTGCTGCTTTTACACCTGTTTTTAAAATAGAAAAAATATCTTACAGTGCCAGAGTAAGACCTATTGTATTCCTGTTCATCATTCTGTTGGGGGGCCACTGGTTCTGGTAAACTTTTTACTATTAGTTCAACATGTAAGCAGAATAAAGCTGCCCATAAGCAGTAATAGGACAAGGGATGATGGTTTTAACTAAAACAATATAGATTTAGATTAGATACTAGGAAGAAATTCTTTACTTAGAGGATGGGTGAGATGCTTCCAAGAGAAGCTGTGGATGTCCCTTCCCTGGAAGTGCTTGAGGCCAGGTTGGACAGTGCCATGGGTGGCCTGATGTAGTGGGAGGTGACCCTGCACATGGCAGGAGGTTGGAACTAGATGGTCTTTTAAGGTTTTTTCCAACTCAAACCAATTCTAAAATGAATCTGTAATTCTAAGTTGGAACCTGTCAGGAAAACATGACTTTGGAAGTGAGAATGCAAGATATTTTTTGGATTAAATCATAAATAAAATTTCACATGTTGAAATACACCTCCTCTTTTTCCTAACAAGTGGAGTAGGAAGAACAGGCAGAGTAGAAACCTATGGGTTAGGATTTCAATTGTTTTTTCCCCAGACTAAGATCTGAAGGGAAGCGATCCAGCCATGGGGTGACTGTGAGCAGCCACCAGCTGCAGAGGAGGACCCAGATGGAGAAGCCAGGTCCGCTTCTGCCTGGGGAGATCTCACTGCTGCTGGCCAGTTCGGTTTTTAGAGCCTGGGCAGCCCCAGGGCTGAAAGAAACCCACAAGCAACAGGCAAGACCTGGGCAGCAGGGAGCTGGAGGAGGGAATAAAAAAAGGTTAGGAACAATTGAGAGAGATCTTAATTTTCAACTGCATTTTCCAGCAGTTATGTCCTCTTATTTCCAAGGGATTTGGATAATGTAACCCAGATGTTTCTCTGGCTATCACCTTAGAGACTCCAAAGTGTGTTGGTTTTTTTTTTCAGCCAGGAAATGAAAAAATCCCTTTAAAGCTGTTTCACTTCAACAAATGATTTTGCCTTCAGCTTTTTAACTTCTAACTAAATACAATATCAACATGGAAATGAAAAGTCATTTCAGATGATAAACTTTTTTTCCAGACTGTTTCAAGCTTTAAATTTTACATTGGGAAAAAAGTAAATCATTTCATACATCTTAAAACTATATTTGATTAAAAGTAGTGCTTTTATAATGCAAGGCAGCTTTTCTAGCAGCTCTACCTCTCACACCTTAAATACTGAAATCAAACTACTCTTTAAAGCATATATTAGACGTATTATGCAGAATGCTACATAACATCTGCTCATTTCCATTTGTGCAGAGAGTGTTTAACATCTCAAAGCCAGAGATGTTTAAACATGCAAATAAACATGCAGTGGTCATATTTTTCCTAACATTTACACTGTGGATGTGGTAAATAATGTGTTTTACCAAGCAGCTCCAACTGATACAATTGTGTGATTCTGTGATTCTGCGATTTAAACAGAGCTCATACTTTGGAATGCTTTCAGTGGTTCAGGAAACCTAAACCTTACTCCCTTCACTCTATGTTGATAATAATAATTCAGGGGTTACAGCACTAAAAATAGAAAGGAAAATACCTGAATGAAGGAACTTGAGAAGCTGGTTCATTAACAGCAACCTGTGCAGAGTTTCAGCCCATCATAGTTAATGCACCTTACAATAATTTCACTTTTAAATTAGAAATAGAAGTAGTGACAAATAACATAAAATAGCCTTCATCTGATGATGTTACTAACCTCACAAACAGAAATTACTGGAAGTTGCAGTTCAAAACCTCACCTAGGAAAAGTTCAGGAAACTTCAGTGAGTTTCAGTTTACTGTTAGATAGCTGTTTGCAAGTTGAACAAACCTGAATATTAGGTCTCTGAATTTTCTTTTATTCATGAAAACATTATTTTTAGATATTTTTATTTATATATATCTTCTAATATGCTATGTATGTATATAAATAACTAAATCATTGTTTAAGCACAAATTCAGGCAACATGGTAAGTCTATCTTGTTAAAAGGTCACAAAAACAAAAATTGTGTTTACCAGCTCTGGGCAGAATTGAAGGTTTTTCCCTTTGGGGCTTCAATGCTGTTAGTTTTCCACACTGTAGAAGAGCGAAACCTCAAAGTACTTCTGTAAGGGTCACAAGCCAGCTGTTCCTTTCTATGACATATAAGCTGAAAACATTGGCATGCCCCACTACTTCAGTAGAACTCTTCTTTCCTCTCTATCATCTGCTTTACTTCTACAAGAATTCTCCATATTCCCTAGCCAGAGGTTACATCCAGCTGAGTTCGGAGATAGACATTCACCCACTGGCAAACACAGTCTGCTTGGCTGGGATACATTCTGTGAGGTGAGCAGTAAAATATGGTTTTCTTTCTTGTGGTGAAAACTTTGTGTGAGTCTTTTTTGCAGGACTAAGCCCATTAAGAATACAAACTAGAGTCACCATAGCTAATGGGTTTGTAAGCTTGCCTGCATAATGAAAAAAATGTTCTGATGTTGACTAATTAACTTGAAAAAATGCATTAATCCCTTTGGAAATAGTATAATACATAGAAATTCATATAACTATTGCCAAAAGCAGATGATTATTGGGCCCAAGTTGGAGGAAAAAAATTGCATTTTTTGTGAAGAAATTCTGTGATTCAAAAGAAAAACACAGGTCAAATATCAGGAAACTTTTTCAAAGGATCCAGTAGTATTGTGAATTCTTTATGCAGCAACTTTTATGTTACTAATTTGCATTCAAACACGCCAGAGCTGCGGCTATCAGTTGTGGAGAGAATTCAGCTCACTCGGGAGCAAATGCTGGAAGGGGGAGGTTTCTAAAGATGGATGATGCACAGAGCAAGCACTGATGATGGGCGGGACAGGACAACAGCTTTGATCCCTGCTCCAGACACCTGCCAGCCTCAGTACCTCTACTGGGGGGCCTTAACACGAGTGCCCTGCTGCTTTCCTCCATAAACATAAATTACACACTGCTTATCAGTGGAGTAATAGCTGCCATGGTACTTGTCCATGAGGACAAAGGTGAGATAATGACAAAATTAGAGGACTCAGAAAGGGCAAAACCAGAAAGGAGGAGTTCAAGCAGCTTTGGAGTGGTTCATTCCCAAATATCCTACTCTTACTGCCCTCTGCCCATGTTAGCTGTGCCTGAAGCTGGCAGACATGGTCCTTGGCAGCTCCTGGTTGTGCAAAGGAAAGTTCAAAGAGCAAACATCCTTTTCCCCCCACCCAGGGGCAGGCAGCCAGTGTGGCTGCGAGAGAGATGCTCCCATTTGTGGCTTCAGGCATTTTGCTGCCTGACGCATCTCATCTTCTACTGACCTAAATTCACATTTTTGCAGTTCCTTCAGGGCATTCACAGCAGGCTGACTTTGCTTTGATGATAGAAATGTAATAAATGTCAAACACTGCTGTGAGTATTTACATGCAAATGTACACTGAATCAGTCATTTACATTGTAGCAATCAAAAGGAGAAGGTCGGAATTCAGCAAAAAGTCAAAAGTCAGCATTTTCTGCTTGAAAATAATGTGCTACTGAAAAACAACTCACCAGCTCTTAAAATGAGCTCAGGTAGAACAGCTGGTAGATGCCACCCATCCTTTCCTCAGACGTGGGACATGCAACTCGATCAAGTTGTTACACACTGCCTTCCTGTGGCTCCTGAAAATATTTTCACTCCAAGTTTCACCACAGAAAGGCATCACTGCATCACTGTTCCTGTCATCCATTCACAAAGCAATCCTCCTGCCCAGCTCACGGACACCTGGGCAGTCCCAGCCCACTGAATTCTCTAGCTCCTAATGCTTTGTGTAGCTATAAAGCCTGGTCCTACTCATATTAAGCTCAGTGAAAAAAAGTACATTAGTTTTGATGGCACAAGGTCAAGCAGTCAACAGAAATTTATTCTCCTTTGTTTGTTCCTTTCTGTTATCAACTTGTATTTTTCACCATTTGGCTGTCTCTTTTTACCCTCCATCCTTTTTCTGAATCGTTCCTCGAATCATCCCATATAAAGCCATGATCTCTTCCTCTTCCCCTTTATTTAAGAAATATGTTGTATCAGAAAATTAGAGGAATCAAACAGTGCTGGTTCTTTTTAGCCTATGTTTCTGTTCTTCAGTATTTAAATTTCCACTGCAAGAATAAAGTCAGAGTTATTCACAAATTAACCAAGAAAAGCTCTCTCTCTGCTTGATTTCCCCTTGGAGACAGTAAGAGCCATTGAATTAAGTAAAATGTATTCACTGGGCACAGGAGTGCATTTTCAGAGTTAGTAGCTGCTCTCAGGGATTTCTTGTAGTAAATTGCTTAAGTTTCATAGGCCAATGGGCATAAGAAGGTAAACTTAGTGGTAACAATCGCAGAAGAAAAAAATCTTTCTCCCCCAAGAAACGAAAGATGGTTGAAGGAAAATAATATACAGCACTGGCTCAGTGAAGGAGTCATATTTAAAGAAGAAAATACTTTAAAAAGAATAACAAATATAAGTGGATGACAAAATAGAGGCTTTATCTACATGCACAAAGAAAAAAAATCTGATATTTATGTAGCAGTGTGACCTCAGGAAGCGGCATCCCAGCACCTGTAATATTGCCCACTGTTCTGAGCAGGACTCTCCCTCAAAAATGTGTTAAGCATTCTGATCAGTTTAGGGGAAAAGAACAGGAATTGAAGGGGTCACAGTTTACATTAAAAAAAAAAAAAAAAAGATAAGAATGACTGATTACACAACGACTACTGGCAAGAAAGGACAAAATCCCAGACTGCTAAAAAAATCCTTGTAGATGCAAGGAAAGGGAGGATCCATGTTGTATGGAGTCAAAGGTTGTTAAAAAAGCCAACAATGCAAAACACTAAGAAAGGAGAGAATGTCTGATGAATTGTAGGCTAAAGAGAAAGTTATAAGCTGTAGTTTGCTCTATGAGAATTATTTGTAAAGAATATGGCAAGTAGGGGATATACATATGTTGTTATTTCCTTAGCCTCAAGACTGTTGATACTCTGAGTAACAGAGGTTGACCTTGTTCCTGTAAAAGTAAAATGCGTAATATTTTGTTTAATATGTAAATTGTCATTGCTTGAATTATTTTGGATGCATAGGAAAAGAACTGATGCATTTTAGGCCATCACAATTCATTCTGCAATTTTCTGATCCCTGCGGTGTGATGCAGACATTCCCTTGCAGCTGTGGTTCTATTATCTGCACAAAGATGCCAGGTTGTTTTGTGTCATCCATCTGAATCCTCCCATCCTCCCGTTGCAGAACTGATGGGAGAATGATGTGCATTGTCAAACACACTTCCATGTGCTGGGCCAAAGTTAATTACACAGGACTTAGGCTGGCTTAGACCTGCTTACTATCCAGCACGTGACAGCTTTCGCTGTGTTGGGAAATGAATGACTGGCGCTATCCCACTAATGCATGATGTAACCATTAACTCAAGGGCAGTCACAGAGAAAGCTACAAGGGACTTAAAATCAGTAGAGCATACACACTGTTTACTAAGTGCCAGCTGTTAACCCAGGGTAGAGAGTTAATTTTTAAAGGAAGAATTTGCTGTCAGAGTGGTGTGTGCTCCCACAGCCCCCAGACAGATTGCACCTTGCTGGGACCCAGCACCCAGTCTAGGAGCACTGGGGACAGTGCAAGCATTTTTTCTTCCTGAGCTTGCCTGCTGTCACTACCCTCTTTCCTACATTTTGTGAGTCTGACTTCAGATGACAACTTATAGCTTAGCTGAACAATAAAAAAATCAGGATATTTTTTCTCAGTGTTTTGTAGATACATTCTTTCACTGTGATATACAACAGTGTATAACAGTACAGTAAATGTATGTTTGTCTCTATGCTGCTGAGAAGGCGTAGGTAACAGACCAAGGTGATTTCTTCCAGACACACTTCTATCGGCGGTGGTGCAGAGCAAGGACAGAAGAATTCCTAGTTCCCTTCCTCTTCCTCCTGTATTATGAGGGGTTGTCCTCATGTGTGCTCCTTCACATCTCACAGCCAGGCATTTGGAAGCCATCCAAATGGACAAGGGTGATACCTGCTGCTGGGTTTCTGCTGAGAGGCTCCTTTACTTTGGTTTGCTTTGACATTTGTTTTTGAAAGCAATTTAATTTGAGAGGGCGGTTCCTTTGTTTGCAAAATATTTTAGGACTGTCTTTGGGTAATCTGTCTGTAATGTGAACTAGTTTTCAGCTGTTCCATTACTCTGTGGTATGAGGCAGTGAACAAGTGCTTGGGAATGGCACTCATGAGCACTCAGGACTCCTGAGCCTTCCTGATTTTCTTGAATATTTCTAGTTCCACTGCTGCAGCTAATAAAACTGAGGGGCTTACATGTTGCCTCAAGTTGTGGCAGGGGAGGTTTAGGCTGGATATCAGGAAAAACTTCTCTATTGAAAGGATGGTTAAGCACTGGAATAGGCTCCCCAGGGAGGTGGTTGAGTCACTATCCCTGAATGTGTATAAAAACCATTTGGATGTGGTGCTCAGGGACATGATTTAGCTGAGGGTTGTTAGAGTTAGGGCAGCATGGTTAGGTTGTGGTTCGACTTAACCTCTTTTCCAACCTGAGCAATTCTATGATTCTATAATTCTATGTATGTGTGAACTCCTGAAGCTAAAGGTGTTTGCATTGATTATCTGAGTCACTCCTTACTGCAATTGCTGTGGCTGTTGCTCAGATCCCAATGATGATGGCTACACCTCACATGTATTCTTAACTGAATTACCTCATGCAGTGTATTACTGCAGCAAGTTGATAATAATTGCTTATACAGTAGGCATCCTTAGAACTAACCTGGTACAGGCAGTGCTTTGATAAAACTGTCTAATGCTGTCTGTATTTTGGAAAAGTAATTAGTATCCATGGTTATTTTCCTTCTTGTAGCTTTTCCCTTCCTAAGGGAGTAATTATTAGAATTTATAGAATTTTAATGAAATTTAGGCTACACATCAAGTATTCAGTCACGCTGTATAAGAAAAAATGTTGGTGAGCTTTTAAAATTCACAGTTCTGCCACAGTGGGTCCCTAGAACACCTTCAGACCATGCACTAATTCTCAAATTGAGTAACTTTTTTATGATGATATTCTCAGCGTCCTTTATTACATCCAGAGCACTGTAATGTAGTGCAGAAAGTGCTTCCATCTCTAAGGGAGAGAAATTACATTTTCTCTAAATTTCATTTTCTCTATGAATAATTGACTGTTTTGGTTTGAATTGATCTACATACTTAACCTCTCCTGCACTAATTAGAGGCCCATTCTCATTAGGCCTCATCTGCAGCCAATGGAGAGAGACAGGCACTTCTGCAGGGTGATTCCTCCCACATCATCCACTGTCTGGGCCTGGAAAAGAATGTGAGAGGTGCCTGCCTGGGATAGCTGCATTCCTCCAAAAATGCTAAATGCCCAGAGCTACCTGGGTAAACTGCATAGTATTCAATTCCTGCAATTTTAACCATTTATTTTAACCATTTATGTTAAGTCTGTGGATTTGCTTTGTATCCATTTTTTATTCAGTCATCAGAGGGAGAAGGGCAAAGATAAATCTACTAGATTATATCATACAGAGATGGGATGAATTATGCTCTAGCAGTTTCTGTCCTTTTTTGTCAGTGACAAAGTGTTTGTAGTGATTATCTTGAAGCAGTCACCTAACTTTTAGATGGCTGACAGAAATCCCTTCATAAGTGATAAAAGAAAGTATTAGTTTGGCAGCTCAAAAGACTGTAGTTATCTTTTAGTTCCCAATAGGATGGAAAAAAACAGCAGGATGCTAACTTCCCTGTAAGCTTCTGTGAGCACCATTCAGAGCTAAAGATGGGAAAATAGCTCAGTCCTCATTGCCATTAACTTAATCACTTCCATATGTATGGTAAATTTTATGTCAGAGAGATCAATAGTCACTATACTGATTTTTTTAGCAGGTAGCTGAGATATTAGGACAGAGTGGAGCTGAGCTTTCAACTTTGTTGTGATGATGCAATAGAGGAAAAAATAGATTTCATTGTAGAATACTTTGAATCCTTAAAGAGGATTAAATATGAGATGAAGATTACAAGTTTAATGAAGATTTTAAATTTCTGAAGCCTTGATCACCTATTTTTTGTAATAATGCCAGCAATGGATTTTTACTGCTTTTTATGCCTTTGTTTACATAGCATTCAAAGTCCTTCAAAATCTTTGTGATTTTGTTATCATATTTCATGCAAGTTTGAGCAGCTGGCTGCTACACTGAGAAATTCCTCACAAGGCTGCACACACCAGAGTTAGAGAAGTGGCTTAGTGCTGGATGGTGCAGCCTGGGATGCATTCTGCACTGCAGAAGGAAGATCAAGAGTGAACTTCAAGTTTACCACATTCTGGTGTTACTGGCTGCAGTGCACAGAAACTCAGTTTGGTTTTGCACAAGGAGGAAATAAATGACATTAAAGGTGATGGTTTAATCCAGGCAACTGGAAAAGAAATAATAAGGGGCCTATTTTTTTAAACATAGTTATTAATTCTGGTTGATGCAGGCAGGTATATACCTCCAGGCAGGTATATAATAACCTGTCTTGAGGTAAAATTTCTGAATGGCTGAGGCATTGTAAAGAGCTTGTAATGCTTCCAGAAAAAATATGAGGCACCAGAAAGTGGTGGGCAGATTTGTAAGTGGGGACTTCAGTCCCTGTATCTCCATGCTGACTTCCAATGGAAAAATGTACAGCCTTTAAAGGCTTTATCCAGCAGATACTCCTGCTGTTTGTCTCATCTCTTCAATTATTATGTTGTCTGATGTATCTGTAGCCAAAAGGCATTTCGCATCGGTCCATCTACAAAGAAATAATTTTAAGTCAGAGATGTTTAAATACTGCAGAATTCAAAAAACACAGTCCTGAAAGGGCTCCTTGGAGACTGTCTGATTATCCCCTGCTTTACAAAGGTAGGATTAATTACGCATTTCTTGAAGGATTTCCCAACTCTTCAAGGCAAGGCATTCTATGTTTTATCTACCCTTACTGTTAAGATTTCTAATATTTAATTTAAGTCTTTGTTAATTTGATTGAAATTCATTAATCCTTGTCTAACTCCTAGTAGACATGGACAACAGGGGCTTTTAAGTACTTCCCCGCTATCATGCCTATTACAACCATTACAGCACTTTCCTAATATTCTCTTGTAAAGACT
The DNA here is from genome assembly GCF_019238085.1 of Lagopus leucura. Lineage (NCBI taxonomy): Eukaryota > Metazoa > Chordata > Aves > Galliformes > Phasianidae > Lagopus > Lagopus leucura. The sequence goes on along the minus strand of NW_024962265.1, from coordinate 20,801,926 downwards.
AAAGAAATGTTCTTCATTCCCTCAATGTGGGGGGCTTTATTACATCTTTCTGGAACCAGTCTGCTTTTCTGATCATTTGCTAGTGTGGAGTTGTGAGGGATTTTTTGGCAACAAATTACTCCAGCACAATCTTTTTGCTCATATTAATCAGCATGAAAATATTTACAAGCAATAATGCTGTAGGCCAAAGGAAAGCTGCAAATTAATAATTTCATACTCCAAATGAGTGGTACATTTTGGTTTCAGAACTGTTACTATAGCCCAAAGAGCCTCAACTGACAAAAATTGAATTGGTAGCTCCAGACCATTTCTTACCAAGTGACATTGAGTTTTGGCTCTCCTATCTGCACCACCTGCTGCTGTGGATGAAGTGCTGTATGCTTTAGCATCCACCAAGGAAGCACCTCCTCCTGTGCAAAGCTTCAGAGGGCATTCAAGGCAGATGGAGCATCAGAGTAAGGAATATAATAATTGACTGTAAATCCATTCCTGAGGTATCCTACATTGGGTTATAGATAATTATGAGTTACAAAACTGTTTGAAGTAATGACTAAATGGTTGACTGCCAAAAATACAGTGAAATGGCTGTGTAAATTCTATGGAAATAGAAAGTGATTGACATTTGTGGTACTTCAGATGGAGAAGGGTCCAGAAGAACAGCTCAGAACAGGGAGGCAAACGTTCCGGTTACACAAAAACATTCCTATAGCAGTCTTCATTTTATTGGGCTCAGATGTCTGTGAAATAACTTTGAAAATGAATGGTAATTTCCCTTATCTTTCCTTGAAAAACTATTACAATAAAGTCCCACTATAAAGAAACAGGAGCCTTTAATGATCTTGAACATTGAGGTGCTGGAGCAGGTCCAAAGAAGGGCAACAAGGCTTGTGAAGGGCCTGGAGAATATGCCCTATGAGGAGAGACTGAAGGAACTGGGGCTATTCAGGCTGGGGAAGAGGAGGCTGAGGGGAGACCTTATTGCACTTTTTAAATACCTGAAATTTGCTTACAGCGAGGCAGGGTTGGTTTCTTCTGACTGGTGATAGGTGACAGAACAAGGGGAAATGGCCTAAAGTTGGGCCAGGGGAGGTTTAGGTTGGATATCAGGAAAAACTGTTTGAATGTGGTGCTCAGGAACATGATTTAGTGGAGGATTGTTAGATTTAGGGTAGTATGGTTAGGTTGTGGTTGGACTTGATGATCTTTGAGGTCTTTGCCAACTTGAACAATTCTATGATTCTATGATCTTCTAATCCATCTTCAGGTTCTTCCTTTATCTGGCAACAGATGAATTTGGCAATAATGTGATGAGAGCAAAAGAGATTTTCCTCTAACATACATACAGTGCTGATGTAACACTGCCTTAGTTTCTGCTGGGAGGGAATTGTTTTCTTCACGGTGCCTGGTATAATGCTGTGTTATTGGTTCTAGGAGAAAAACACTGTTGATACCACACCAATGTTTGTAGTTGCTGCTAAGCAGTGTTGTACAGAGCCAAGGCCATTCTCAGCAAAGGGTCAAGGAGCTAGGAGGAAACAGGATTAGGACAGCTGATTAAAGCTGGCCAAAGGATATTCCATAGCATATGACATCATGTGGAAGGAGTTTTGAAGGAGGTGGGAGGGCATCTCACTCTCTTCTGCTGCTTGGGGATCTAGATGGGCATTGGTTGGGGGGAGGCGGGCAATTGCTTGTGCATCACTCATTATACACATTTATATATATTTGGCATAATAATTATCATTTTCCTTTATCTTAGTAAACAGTTTTATCTCGATCCATGAATTCTACTTTGTGTTTTGTTTTTTTTATTTTTTTATTCTCTCCTACATCCCACTGGGAAGGCAGGGAGTGAACGAACACAGTGTGGTGCTGAGCCACCTGCTGGGTTAAATACCAACAAACACTGGTGGGGAAATTCCTGCAGTTTGCAAAATCTTCCCTTTTTCAGTAAATTGATCATTTCCTTTATATTCACTGAAACATCTGTTGAAGATTATTTACTCCGTGTTTCATTAACAGAAAGAAGAAAACAGCAAGAAATCCACCATCTACACAACTCTGCAGATTAATAAGTTTGAAAGCTTCATCTTGCTTTCACATTCTGTTTGTTTCATAACGACTGAATTACAGATAGTTTTGTTAGCAAGTTCAGATCTCTGTAGTTGGGATCTGAAAGACTGAACTGGAATAATGGATTCACTCCATTTTATACAAGTGATCCAGAAGTTCATATATCATCTTTATATAAGTAACAGCAGAGCAAAGTAGAGCATAGAAAAAAACAGTAATGGTGCTCAAATGGTGTGTTGAATAGCAAAAATACACTTCAGAAAATATGTTTTTATATTGCAAAGAATTAAACTATTGGAAAAAGACACGCAGTCTGGATATGGAAGTGCCATTTCCTAAAGCTATTTCTTCAGGGCCTATAAACTATGGGCAATGCCATGTCGAATTGTGGTGTAATTTTTATATTCTACAACAGTATTTTAGGACTGTGAGAAATAACCCCTGATTGCTGACACTGCTGCCCAAAACCACCATTTCACTTGCCGTGGGTCTTCCTGAATTTGTTTTGGTGCTGGTCTTTATGACACAAAGCAGTCTTTTTATGTCTTTAATATGTAGATAGGTAGCCTGAGAAGACACTTACTGCTTCTATCCTGCTTTGCAATCCAAATGCACTGCTACCTTTGCATGTTTCAGAAGTCGTTTAAATTCGTTTCACAGGCAGGTGAAAGACTTCAGAGGCATTTTATAATGCAGATTCTCTTTAAGGCCACATTCCAGCTGTGTTCGAAGGTGTGGAAAGTCACTGCTGTTCCAACAGCTTCTGCTAGCTGGTAAGCTACTTCCTGTTCCAGCCGCTGTGAAAAGCCTCGCGGTTCCTTTCTTTCTTTAATTCAAATTCAGGTAGTCATCCAGACACAGAACATTTATGACCTGCTTTAATTAGCACTTTTCTCAGCAGGCTCAGTAAATTGGACTTTTTTAAATTTTTTTTTTATTTTTTTTTTTTTATTTTCCAAGGTAACAGCTGGATCTGTTTCTTCAAGCCTCCTAGTGAACGGAAGTTCCTAATAATTGAAATAATTCTTTTTTTTTTTTCTTTTTCCAAAGTTATTTTACAAGTGCTTAAAGGCCTAATCAGGCTGAATTTATAATTGTTTGTGGTATTGTTCTTAATATAGAAATAACAAGGAAAAGATCCCTGGGTCTGATTCCTCTTTCCTGGCAGAAACAAATCAGGAATATCCTCTGATGAACTTCCGCCAGACAGATCCCTTCCACATTAATCCAGTTAGAAATTGATCTGATTTCTGCAGAAGTTATGTGTGAAATAAAACCGTAAGAGAAGCCTGTGAAGCACCTGAACTTCTCTTAAAGCAGGGCAAATATTAATTAGGACCTGTTAGTATCTACGTCTCAGAACTCCTTTCCAGTGCATGAATAGTTATGGCAAAGCTTTAATGAGTTTTTACTCTCCTTAACTTCACAGGCAGGGTGGAAAAAAAGCAGACTCAGCAGGGAAGTTCTGAATGCTCAGGAGAAAGAGCTAATTTAACTGCAGGAAACTCTTGGAAGAAAATCCTTGAGATCAAACTCCTAATCAAGTTCAATACATACCAATGTGAAAAGAACAAAAACCTATCAGTCAAACACGCTGTATAGCACTGCTGAATGGGAATTGTTTGATGATTTTTTTAAAGAATATTCCAGTCTGTTCAAAAAATAAACTGCAACCATAGATTTCTCAAAGAAATTTGTGCATGTGCACATTACCTAGGCAAATGTTCTCACAGCTTGAAATATGCCGTGGAAACACTCATGTGCCTCTTTCTGGCTGCTGCAGCCTATGGGCCTGCTGTGTTATGGTGAGATGGTGCTGACAGTGATTTTTGGCTGAGGAATGCTGCCCACATCTGCGTTTCACATCTCTGCTGCTTTCTTTGCCTGGGGCAGTGTTGTCACTGTGTTTGGGGTGGAGGTCAGTATTACTCAACAAAGATGGTTTGCTCCTGGCCAGGATCACAGGCGATACATTCTACTCCATGGCATTCTCAGTAATTATTGCATGGTTAGCAAGAACATTAATATTTTAGAAAAATGAGAATAGAGAATATTAATTTGGATTTTGCACGACTTCCACATAAATGATTTTCAGATGGGTTGTATTTTTATAACAGGGGAAACGTTCCGGCCTGCAAGATGTGTGTTGGCACCAAAAAGTAAAGTCTGGCAGATGACAGTGAGAAGTGGGATTTACTGGGATCCAGAGATGTGTGTATCCCAAATGGCAAGGATCTAGGAGCATAGGGAAGACTATAAAGTTCTCTTTTACACTCTTCATTCTTTTCAATTGAAAGGATCCATAGGGGTTTATTTCATTTTCTCTGCAAGGGTAATGAGGATGTCTGCTTCTCTTTCTTTCCGCATATACTTTGAGCCAGTCTGTATGCAAGGATCACTTCCTGCATGCTCATGCTAATGTGCAGGCCAGTGGGTTTATTCATGCTAAAGACATGATCCCAAGCATCCATTATATACTGGTGAGTGTTGGCACACTGACATCAATTCTCATAGGTGCATGAGAGCTATATGCACTGCGGTGAACTTCAGCAGAGAGAATGTGGGACTGGATACACTTCAGAAGGATACTGTGCTGATGCTATTGCTGTAAGCTGCAGCTGAGTTTCCTAACCCTTTTTGCAGTTAGAATGGAAAGGGAAGGGTGTCAATGTCTACTATTCTTTATTAAAACTGCAGCTTTCAGTATGTACACAGGGTACATGGGAATATATATTTCTTGACATAAAACCATTTCATTTAGATTGCTTTTAGCTTCCACATCTGAGGATATAACTTGAAAGTGGCTTGGCATAGAATGACATAAAAGACAATGAGACATGAAAGGCAATCAGGTAAATAAGAAAATTCTTATTTACTAATTTTTGTAGTGCCTTCTGTCATGGCAACTTTGCAAGGTTTTAGAAAGATGTATATTAGAAATGTCATTCCAAAAGGAAAGTTATAATGCAAGACTGAGAAAAAGAAGCAAAATAGCCTTCTCTACAGCCTTCAAAAGCTTACATCTGAGTCCAGGAAGACACTAAGGCAAACCACTGACGCTGTGCTGCCCATCAGCGTGCACAGAGGAACACGAGGCAGACTGGCTGTGCAAACCTACCAGCCCCAGAACAGGGAAAACCCAAACTCTAGAAGTGTGGTGCTGTTCCCAAACAAAAGTTCTATGGAGGCAGCAACAGGATAGCTGCCCTGCAGCGCTGAACGTGGGACAACAATTTGCCAGTTCAGTCATGGGGCCTTTAGGATCAGGAGGTGCAGTGCTGAGCTGTTGCATGAAGGGAGCTGCTCAGGCCCTAAAAGTACTCCAGACAAATTAAACAGATCTGTACCAAACAGAACAGTGCTACACATGAAAAGGTGACATGTTGATCTGCTCTGCTGCTTTCAGGACCCTTGCTCATGTTTCTGCACTGGATTGTGCTGTGTAGGTAAGCCGTCTCATTTGGAGATTACAGAAGAAAATCTTCCCTGGGCTGCATTACATAAAGCAGACAGACAAATGGTGAAAGTTTTCAAAATGACTATAACTGCTGTAATTCAATAGAGGGCTCTGTGCTTAGACAACCTGACTTGCCAGCATGCAAGAGGCATTTCCGCCTGGAGATTTTATGCATGCATAGGAAGGAAAATACTGCCTCAGTTTAAATCACAGTGAGCTCTCAACATTCCTGCTTTTGTTATATGTGTCACCTACAACCTGGGGCAAGGTATGGAGGTGCACTGCTTTCTATGGCTCTTCCCCAGTGCCCTGGTTTCTGTCACAGGGAAACCTGTGACAAAGGCCAGAAGGAGACCATATGAACTCAGGACAAATTTCTAACCTGGATGTTTAGAAAGTGAGATTTCAGGATGTTCATATTATACACCTGTTGGTCAGATCTCATGCAGCTTTACACCTCTAGGTCCTAGAAAATTTTAAAACTACACCTTCCCTCCAACTTGCAGTGGTTTTGTTGAGCAACAGAGAAGGCAGTTGGCAGTAGCTATGATGGATGGCCCAGCTCAATGAGCAGCTACATACGTGCTGGGGGCCTGGGCAACAGGCACAATTCTTCAAAAAGCAGTGGCCTTCCAGGCTGCAAGTGCACACTGTTGGCTATATGCAGTTTTTTGTCCTATGGTTTGCTCTTAAGGCAGCAGAGTTCAGTTTTGCTTACACTGTTTAAAAGCTTTGGGCCACTTTTGCCTTTGCACACTACATGTCTGGACTTCTGCAAGGCCTTTGACATGGTTCTACACCACATCCTTTATTTCTAAATTTGAGAGAATTTTTTACTGAGAATGTGGCTCTGACAGAGGTTGCCCAGAGAATCTGTGGATGCCCTATTCCTGTGTTCAAGGCTAGGCTGAATGTGGCCCTGGGCAGCCTGATGCAGCATGTGGAAACACTGAGCACAGCAGGGGGTTGCAACTAGGTGGTCTTTAGGGTGCCTTCTAGCCCAAGTCATTTTATGACTCTCTACTATATCTATATCCCATTATTTTATTTGTAGCATTCAGTGATACAGACTGTGTGGTGGATTTCTATATCTTTACCAGTTTTTCTTCCCATCTGGCTTCAGACATCTCCACCCTTATTAGTTACCAGCTGTTGCTTTTCTGCTTTTTCTTCTTCTTCCACCGTCCCTCAGCCAGCACATACACCTTCCAATTTGTGTCGTATCAAATTGAAATCAAGAGCCACCTAACAGCCACGCTCTTACAATTTGGAGGGGCACAGAGACATTTACCACCAGATTATTGGGTTGAATCCAGCTCATTCAGTAGCAACTGGAAATTGTGACTGTCTGCATACTGGCCGACATCTGTGGGGCGTGACACTGGTGGCTCTTCTCCAGTTGCTAATGGACAGATGTTCACATTATATGACAGAAACAGCATTAGCACTTCTTCTGGCAGCCTCAGCAGGGGGGCTGACATGTTCAGCAGCCATGGGGCTGTTTGTAACTCCCAGAAGTGGCCACAGAGAAGCCCTGCAGTACTGCAGAAAATAATTTGCTGACCCCTGTAGGGGATGGGAACCTTCTGTATTGGCAGCTGAGCCTCTTGCTTTGGAAGAGTTTGATGGTAAAAGTCAGAGAGGATGTAAGTGAACGTCTTAAAAACAAACTGGTAAGTTAATGAGGTGTGAAGAATGGTTTGGTCAAGGTTCCCTGCAGCTCTTCTTTAAATTTGGTTTCCCATAGTCCTGCAAAACCATTACCATGTCTCCTCAGCTTCCTCAATTTTCATTCTATTCCATAAGACCACTTCCACCATGCATACCAATGCTTCCTTCCCATTTTAGGAACTGCCTGGTATTTAACTTCTTTATTTAAAACTTCTGCCAGCAAAAGCCCTGTTCTGGGAGCAAATTCTTATTTGATACAAGTAATGGATGGCAGACGACAGGTGGTAAATGTGCAAGCTAGGATTCTGGCTGTTAGACCCCTGTGAGGTGGATCCTGTACCAAAAAGATGAAGTGTCAGAGGAAAGAAAACCACTTCTACAGGTGAAGTGGCAGAGCCTTGCAATCTGTAGCTTGGGCTGAAATAGCAGCGGGTTTCTGAAAACAGCAACCATGAGTTTCTCAACAGTAAATCAACCTATGAGGTCTCATTATTGTGTATCTCTCTTTTCCTTGCTCATCTCACACATCAAGCTGGCTTGATATTTTCCATGAAGAAGGAAATATTTTCTTTTACAGAATTGAACCCAGACAAGAACAGATTTTAGAATAATACTGAAAAATCTAAAACCCTTGATTTTTTTCAAGGCTTTTACCAATTAATATTGTTTTTAAATTCTTACCTACTGTACAGGAGCATATTAGTAAGGAGAGATAAAACAAATGTATACATACATATAAAAATTCTATTCCAACTTGTTCCTTCACCACAGAAAACTCTTTGCTTTAAAATATTTTTTATCATAATTTTAGAATGGTGTTAAAAGCTATTATTTTCTAAATAATAATTTCTAGATTATTCTTCTATACCTTTATTTAAAATCAGTGTAAAAATATAAGTACTAAATAGTGGCTAATTTTAATGATTGTATAAAATAATTGACTATTTTGACTCTTATCATTTGGGGATTTATCATTAGATCTATTTACTCATACATTTAAGAAGGATGTGTCATGTAGTACAGAAAACAGTAAAAGACAGTACACTAAGAAACCAGTATGTGAGATGTTTGAAAGGTTTTAATATTGTAACAAAAATCTTGACACTAAAGTCAACTCCAAAGACAAAGCTGTTTTTCTGCTGAGGGAGAAATGTATCCATTAATAAACTTCCACATTACAGGCGTAAGTGAAGTTCTGCAGCTCAAAACGGCTCCAACCCATGGCTACCTGCCACCCCACTGTTGTAGGAAGCCCTCAATCTACAGGGCTATGCGAGTGTCATCACAGTGAGGAGTTTAATGACATAGTGGGAGGTTGTTTCAGTACCTCCATATGGCTGGTAACATGCTCTGCATCAGCATCCACCACAAATGCTCCAGCGCTCCTGCCTGAATATGAGAACAATCAGAGGGCACCGTGCTGCTCAGTTGGCAATCCCCAACCTAGCAACCTCGGTCTCTGCTCCCCAATGAGTAATTCCCCCTGCTGCCTTGTTTGGCACACAGCACGCATGCAGCTCCTGTTGGCTCTTTATGCTTGAGCACCAGAGAAGGCAGTTCTCTTCCCCCACCTCATAGCAAACCCATGAAAATTATTTTACCTCCACTGGTCAAACCACTGGTGCATCAAAAAGTAAAAGCTGAAATATAAAGTATTTCTTACTTTAGGAAAAAAAAAAGTTTCAATTTGTTTTTGGAAATTTTATATTACAAAACTAGTTGTAAGACCTTTGACGGGTAATGTTTTGTCACAGTAATTACTGTGATCAGCTAAGACAGAAGACACCTTTAATCAACTACCCTGTAATTATGCTAAGGTTTACACTAAATGACAAATCCCAATTGGCTGGGCCAGAGCCCTGCCTTTCCAGACAAGGCTAATTATATTGTCAACTCACTTGTTCATTCATTCCAGCAAGTCCTGACCTGTGGTACCATGTAGGTGAGTATTTACTGTTTATTTCTATGTTGTTTGGTTTTTACTATTTTGAAATTTAAATCTCCGTAAATAAAAAGGTAAATTTCAGCAGTAATTTCCAGCAAGATTGTGAATACTCATGACACATAGAAACCTATCTCTGCTGTGATGAACCACGTGTTGAACTTCTGCTGTGTGATACTATCAGCTTCTTCTCTCTCACTGTCTCCTGATTTTTTTTTTTTCATTCCAAGTGATTCCTTGACTATTACACACACAAAAGATTACTTACAAGCAGTAAATATACAGTTGTCACAGTTAAATCTATGTGTGCATATCAACAAAACTGCTAAAACCATCTCATTTTAAATTTCAAACCCTTTAGGTTACATTGCTAGTCTGGGCGATTTTTTGGGGTGGTGGTGAGAATAGATTTCATTTACAGACAGGGGTATGCTGAAAGGGAATGTGAGGCAACTGAAATAAACTGACATTTGGGGAAGTTTAGTAAGAATCTATTTGTCCATAGTGAATGTTTCTATTCAGAGGTAAAAGAGATGAGACCTTAATGTGTTTAACCACTCAACTCAGGTAAATGATACGCTGCAGTGTAATAGTTATTTTTTATATGCAGCTACAGGAGGGTGAAGCAAACCACAAAATATCAAAGGCAACAGGTTTGAGTCAGAGCTGCTTAAGGGCAATAGAGCCAGTGACAGGCAGCTCCTGCACAGGTACAGGCTGTCGTGGGTTTCCCTGAAGCCATCAGAGAGTAGAAAGCCTAGAGAGGGAGGTGTGGATGTGAGGGCATCTCCACACTGAGAGCAAAGCCTGCATGGCCTGTGCCATCCAGGGCAGAGAACCTGTGGCAAATGGTCCAAGTTGACTTTCTCAGCATGTGAGACATTAGATCTTTCATCCTAAAAATCAATGACATTGTCTCTCAAATTGTCCGCTTAGCCAGGATTTTAAGAGTTTGCAGGTTATTTCAGCTAGAAGAAAAGCTGATGCTGAGGTTAGGTACCCTATCTGTTTGGTTCCAAGAATCACACATGTTTTAACCTTCTTAGCACTGGCAGATCAAGAAATTGCTGTCTATGGAGAGCTGCAAGCCTCTGCTTTCCAGCTCCCTTACTGTAAATCCTTCTTCATAGGCTTTCTTTAAGGCTTATGCTAATGTGCTTGCTCAGGCAGGTCCAACTGCCTTCTCTTTCTTTTCAGGTAAAATTGTTAATTCTTTGCATAACCATTTCCCCAAACAGTGCTCGATAATGCTAATTTCTCCTTTATAAAATCACCGTGTTCTGCATAGCTTTGTACTCACCTTTGTTTTGAGACTTTGACATCTGCTTACCATCTCTCTCACTTATCTCCAGGGATGGGTGGCAATTATGCTGGCTCTTTGGTATTAGGAGGTTTATCAAAATAACAAAAGACCCAGGGGGACCGGAAAGAAACAGAGTGAATGGAGACACAGTATGAAACAGCAGGAAAGAAATTATTCTTGTGGGAAGGTTTATTTCTTTACTTCAGTTTCACATTTTCCTCAGATTATATATAGTCATATGGAATAAAAGAATACAGAATGAATTACAGTCCCAGAAGAGGAAGTTTTGAAAGACAGAACATTAAGGTATAGCACAAAAGATCTTGAAATCACATACTGTGAAGACAGATACTAAGATATAAACTGGTGCTGAGGTTTATAATATTTATTTCCAAGGCTAATTCCCACTTGAGGACCCCCTTACCTCTCCCTCCTGTGGCTCTAGTTATAAAGCATTGTTACTAAAAGCTGGGAACGATTTCATCCATTCAGGTAGGGTTCACTCCAGCGGTACATCTGCTCCCTTGCTTTCAAAAAAGAATGCCGCTATTGTCTCTCCTGTTGCATCCTCTCCTTTAAAAAAGAGGGCATGATTTTGTGACTGAAACTGCTTCACATTCGGAATGTGTTAATTTTAATTTTTCTGCTGTGTTAATTTTAATACTGCGTTACTTAACACCGACTAAATGAAAGCCTATACTGACTCTTCCTGAGATGTCTACAACAGTACATTTCACCTACAAACACCTATTTCAAAGGCACAGATACTTTTGTACAGCGCAGGTCATTTTTTCGTATTAATTACTAGGACAGCGTAATGATTTGCTAGAGGGAAAATATTCTTAACACAGATGTGAAATGCCATCTGCTTTGACCGAAAGTGTACTGTAGTTATATTTCCATGCTGCATGGAATACTTAAGAGGAAAGAATATCATGTGTTTTTCTGCCCAGTTCAGATGTCTGGTTTTCCAAAGAATATTCCTATGAGAGATGATAAACATACATGTTAATGGCATATTATAATCCTCTAGATTGTTGTCTCCCTCTGAGACTAGCCATGAACTTGCAGACATAATGTTGTCTTGTTTGGAAGAGCTCACCTGCAAGATCCAGTAAGCTGCTTTGAAAGCCTGTTTATGAACTGCAGCTCCAAGTGCATGGACAGCTCTCTTGCAAAGACTGCTGTCCAAAAGAGTTCAAAATGATACTGGAATACAAACAGGATTCAGCTGCAAAGCAAAAGATATTAGACATCTTAGGTGGAATTGCAAAGCATTATTTTGATGAAAGTATTCAAAGATTATTTGATTTACTCAGTTGTGTCCCCATAGGATAGGAGGAAAATCAATGAAAATTACACATACAACCTTGTCATGTAGTTAGAGGGAAGAACAGGTTGAATACGTGAACTAAAACAGAGAAAATGTGTTGACCTTTTATTCTGAAGGCTCCTAATTAGAGTTATTCAGTAGGGTTCAGTGGGATGTAGGATGCAGCAAAGAATATTCAACTAAAAATTGGCCAAATGTAACCACTTGTTGCATTTTGAAATGGAGCTGTGACTTGCCCAATATTCTATATATTTTTTTCATACGACACTGATTAGTATTGCACATCTTTAATTATTTTAAATTCTGCTACAGGGTTCTCCACAGAGTGACAAGTGACAGATTCTTATTTCGTCTTTGATTTCCCTGCAATAGAAACTGTCATTACAGAATCTGAGTTCTGACAAGTCTAATTATACACAATACAGCAAACAAAATGTTCCAACTAGTCTTGAAAATGTGTTCAGGCAGCTTATTCGGCTACCTCACTAAACAAACTCAACAAATCAGAACATTAGTAAAAAAAAAAGCTGCTAGGATATTACAGAACTTTACAGAGTTGGGAATTAGAACTTTCAAGAGAAGAAACTGAGAAATTAAGAGGAGAAAAGAATTTTTCTAATATTTTCAATCAGTCAGGGAACACAGGAGCAGTGATAGTAAGACTTTGAAAACCAATTGGAAAGATTAGCAAAAACATATAGTGGAGTCACAGATAAATAATCAAATATTAGTTTGACTAAGACTTTTTAAGGCAGGCTATCCAGAGCTTGGATGCTAAGCTACTGACCTTTAACAATATCGACATATTTTGATTTCTTCCACGGGCAAATTAACTTCTCTCAGCTGGGAATGTCTGTATAGAAATTTGTCTGGAGGTTTTCTCAGGCTAGAGGTCCTCATGCAACCATTGCCCTATACTCAAAACCAGAACTCAAGAATGAGAGTAAGCAATCACATAAGAGCTGGTTTGTCAGTCATTGCTGATAAGGACAGCTCCAGCACTGGGGCGTAGCCTGACAAGCACTTCTGAAATCATCGGTGCTGGCTAAACTAGCCAGTTTTGCTGGTTTGTGTACTTGGAAAAAAAACCTTCCTCTCTTCACTTCTGGCTGAGGCATTTTTAACCTCAACGACTCACTGCGTGGCCCCAGAAATGGTTGTAGTAGTTCAGATGAGAAGATTATATGCAAGTGAGGGTGGAGTTTTAGAAACTATTATGCAAATAAATGCTTACCAAATTCTGACTTTACAAACAAGTGTATCTCAGTACATTTCTAACAAGGCTAAATCCTACTATGCAAAGGCTTCGTGCTTAATGTCTGATCTTGTTCAATTTCCCATCAGCTGTGCACACACATAGCTCATGTTTGCACCTTCTTTCTGAGAGGCTACCTAATCCTCACAAGTGTTATTTTCACAGCTCCTGTACGTATGTGTTAATTGAGTATGACCGTCTTGAATTTTAGAAAACATTTCACCTTGGGAGTGCAATGCAGCTGCAGGATTATTCTTCCCTTTCTTCTGTGGCTGTTGTATGTCTCTATCTATGCCTGTGATACCATGGCCTAGTATTAGATATGGAGGTTGGTGGCCCTGCATGTGGTAGAGAGGTTGTAACTTGATGATCTTTGAGGTCCTTTCAACCATTCTATGATAAGCAAACAGCCTCCTGCCCAGGTTCCTTCCCTTTAAAAGTGTTTAAATCATCTCTAGGTCACAGTTCCATCAAAGCAGGTGCTTTCATACACATCAGTAGCACTTTCCCCTTCTTTCAGACTCCTCCAGACTAGAGAATAAGACAACAGGGCCATTTTTCACATCACTACCTGAGGCAGCCAAGAACAGAGCAGAAGGAATTTCAAATACATTCAGTATTTTCTATCAATCCCTCAAAAGTAGAGGTGTCCAGCAGTGTGAACTGCTAACAGTATGAACTGCTTTGATCCTATTTGGGGAACCACGAGTCAATGGACTGCATTGGTATTGCTGATACTTTCTGGTTTGTCAACAAAAAAACCAAAAAAAAAAAAAACCCACAACAAAGTCCTCTGTACTCTACTTCAAGTTCTGAGTTTAAATACATTAACACACAATTAAACATATTCTTAGCACTTATTAGTTCCTCTGCTACTTGGGAATCATGGAAATTTCCTTGTACTTAAGTGTTACTCAGTGGTGCTTTCTTTCCTGAAGATGAGTCTTTAGACAACTTCATATTTTCCTAGTGTTGAGATAAGGGAAGATGCAAAGCAAATTGTCCCAGGCACTTATAAAGCTATGGTGTCAAGATCTCTATCTTCTCTATACTGTTGGGAGTCATCTATTTTAAGTAATTCTTATAATGCAAATGAAAGAATAGGAACTAAGTATACAATACTCTGGTCTCATTTGTGTATTTGACCACATTTTTTCCACCACAGCTTCACAGTGATTTAAAGACAAGCACTGCTCTATCAGGAGCAATCAGTTCTATGTGCAGACTTCTAGCTGTATTTTCCTCAGCACAGTGAAAATACTATTTTCATTATCAATAATTTGTTATTATTTTGTATCATTAATAAGTATGAATATGTTTGCAAGGCAAGAAACAGATAATAAGCTCTTGAAAACTATTATAATTAAATTGATGATCTCAGGCTTACTCTTACACACTGTTGTAGAAGTGTAGATATTGTATTCCTATTATTTTCTAACTGTCTTTGGCCAAGAGGGACATTTTTTAAACAGGACTGTGTAGCTTGACCCAAATCTATGACAGTGCAGCTACCAAAATATGGGAGCACACTTGTATTTTCAACAATGTGTGTTTCTGCAGTCCAGTTTATGCTGTGAAAAAAAAAAAAAAAAAAAAAAAAAAAAATTAAATTAAGAAAATTCCCGTGATTCTCTCTAATATGTAACCTTTACAAATGCCAAATTCAGGAAAATGTAAAGCAGAAATTATTTCCCTAGACTATGGGCATTTAGCTCCATCAGTATGTATTTCTAGTACATAGCTCTAGCCCCAGAGCAATTAGTGTTAATATATTGTAAAGATATTGACTTTTTGACAAAGAACAGCTTTATTACTCAGCTCACTTAGGCTGATATTCAAGGAGACTGAAAAGAGTAACATTTATTAGAGCTGTCATCGTTAGGCTGGACCAAAGACAATCCTTTTAACTGGAAGCCATCACATAAACTAATCTATCAGTTTATACTCAGCAGAGTACATTACAGCAGCATTTGCAGGAGAACTATTTCCCAACAATGTTAAATCAAACTTTGTAAGATAAGTCAGTAATAAATGTGTTCCAGCTGAACCAGTAAATACAGTATTCAAAGTGATAACTTCCTCTTTATCAATGGCTTGCTATTGAAATCCACTCATGAAAAAGCTTACAGGAACAAAAATTTCAGTCCTGTAGTTCTGACTTCTGCGGAGTCAAGAAATCTTTCATAAGCGAAATAGAGGCACACTGAAAACTTAACTCCACCCTACAACTCCTTTATTTAGATGACCCCTATTATATGAAGGGTCCACTGTCTTGGCAAATGCCAATGTAGATCAGCTTCTATGTGTGATCATTCCATTATGTTGTATTTGCATAAGTCAAAAATACTTTTTTTAAGTGTTTCTCCATGGAATTATTTTATTTTGTCCTGAAGTCTCAGTTTCTACCGTATCAGGAAATGTAACTTCATTTGATAATGTAAGAGTCAGCAATGAGAGACAATGTTGGACATAGTTACAAACAAGGAAGCTGAAGACTGAGGTTTGCAGCCGCTACACAGGGACTGGCTGCAGTGACCATGAGATGAAAGAATTTAGAATCCTGAAAAGCAGGAACAAGGCAAATGGCAGGACTGACTTCAGGACAACTAACTTCACTTACACTTTATAAGAGACTGGCTTGGAAACTTTCATTTGAGACAGCCTTAGGTGGAAGACAGATCCATGACAGCTATTTAATCTTTAAGAATCACCTTCTCATGAATGGTCCATCTCAACACACAGAAAAATAAGCTAAGAGACACCCTGTATGAATAAATAGGGAACTTCACAAAGCTAAATCCCCAAATGAAGCACACCTGAAGGGGATGCAGAGATAGAATCATAGAATTATAGAATCACAAGGTTGGAAAGGACCTACAATATCATCCAGTCCAACCATCCTCCCATCACCATTACTACCATAAACTACTAAACCATATCTTGTAGCTCCTCATCCAGATGCCTCTTGAACACTGCCAGGGATGATGACTTCACCACCTCCCTGGACAGGCCATTCCAGGGCATGACCACCCTCTGAGAGAAAATGTCTTTCCTTATGTCAAATCTAAACCAGTTCTCTGGTACAACTTGCAGCCATTTCCTCAGGTCCCGTTTGTTACCCGGGAGAAGAGGCCAAACCCCTCCTCATCACAGCCTCCCTTCAAGAAGTTGTAGAGTGCAGTGAGGTCTCCCCTGAGCCTCCTCTTCTCCAGACTTAAAGAATCCCAGCTCCCTCAGCCACTCCTCACGAGACTTGTGCTCCAGACCCCTGACCACTTTCGTTGCCCTTCTCTGGACACGCTCCAGGGCCTCAATGTCTTTTTTGTAGTGAGGGTCCTGAAACTGAACACAGTACTCATCAGAGCTGAGTAGAGGGGGGCACTCAAACACTCATCCCCAAGCCTGTAGCCCTGCATGGTGTAATTGTGGCCAAAGTGCAGGATACTGTCTGATACTCAAATACTGAGTGCGTAATGATGGGATTATGAAAGCCAAAAACCCACCCAGACTTGAATCTGGCAAGAGATGTGAAGAACAACATGAAGAGCTTCTACATCTTCAACAACAGAAGAAAGACAAGAAAAACGATATAAAAACTGAGCAGTGAGGCAGGAGATCTGGCAGTAAATGACATGGAAAAGGTCAAAACACTCAATGCCTTCTCCACTTCAATTTCTATTTCTAGGATCCCAGGCTCCTTGCATTCATAGGAAAGACTGCATGGAGGATTCACGCTTAGTGGAGGAAGATCAGGTTACGGAACATTTAAACAAACCAGACAAGTCTAAAAACAAAACCAAAACAAATCCAAGGCTATGGGTTATAGTGGCATGTGCCCATGAGTGCTGAAGGATCTGGCTGATGTCATTGCAAGGCCTTGCTTGATAATCTTTAAAAGGTGATTACAACAGGGGGAGGGTTCAGAGAACTGGAAGAAAGTAAATGTCACTCATCATCAGGAAGGGCAAAAAACAATGATCCAAGGAATGACACACTTGTCAGCACAGTCCCACCTTGAACTGTAGGAATTAGGCAGACAAATATTTCTGGACAATGCTTCAAAACCTTAAGGACAAGGTGACTGGAAGGAGTCAGCATGATTTTACAAATTGGAAATCACACTTGGCCAACCCGATTGCCTTTTATAATAAACTGGCTGAGTGTACAAGTGGAGAGTAGTGGATATTACTGATCTTGATTTTAGCAAGGCTTTCAACATTGTCTCCCATAGCTTTTTCACTGATGAAATACAGGCAAGTTATATGGAAAATTAAGCTGAAAACTGCCTGAACTACTAGGCTCAAAGGGTTCTGATCAGTGCCAGAATGTCCAGCTGGAGACCTCACTCTCGCAATATACACAAAAGTTTTAGTCAGCATCCAGTACTGTTTAACATCTTCATTAATTATCTGGGTGATGTGCCCACTTCATGGTGCCTCCTGTATTTTCCTCCATGCTCTTATATGCTTTAGATACTCTATGGCCTAATGATGAGGTTGCTGCCATAGCCAATCTCCACCAGTTTTATAATTCAGTATGATGTCATATGGTATGGAAAATCCCTTTGGCCAGTTTGGGTCAGCTGTTTTGGTTCTGCTCCTTCCCAGCTCCTTGCATATCTCCAGTCCCCTCACTTGCAGGACAGTGAAAAGCTAAAACATTCTTCTCTTTGTGCAGTGCCACTCAGCAGCAACTAAAACATTGGTGTGTTATTAACACTGTTTTTCTCCTAAAGCCAAAACATAGCATCATACCAGATACTATGAAGAAATAAAATCTATCCCAGCTGAAACCAAGACAACCACCACTGCTACCATTATGTTCTTGACTAAAAGTAAGTGTGACTGCTCACTGCGTATGCATGCGTGACCTCAGGTTTCCTAATGCATTATGTTCCTGGGCACACTTGGCCTTTTGGACACTTAATCTGTAAATGTGAACCAGCCTCAGGAAAAATATAGATAGCCATATGCCAAGACGATACACAGCTTTTGAATCTGTTTAAGAACTTCTGGACAGAAGATAGAGTGCCTTTCATATTTCAGATACCTCAGTGAATTAAATGAGTTTATATGGATTGTTTTCTTTGATGTGTGCCAACGTTCTGGTTCCAATTTTGTGTTATCTTGGATCTTTCCTTAAGAGCTCTGTAAAATTAATCAATTATGACCTAAAACTGTTTTGAGACAGATGAGAAGTATTACTTATAGGTTACTGTTGATTAAAAGAAGACATTGTGAGAACGCTCATGTATACAGACATCAGTCACAGCCACAATCAGAACTACTATCGAGCATATTCATTCCAATCCATGACTCATTGGGTACCACTTCATTGACAATTTTGTATCTGTTCTTATGAAGCTTATTTCTTCTATGATTATACATTGTGCTTTTCCTTCAAGAGAGTTTTACTCAAAGATAACAATATATTCAAAACCAAAAATAGTGTTTGTTTCACAGTTAGAAAAGAAAGATTTATCACCTCTTATTTATCTTTTTTTTTTCCCTCTTTTTTTTTTCCCTCTTTTTTTTCTGCATTAGGTCTTAGAAATTGTTGAGAAGTTTCCTGCAGTCAGAAATGGTAGAGAGAGTCACATAAAGGACACGTCCATTCTGCACCTCAGAAATACTGCTTAATGGCTTTAACCTGAACATTATTGTATGGTACAGCTTCTAACAGACTACCAAACTTCTCAGCAACCCAGAGAACATTTAATTTTTGTCTGATCACAATCACCTAATGCCACTGCACATGCTACAATGGAAACTCTAAGACAAATACAAAATTTTGGTATCTGTGTTACTTGTACATATCCCATAGCCTCTGGCATGGTGTTCACCATTCTTCTAGTTTCTTGCTGCTCATCTCTGAACATGAGAGCTCGTCCACTTCTTTCTAATTCACCTTTCCTTTCCATCTGGAATGCTCCTACAGAACTTTGTACTGAAAGGACTGGAGTGCAGCTGGACATGTCATTTTTTTCTCTCATTGGAAGCACACTGAAGACATCCATTGGGCAAAACATCACTCTATTCTATCCAGACAGGCTTGGTTACTACCCATACAAAAATGAAGTCACAGGAGAAGCATTCAATGGAGGACTCCCTCAACTCGCGCTGCTGGAAAATCATTTAAAAAAAGCCAGAGAGGATATCCAGTTCTATATTCCTTCAGATGAACAGTTTGGATTGGCTGTCATTGACTGGGAAAATTGGAGACCTGTGTGGATAAGGAATTGGGGATCAAAAGACATTTATAGGCAGGAATCTATTGAATTGGTTCAGCAGAGAGACGTAAGTCTATCAGAAGCTGAAGCCAGGACTATAGCTAAAAAGGAATTTGAAGCTGCAGCAAGATCTCTTATGTTGGAATCTTTAAAACTGGGCATAGCAATGAAGCCAAATCGTCTTTGGGGATACTACCTTTACCCAGACTGTTATAAC
Source organism: Lagopus leucura (assembly GCF_019238085.1). Classification (NCBI taxonomy): domain Eukaryota; kingdom Metazoa; phylum Chordata; class Aves; order Galliformes; family Phasianidae; genus Lagopus; species Lagopus leucura. The sequence continues at coordinate 20,782,446 of NW_024962265.1, read as the reverse complement.
TATGATTACAAACAAAATCCACATAATTATACAGGAACCTGTTTAGATATTGAAATAGCAAGAAATAATGAGCTTAATTGGTTGTGGGAGAAGAGCACAGCACTTTATCCATCTGTCTATCTAGAAACAGCCTTAAGGTCTTCCAGAAATGCCCAACTCTTTGTTCGCAACAGAGTTCAAGAAGCCATCAGAGTTTCCTATGTCTCTAATTCTACTCATCCCCTTCCAGTTTTTGTATATACACGACCAGTATTCACAGATCTCTATGAGGAATACCTCTCTCAGGTGAGTGGAGCTACGCCTTCAGTATTTCAAACTTAAATGGAAAGAAATTATCACAGGATGCTTATTTAGAAAAGATATCAATTTGTATCAGAAGTATATAAAAAAAGCTACCAACTACATTTGAGCAAACTGAACAGAAAGAAGTCTATTTTCAATCCTACCTCATATTTATCAACTTATGTTTTACTCTCTGAGCAGTCCTCACCTGCAGCAAAATATTAACATCTAGAGAGCATATTACAGTACATTAATCCAGAAGAAAGAATAACCTTTTCCAAAGAGAATTAATAAAACTGGGCTTGCCTAACATCTACTTTTTAACAGAAAAAACAATAAAAGAGAGTTTTTCTCTTTGTTTTACAATAAGCGTTTCCTTCTCCTCGCTTTTCTCTTTGGTAAATATGAGGTGTATCCCTCCTGATTTTGTTAGAGGAGGTGGAGGTACCTATGGGTGACTATTGTAAGATCTTATACTTTCATACCTCTCCTATTCCTCAGCCTCCAGTTGAAAAATGAGAGGTCATTCAATCATCACTTCTTTGTCCAAAATGTTCACTTTTTTCTTCTTTTGGAATTCTGTAGAACATATTAAACTAAATAATTCCTGTTGCAGAAATTCTTAAGTGGTAAATCACCATTTTTCCACTCCCAGTTATCTGATTTTTATGATGATATAATCTAATTAGTTTCTGGAATTGAAGAACTTTCTTGCCTGTTTAGGACTTGAAATACTGATGCAAAAAAATCAGTTTGTAAAAACCAAAATAAGGACAGAAGACTGCTTTGAATTCTTTCTTTGGTTGATGGGTTTTAAGGCTAGTGAAGAAATTCTGTCCTTAGGTACACTATGCTAGCTTCCTAAATATCATTTCAGCAAATCACGGGTTTGCCAAGGTTAGGATCTGACTAAGTTCTAATCATCTTATTACAGTTCTGGCTACTTTTTTCTGAATATTCTTCATTTACCTGTACTATCTTACATACCACCAAACTGATGAATCTCCTCCAGGGCACAGGGAGGGGGAGGTTAGTAACTATCTGGTAACTGTAACTGTGTCCAAATACTGGACAGAGCACTACTGAGCATGGCTCCCAGCTCTGTGCATACCTGTGAGGAGCAGGAGGTTCTGTCAGCAGTTCTCCTGGGTTCCTGGTTACTCTCTTTAAATCCTCCAACACTCACATATTGCCTTCTCATATTGTGCCTCTCACAAAGATTTTTTTTCCCCCTGTTCTTTTTCTGTCTATAGCCCTCTCCCGTTCCAGATGGGCTTAAATGCTTTATTAGGACTGGGCTAATAGCTGACCCTTAGAAAGAGAAGTGAACAGAAACAAATTTCCCTGATCAATCTCTGTAAAAGGTCAGAGGCATTCTCTTGAGAAAAGAGATTCCTGTTGGTGAAAGCTCTGCTCTTGCTACTTTTCTGCTCCAGCACTTTCTGAGAACTGAAATTAAATTCAATTTAAAAAGATCATACATCTGTGCTTTCTAGCTTGCACTTCAGGCAGCATTACTGAAACTGGTTCCCACCAGCTCCAAGCAGTCAGAAAACAATATAGCAGAATAAAAATTAAAATGGTTGGTGGGGTATATGGGCTTTCTAACCATATACATAGGTTGCTCCAAAAGCAATGCTTCCTGTTTATTTCCATGGAAGCCACAACAGCTGTAAAGAGCACAATAACACTATTTGGTAGACCAAATTCTTAGCTACAAAACATTATTTTTTCAACATAATCACCACCAGTATTTGTGCATTTACTCCAGCAATGAATAAGAGCCTACATGCTGAGCTCATAAATACATGCACCAGCAGAGGTGACCCACTGTCACTGTTGCCACTGCTGAAACACACCACCCTCCACCTCACTGTGCTCACATCCACTGTTTGGTCTCCATAAATGCTTAGCAAGCATCAGTGAATGTCAGTGGGTACAATTTTTTTCTGTGTGGGGAAATTCAGTGACACACCTTTGCTTCACATGCACTTCAATGTCAGACAGCACTTTGTCAGACTGCCCGTCTGCTGCCATCTGTCACACAGCAACAACATCTAATGGAATATTACTGGGAAGGTGCAAGCTCTGCTGCCATACCACCAGCATCTGCCTCTGATATCATGGGCCACCATAATAAAGTAAGAGGCATTACTTTCAGAGCAGAACCTTGTATAAACTGGAAACAGTTGCCAATATTTTCCAGTATTGCCTGCTCAACTCCATCCCAGAACAAAACAGTGTTATTGTGAGCAGAATGTTTGCATAGTGTATAATTGCTAGCTGTCTTCAGAGTAGTTATTTTGGCTATGTAATTTACTACATGGATTTTATCTTCAGCCTGTATGTTATAGCTTACATACACTGGTATGATTCTTTCCTCATTTATTCTCAGGATGACCTGGTAAATACCATTGGCGAGTCTGCTGCACTGGGTGCTTCTGGAATTGTGATTTGGGGTGATATGAATTTAACACAAAGTAAGGTATGCGAGGTTAGTTATTATGTGGTATTTTTAAAGAGCAATAAAGTGAAAAGGATACAGAAAAGGATTACAATTATTTACATCATATCTTCTACTTTAACAGCAATGACTTCATATTGTCAGCAGATCTACTGTTTTCACTAACCAAAAACCAAGCCCATCTGAGGCTAATGAAGATTGCCACTGACTACTGAGAATAAGGCTTCAATTTTTCGTACTTTTTGTGTTTTAAGATGTCAAGCAAAATTTTCTAGGCAGGCTTTTCATCTAAAAGAAAAACAAACAACTGCATATACCTCAGATTCACTGAAATGATGTCTATCACTGTAAATATTAGCTTTATCTGTCTACTGATGTGTGGTATTAGACAAATGCCCTAAGAGCATACAGCTTCAGAAACAAACTGTTCCCCAAACCTCTTGTTTGACAAGCATATACAGCATACATGCCAGCTTCGTGGTCAATTAGATGTTCTCTTAGTATACATTTAATTTGACCATACTCCCAAAATCCTTTCCATTCAAAAATGCAATGACAGCTCCCCATTCCTGCAGTCCAGCTATTCAGAAGAAAACTGAAGATTATCACAAGGTGAATTAACAGAAAAAATATTTGCTTAGGCTGAAGGACTGTTTTGTGAGTTGGTTTTATTGTTTATTTTTCCCTCAAGATATTCAAAACACATAAAAAGGAACACTGATCCTTCATACAGCTTTTTAAAATGCATCTGATTCAAAAGGCAACAGGGAATCTCACACAGATAAAATGAAAGCTTAAAGTCATCTACTATCTTCTAGAAGTGCTTTTAGTAATATCTCCAATAACCACCTAAGATAAATTTATTGTGATCCTTGGATTATACAGCAACTTCTCTGATAAATCTGCTTCCAGAAACCAGTTACAACTGTTTTTAAAACCTCAGGAAAAACATTTACTCATATCCACTACAGTACTCTTACTATAAAGACAGCATTCTAATAGTTCCTGTACTAAACTTTTCAGATATGATGTTCTTTTTACAGAACACCTGTAGGACTCTGGACAACTACCTTAGGAAGACTTTGACTCCTTATCTCATCAACGTCACAATGGCAGCCAGAATCTGCAGCCAGGTAGTATGCCAAGACTCTGGTGCCTGTGCACGGAAAAAATGGAATTCCAATGACTATCTTCACTTGAATCCAGAGAATATTGCCATTCAAATGACAAAGGATGGAAAATACACTCTGCAAGGGCAACCAGCATTTCAGGATCTGAAAACATTCGTAGAAAAATTTGACTGCCACTGTTATGCAGGGCACAGCTGTGAACCCAGGGTCGATATCAATGACATCCATTACCTTCGTGCGTGTATTTCAGAAGAAATTTGCATTCAGATATCCTCAAATTCATTTTCTAATATAGACTCTTCTAAAGAAAAGAATCTATCTAACAGAACTGTATTTCCACTTGCCTCTCAGAGTAAGGTGACATTATCTACACATCCTGAAATAGGTGATTTCCAGCCTGCCACTGGAAGTAATATACTGCATTTAACAACTGCAGAATATAACACTGTCACAGCAGCCACTAGATATGATGTAGAAGCAAATGATACTTGTAGTTTTGGTAGCTCTACATCCTATAGGATAAATATATTTAATCTTTTTTTTTTAATTCTAATTCTGAGAACCTTAATATAAATGACTTGAAGAAGTGTGAATATTTTTTTCTTGGCTGTGTTTAATTTGCACAGAAAAATAATTCCTAAAAGGTGTAAAACAGCTGCAACTCTGCGGTCTTATCTGTATCAGGTAACCTCTTCTATTCCTTGTGTAACACTTCAGTTTGAATGTAATTCTTCAGTTTAGTTCTATAAACTACTATTTGTGCCAAAAATATACTGGTCTGTATACACTGATTATACCTGCTGAAATGATAACTCAGCATGAGGAACACTTTTAACACTTTTTTTGTTTTGTTTTTTAATAGTTGACATTTTTAACAGTTGCATTTGAAGAACACATTTGTGAATAGTACCACTTTGTATACTTCAAGTTAAGTCAGCTAAATCCATCTTAACCTGGATTTTATTCTCAACAGTTAATGCTCTGTGTTCATTCCCTCTCAACACTAGCTATTAAAAATATTTGGCTTAACTTTATATTGTGGATCTTTGCAACATAAGGTTTCTATGATGAAGGTACCCACCACCCCAATTTTTTTTTTAAAAAAAACTTTTTACAATATCTGCAAGCACACTGTGGTTCATCTTTTAATTGAATATACTCCTAACTCTTCAAAAGTTAAGGTAAATATTGACTTCTAACTAATGCAACTTCATTATGTAAAATTGGAGCTGTAGCAGTTAATCTTTCCTTCTTTCTTCTCCTCTTCTTCTGCCAAGCTCTCTCCTTTTTTTCTTATTGGCTCTCAATTGTTTTGCCTGGCCAATACTCAAAACTCATCAGATCTGCTTCCTCAGTCCCTAATGGCACAGGTTATTAGTCCTGGTTTCTCTGGTCAGCAAGCCCTGGAAAGTGCATGTGACTGTCTCTGTGCCATGTGGACAGCAGCCTGAGTGCATAGGACATTTTCTACACTGATTTATTTCCTATTCAGTCTATTTCGTGGAAAACAGTTTGCTCCTTATGAAAACTGAACAGTGGCAGATGTGATGCTGGGGATCAGGGATTCTCATTATTCATTTCCAGTGCCTATGATCAATCATGTCAGATTTTTTATCCATTCTGCTCACAAAACCCCAAACTACCTCCCCTGGCATGTAGAAAGTTCTGTGCCCCAAATGCTTTCTTGGCAAGAGCAGTCTATGTGTGCCATCAAGAAAGAAAAGCAGACTGCAGTTGACAGGAAAGATAGTAATAGAGGAAATACGCCTATCTGGAGAAGCACATCATCCAAAAAGCACATCATCCAGGACACTACTGTGAAGGCCACGGTGTGAAACCACTTTCTTTCAGCTCTGAACAGAAACAGCAAACAATGAGAACTATGAGTTGCAATTTATGATTTCACTGCAGATGCTCAGCTGTCATGCAGAGGCTAGGCAGTTTGTGTTTTCCTCAAGAGACAGGAAAGGACTTGGTATATTCAGAAGGAATTCAGAGAAAATCAGTTATTCAAGCCTATGATCTGCCAAAAGCCACTCCGTGTAGCTACAATAGCATCTGTGTAGCTACAATAAGACTATTTACTTAATATTATTTTATTGAAGTCACATATAAACCTCAGAAGAAAATCACTCCCAGTTTCACATCAAGAATCTAGTTATGATTTCTGTATAGCTAGTTGAAGCATTCAGAAGCAACTAACTGCAGTTCATTTGATACAATATTTCCAAATTATTAACTCAGATGCTTAATAGAAGGCTTGACTTCTAATGGCTAAAGAGTGGCTGCTGGCACTGATAGATTAAAAATGTCTCCATAGAGCTAGGCATGATCTGCATAAATAAATCATCATCTCGCATAGATACAACATAACAGAATGATCTGTCATTTCAATATAGCAGCCCTTTACTTGCAAAAACCTAATGCCTAAATCTAGCAAAAAATATGTATTAGATCTAATGCTTTCAAATGTTTGTGTTGTCAGTCATAACGTGCAGACAAATAGATGAAGACTTTAGATTTAAGAAGAAGAAATAATGTTTAATGGCTTTTGGACAGCAAGTTATCAGGAGGAAGTAATGATTTTCTCACTGCACTTACACTGTTGAGCCCACAAGTCAAAGTTACTCCTGACATCAATGTGACAAGTAGACTAAAAAGTAAAAAAATGTATTTGTAGCAAACTGTCCAGAACAAAAGAAGTCAGCAGGTTTTTAATTACTTCTGTAAAAACATAGTTTTGTCCCTCCAGCTTTTAATGGATGTTTGACCTTGGGTTAACAAAAGCCATGGTGCCCTACTGCATTATTGCCACACCTGAAGTCCCTCTGCTTCATGCTGAGCTTGATATAATTATCAAAGAATTTCTAAGACCTGGAATCTTCACTGGTAATGTCTTAGCATACTTTGTATGACTTATACAAAGTATTTTTTTGGTTTGTTTTAGCAGAATCCTTTAACATGGCTAACACTTTCTGCTGGCATATAGAGTTTTAGTTCAAAGGCTGCATTGCGTTGTGGAATCACGTACTGAACAGTTTCTTGAGGTCAGGCTTCTTTGTAAATATCTAGCTCGCTTCAAGACACTGAATTTGTATTACTTTGTGATAAGTGAGCTTGCAGCATCACAAAATCTACAAGTCCTGCCCAAAAAATTACCGACTATCAGCCAAGTAATAGCAAGCAGAGCATTTGTTGTGAAATCCCAAGGGAAGAAGTAGGAAAGAGAAGATAATAAGAGTTAGGACAAATCATCTGAACTTCCCAGTGGGTAAAGAGGAAGTGAACTGCAGAAGTGAAAGGGTACATCAGAAGGGAATATGGACAGCCTTTCTGTACCACAGTTTTTATCTACTTGCTATTTAATATAGACAGCCTTTTCCCAATGCTCACTATAAAGATAAAAGAACACAATAACTGATATGTTAGATTAGATACATTTATCTGATCTCACTTAATTTTTTCTTGAGAGCAGCTAGAATTACAAAAGTATGAGACAAGTGAGAGGAAAGCAAACCATCACAAAAACTCTCCACAGAAATGTATCTTCCTAAGCTCCATCATAAGCAATTATCTTGTGCTCTGAAGGGTAATGCTTTACCAAGCATTTTGAATCTACGTGTTACTCAAACATACCTGAAACTCATGCTTAAATCCTACAGACTTCTTACAATAAAGAGATTTGTGTATACTGACATGTATAGTTATTTTCCAAGCATATTATTGTGTTCTGCATTATGTTTGTCTTTCCTCTTTCTATGTCAAAGAGTAACCATGGAGTCAGCAAGAGTTTTCATGGAGTAAGGATGGAGAAAAGAAAGAAAAGTAGAGCTACTCCTGTTGCTGGGGATTACTTTACGTTCCAAGCCAAACTTGTATTCTCCTACAGCAGACAAACAAACAAAAAAACCAATCACTTTCCATTAATTGCATTTCCTGTAATCACCGTTGTCTCTGTAGCCTTATAGTTTCAGTTTCTTATGTTCTTGTGTTTTTCAAAAGATTAAATACTAGATGAGCATTTGTCCACTTTGGTTACCATTCATCATTTTGCACCTCTTCCTTCCAGGCATAACTTAGGCTGGTTATACTCAAGGAATGGGGTACTCTAAACCGGGTTTGATGAAAAGGTCTAAAAAAATGAAAGATATTCAACCACCTTCAGTGCCCTTTTTCAATGTGTACAAATTTGGCTAGTATTTTCATTAAAATTCTGATTCTCTATCTGAAGGATCTGGATCTGGCTTATTGTGTTGCTTATTGTGGGACAGCCAAAGATACTGGCACTTTCACAGGAGATGACCGTTGGATTTCACAGAATCTGAACACAAGTGAAGCCACAGACTAGTAACTGCCATACATTTCCTTGCTTCTCAGTTTGAAACCTAAGAATGTGCAGGGAGATTCTTAGAGACAGGCCAGTAGGACCACTTTGCAAGCAGCCTAGGACGTGACAGCATCCCAAGCATCCAGGAAAATTTGTTAATCCTTGAAACATACTGGAATGTACTGCTGTATATATATAAGAAAGGGATTTCAAGCCAGTACAATGCACACTATGCAACTCCTAGGCACTCCTAGACTCCTACTACGTGTGTACCGGTATCTCTATCAATCACAGTATTAATACAAGCAACAAGACAGCAGACAGTCACATAATTTTGAAATATATTCAGTTACAAAGCACCAATGAGCAACTAAATTCTTTCCTTCAGGCATACAGAATACAAATATTTGACCTGAGATTTCAGGGCAGAGTTTGTTTAATTCCAAAGTAACATTGTATGCACTTAAAAGTGTGCAACTTTATTAAACTGTGACTTCATTTTTCTTAAAGAAAAAATAATCTCATTATTACTATCCTTTTGTTGTAGGTGTTTTTTTTTGTTTGTTTGTTTTGTTTTTTTTTTGTTTTTTTTTTTAAACATCTTACTCAAAAGCAGTGTACAGGTGGCTAGAAACGAATTCAAAAGGTTAACTGATCTGACTTCATGCCTTATCACATCTAAATATTTTTTGCAATGTGGCTATTGCAAATCCTTCTAATTTGCTGGAAATACTTCATTGAAATGATATTTTTCCTTAAGTAAAATTATGTAAACATGAAGAATTCAAGACAATCCTCAGCTTTTGTGTCTGTCAATCAAGGATCTAAGTCTTTAGAGAACAGTTATTTTCTGTAGGTGTTCTGAACCTTCAGCAGCTACTTTTCCTCTTCGTTGTCAGTAGTACTCAGAACTGCAAAAACTTCCTGCATCTGTTTTCCCATCATCATATATGAGAAAGAAAAGGACAGGGATGTAAAGGACACCTATCAATATTAGCACCCTTAAGGGATTAACTTCGGATATCATTATGTTCACTAATGTGTTCCTACCATCACTATTTATTGATTATAGTTCTTCTTTGCCAGTAGTAATTAGATAACATTTTCTAGTGTATGCTTGTATATCCCTTAGTTTATAACTGATAAGGTATTTATTGATTAGTAATCAGACCCAAACAGACAGTATGAAGATTAATGTGAACCACTGCTTTGAATACTAAATATTTTGTTTCTGCTCCACAGTTGGACATCAAACAATATGCAGTCACCTTTCTCTGACTTTGTTTCCATCTCAGAAAATATATTTATGCAACAGAACTTCAAGATCCTGCAGAAGAAATATGCCATATGTTGGCAATCTCCTTCTGGAGCAAGCTGCTCCCCCAGGCTAGTAACAGGTTGAGACAAGATGACAGCTTGCCAGTGTATAGTGATGATTTCCTGAGGCAGGCACCTTACAACCACCCATTTAAAGGGAGGTAAGGGCAGTCCGCAGTCACATAACAACAATATTAATGCCACAACAAAATATGAAGCACCTTACTGGCGCCAACAAGTTCTTAAAGCACTGGACTAATAATGTTCAGACTTGGGCTGCCTGTCTGTAAATCCATTGCACTGTTTCGGTTATCATGCTAAATATAGCAAACATAGGTATCCAAAACACAGAGTTTTTCAGTTAAAAATCTCAATCTGCCCTACTCTGCTAGTGTAACAACCCAGACCTAAATTTTTTTTTATGTTTTTCTTCCCTGGAGTGAGTAAAACTATAGAGGCACACTCATTTCTGAGGCTGCGGCCAGCAGAGGGCACAACTAATGCCCATGGACACCAACGGGGGCTACAGTGCTTTTACAGAGACCTTCAGTACAGTCTTTCTCTCATCCTCAAAGCAGCTGCTTGACTCTGGTTTACAAAGGGAAGAGCAGTGTCTTACCAGTGCAGTACCTTGGAAGCAGAAAAGATGCATAGTTTATTCTACTTCCCTCCCCCCCCCCAAAGAGCTAGTATATCAGGACAAACTTGAAAATACCAAAGGCAGACATCACTTCATTCTCTCCTCTCTAAACATTTCACTCAGCTGAAAGCTTCTTTTCATTAAGATCTACAGCTGTCACTAAAAACCAGGCTTAAGCTACAGACAATCTGATCTCTTTGGTAATGTTGAGAACTAGACATGCGGGTCCCCATCATCTTGTACTGATCAAATGTTTGTATCTGATGCATTCATTCAGATCAAATTTTTCTGTATCATTATCATCATCTGAAACGTAGTATCAGTTATTATCATTTTTATAACACAAGGAAGTCTCCACAATAAAGTAAGCTGCTTTATTACCACTTCACAGACAGAGAACTTGAAAAACTCAATATAGCACATGCTATGCATTGCCATAACACAGCTAAGCCGGTCCCAAAGTGTGTAAATCTCTATAGGCAAGAAAGAAAAATGAAATGTTTTATCAGCAGTTAAATGTTTCCTGGAGAGATTAAGTGGCCTGCCTACAGTCACGGGGGATAATGAATGGTGGCCTTCTGTGTCTTGGGCCAGGCTTTCAATAGCAAGAACAAATATCCTTGAAGATGCTAACTGTAACAAGGTAGTAAGACTTTCACATACAATATTCTCATGCAATATGCTATCATCAAACAGCCTGTAAATTAAAGAACTGCTTGTCATAGTCCCATAGTTTGTCACAAAAATAGGGGTGTTACGGGAGATTTCAAATATAACAGAACTTTGAATTTGGGCAAACACACCAAGAATTTTTAATATATTATATTTTGATGCTCTAGACACCATGAAAGACTTCAGTTAGTGTGTAACCAAATTAGCCTGAAAATTTACCTGCCTTTCCTCTGCTGTCTTTTATGAGGATACTTTTTTCCAGAATACACCACTGTATCTGTAACATATTGCTTATGTAAGCTTAACTGTGAGCTGTAAGCACTATTCCCGAATTTAGAATTCCTGAAAAATATTGACTGATTTATTTTATGTGCATTTTTCCCCATGCAGTAATCAGAACCACTTCACTCTCAGAAACTACTTGTACAAATGGCCTATCTTTATTCCACACATTGTGAGCTGAGTGATACGTAGATATGGGAGAAATCCTTACATTTTCAGTTTTGATGCTGCCAGAAGCATTTAATCTAGTCATTCAAAAAATCAATAATTGCTTTGGCTGAAACAAGTTTTTTAAAATAACAAAATACATGGCAGAAAAGTAAAGAAGAGTTGTTTTTCTATGAAATATTTCCTGAAATACTTTTACCCATCCAACCAGAATAATCTATTTCCTACCCTAGCTTTTTCACTCATGCCTCCAGTTCCCACTGAATGGCCAATTGCATGCTACCAAGAAGCAAGCAAAATAGCTGACTTCTGCTAACCTCTTATCTAATACAGGACTTGATCAAACGCCTCCCCTTCTATCATGCCACCAATTTTCAAGATCCGTACCATGCCCTGAAATTGCCTGAAGACACAATCAATGTTTCAGTTTTAAGAGTGACATCTGCAGTTCTACCTTTAATCAAAAACACCAAAGCTTTTTATCTTTTCAGTTTTAAAATTAACTGTTCACCACTTTATAACTTAATTCCTTACCTAAGAAAAAAACAGTCATGAATTTTTTTTTGTCTTCTGATTTTGTCTTGACATCCATTTTCACAGTGTTTTTAAAACCACAGAGGATTTCAATTAGCACGGGCTGAAGCTTTCACCTGTCCAGTTTCTACAGACTTAAGAGGAGGTGGTGGCTTGAAAAGAGGGAGGAACACGAATTAGACCCTCCACTGAGGGAACAACAAGCCACTACATTGAGCCAACCACTTGGAGGCCATGCATTCAACCTGCTGAAGGCAGTTTGCTTCGGGTGCATGTATAACTCTGGATGAGGAAGGTAACACAGGGGACGTAAAGAGGAAAATAGGGGTTACTGCAGAAGAGAAGCAAAGTTTATGGTTCTTAGCTAGTTATGAAACTAAATTCACTAGTTGTTTTTCTTAGAACATAACTCCATTTAAGAAAAATAATTAGTTATATATTTGTTGGTTGTTGCAGTTCAACTTTGTTTCTATTCTGTAAGCTTCTTTCATGACTTCCATATTGTTCATTTATATTTATGAATCTTTAAGGCTAACGCTCTACCATTTTACCTTGATCTTTTATCTAGCATAAAAGATTTAGACCATAAGAAAAAAAAAATAGAAATAATTAGCGCAACTGCCAAATCTCTAATAAAAACTCCACAATTCAGGAAAACACTAAATTACACAACCCTTAGCGACAGTCAGGTATGAGCAAACAATTGCTTCAGTTGCTGAGACAAATCTCCTGTGTGATAATTTAGTTCATAAATACACAAAGCAATGAAAATATCATTAAAATAAGCATTAGAAATAGCAACTCCCGTTGACACAAGCAAGATTGTAGCAGATTTAATGATTGCTTTTCCTAGCCCAGCACTTTGCCCCCAAAGTGGCTGTTCAACAGAAACTACGGGATAGCTTTGAACCAAAGAGATTACCTGTATCAAAGGCAGCAACTTAGGTTAGTTGGGGGAAAGAAAAAAAAAAAGCCACTAGTTGTTTGTTAGGGACTCATCACTTAATAAATGTCTGCACTCCTCCAGACTTTCAATAAAAAGAAGCAATGAAAAACAACTCCCCAGCATCAGCGCTGGGAGGCAAGGCCAGTTCTCCATTCCATTTTCTTTTTCAGATGTTTAATTAATTTTACAAGGGTAAATAAGCATCTAAATAAATAAATAAATAAATAAATCACAGAAATACATTATGAGTCATTTTGGCTGTATATACAACCAAAGCATGAAAAAGCATAAAAATCTGTCACCTTTATAGATAGCCCAGACCAGTTGCTCTTGACAGTAATGCCACAAGAGCTTCCAAGTTTTTGTGGTTGGGCAGATGTAACCAGTGAGCTTTGTCACACACTGCATTTTCTAAAATGATGAAATCAGCCTCGACAAGGAGCATGGAAAAAAAAATAATCTGAACAGTTCGATGAAAACACTAGGTTTCAAAATACAAATATCCATATAAAATTTGTAAGTGCATAGTTTATATATGCATGAACCCAGAACTGGAACCTCCTCAAGCATCATGTGGAATTTAAATGACAACTTCTGAGCTTGGCAGAGGGATTCCGACTAAGTGTTAGCTCTGTATATTTGGGGAAAACAAACCTGTATAAGTGTGTTAGATATCACTTACCCAGCGCAGGCAAAAGACAATTCCCTGCAATGCTGCACATCCTGTCATTGACAACTACAAAGACCAACCAACTAAACATCTCCTGTTGAAACAAGAAAGCGCGCGAAGGGAGCTGACGGATAAGAACCAAACAAAGACGTGGTAAGCCTTGGAACTTAAAAGTCTGTCCCAATACAAAGGACAAGGAACAGACTTCCACAGGAAGAGTGGGAGTACTGAAGCTGTGAGAACTGTCATTCTAAGAGGCGGACCTACAACATGGAATCTCTGAGGAGATGAGTCCATCAGCTCTCATGCCGTGCCCTCGGATGGTCCCGGGCAGACAACCCGCAGCCTGCAACAGCCCCACCGTTGAACCCACCACCCGTAACCCACGCAGCCAACCGCGCCCGCACCTTCACCCTCCCAGGGCCCGGCCCGGCCCCGCCGCCATCTCGCGGCACGGCCCCACCCTCGCCGCGGGCGGGATCCGTCACACCACGCCGCAAACACCTCCCCGGCCGCCGGCTCAGCCGCGGCCGCCGCCTCCTTCTCCTCCCCGCCGACCCCCTTGGGCCGGGCCAAACCCCTCCCACGTCTGCGGCGAGTGGCAGCGGCAGAAGGGCGGCGGCGCCGCCATCACGTGAGACACCGCCGAGCGCTCCGTGCCCGCGCCGCTTCGTCCGCCGCCGACCCTGGCGTCGCCCCGCGCCGCCATGCCCAGCAGCGAGGCGGTGCCGCTGGGGCTGGGCGCCTGCCGCAGGTCGGGGGCGCTGTCCGGGATGTTGGCGCTCGTGGCGCGGGTGCTGGAGTGGCTGCGCTCGCTGTTCTGGAAGGAGGAGATGGAGCTCACGCTGGTGGGGCTGCAGTACTCGGGGAAGACCACGCTGCTCACCGTGCTGGCGGTACGCTCCACGCCGCCGCCGGGCAGGGGCTGGGGCGGCGGCAGGGGCAGGGGCTGGGGCGGGCGGGCGCGGCGGGCGGAGGCCGGGGGCGGCGGGCTGCGGCGGCCGCCCAGCCGCAGCGGGTGGAGGTCTGGCCGCATGGCCCGACTCGGCCGGCCCCTTCGCTCCGTTTTCCCCAGCAACAAGTGCAGGCTGCGCCTCCGCGGCGGAGCCGTCTGCTGTCGTGAGATCCCCGCAGCCGTGCGCGGCGGGACGGGTGGGGCCGTCAGGGACCGCGGGCCTTCTGCAGCCTCGAGCGTGGCCTCCGGGCTCGGATGGGGCTGGCATTTTACACAGGAGAGGAAGAAGATGCCTCGTGTGTCGCGACTGCACAACGTGACCGTCGCAAACCAGGTTCCTAAATTCTCACCCGTCAGTGAGAGCTTACCGCTCACGTCAGTGTATTCCAAATTAATCAGTAATACATAGTGCTTCCTCCAGGGCCTTAACTTTCCCTTTACTGGTTTCTCCCGCCAGCTGCATCACATCCCACAGTTCCCTGATGGCCAGCCCTTCCCTAGCATTCAAGTCTGGCACACCATTCCCTTCCCACTGTAACAATGGGATGGCCTTGCTGCCTTGTTCAGCATCTGCACTGACATATACCATGACATTTTCCATTCTGTCTCCATGCTGAAATACTCTCTCATCTTTTGTTGATGTGCTGCTAACCATTCAGGTGCACTTTTCTATCTGCCCCAAAGCTTTCCATCAGAAGGTTGCAAAGGAATGCACATTACGTAGGGTTTGTGCTGATCATGAAGCTTGTCAATGGTGCCGTTTTCTCCGAGGTCATCAGCTCTGCACTGTATTGCAGCTTCACCTGTCATGAGATGGGAGCATCCAGATGTTGGACAAAAGCAGGAATAGGGCCTGTAGTCATAGATAGGGAGGCAGTGATGAACGCGAGCATAGGGCATTTGTTGTTTCCTTCGTGTGCGTTACAGGGAATAAAAGGATATGGGTGAATTAGTGTGAGTGAAGAAGTTGAGAGAAAGGATAAAAAGGAATGGAGTGGCGAAAGTGCAGGTAGCAAGGATAGTGTGCTTTGAGGCACGTCTGTCAGTAAACAGAAAACAGATTAAATACGCATTTTTGTTAGTTTCAGGTGGTCATAGTAGCATAGACCTCTGTACTCTTGTAATCCATTGGAAGCGTGCTTCCTGCAGCAGGCTTTGCTGAAGGAGGAGACATAATAGATTGTATTGTTTCTTGAATTGATTTAATAAAGGGAGCAGGAGAGAGCGCAGCATTTCAGAGACCTCAGTTCTCTAACAGTAGTGTGCATTGTCAGACTTTATGCTTGTAAATGCCCACTCGTTCAGACTACACCTGTAGAATAACATACATGTTTGTCTTTCTCATGCTAACCCAGATGTGATAACACTCCCTTTTTCTGCAGGTCTACTTTTGTCAGCATCTCTTTAAAGAGTATTCTGCAAGGCATCCATGTTTTCTGATCTGAGAAATGTCACAGATTACAGTTTTTGTAGCTTTTGGATTTTTTAATCTGGAGATCACGTCCCCTGATAAACACCAGTTGATAAGAGGATGGCAAACAGACTGATAATAGGCATCTGTTTGTGTGTGATTAGCATGCAACACGGGGAAAATAGCAATTACAAAACAGAATACTTGAACTCATTGCATACTTCAGTGGATCATAAAAACAAATGGTAGGAAATAATTATTTTTCCCACTGTGCAGTAGTGTTCTGAGTCTCTCTTATGCTACCATCCAATAAACATGCTTTAGAACAGTCTCCTCCCTGATAGAGCCTTATTTAGTTCTTGGTTAACAGTGGAAACCTTGGATAAATTCACTGCCTCTTACTGTGGATGAACACTGATGTATTGAAGTGAATCTGCCCCATTGTTTTTGATTGTGTAAGGTGTAATGACTGTATTCATTTTCAGTTCAATATTCATCAGCATTTAGAAAGGACATTACAATCTTCTTGCATTCATTATTTTCATTTCTGTTAAGATACAGTCGCTTTCACTGAAGTGTAACAATGAAATTGTACATCATGAATATTCAGGAAAATAGTTCATTTGTCATGTAAAACTTTGCCACTAAGCAAAACTGAACTTTTTACTTTATGGTGCTAACAGCAATTGAAACAACACAGTAATCAGAGTTTTTGTGCTAATATGGGTGAAAGATTAAAAATACTCATTTCCTTTTTTCATTTTGTGGGAAAATAAAGAACTGTAAACATAGTGCATATTTGTAGCTGGATCCACTCAACGAGAACTGAAAAGTTTAGAAGGTTAAAACTGTTGAAGGAGAAGACATTCATATACTGTATTCTATCCTCCAAACTGGATTGTTTTCTGTTTTTATCTTCCAGTTTAGTGTATTGAATGTGGTGTATGTTTTGTGATCAAGGAATCCAGACTTCTTATGCTTTGCCTAAACAATAACTTAGTAAGTTGGGTATCTGTTTTTTCCAGGCTTTCTTGTTGCTAAATAGTGATATTACATCCCCATGGTTTATGTGCTAGGAGGTGTGTATATGTCCACACAGATTTTGTCCTCCGCAAGTACATATACTATATATTTTACCAAATAGGCCAGAACCCACTGCAGCAGGTTGGTAGTGATTGGCTTTGTCTTACTGCATCCTCTTAGAAACTTCTGTCACTGATGGGTGTGTGGATCTGTAGGAGAGTGCTGGTGCATTTGTCTTCACTGCTGCTGCTGCTGACAAGTCACTGAAGCAAGGAAGGAGAAGAAAAAGAGACTTCCAGCAACAGAAGATGGGGATGATGCGTAGTACAGAATTTCGCAGTGCTAAGATCAAACAAGTAATTGATGGAATTTGGTTCTTGCCTAAGCCATCAAATTCCAAACCCCCAAATCATTGAGAAGAGCACATAGCTGACAAAGGCTATATAAGTTTTTAATCCCAAATTAAAAGTACTAGTTTAATGGACAAAAAGCAGAGGTGCAGTGTGTTCTCAATCTGCCATGAGTGAGGAAAGCAGTTGCAGAAAGCATGTAGTGATCAGCAGTAGCACTAAGGATAGCTGGTGGCACTATGGGGCTATGAGTTGCTGCTGTGCTGCACCTTGCAGCTCTGATCATCTGCTTCATGAGTGGGAGGGCCCTGCTGGAGGATGTTTGCTTCCCTCATTTGTATACCTGTATGCTGAAAAAATAAAGATTATAAAGGATGATGAGGTGAATGAAGGGAATGTGGGAACATAGAGACAAAAGGGTGGTGGCAATTCCAGGAAGCACCATGCTCCTTCTCTCTGGGTGATTAGAAAACCAGGACTACTGTGTGCGTTGCAGACAGCAGGGCCTGGACCTCTGCATAGAAAGAGTTATTAAGTAACCTTGGTCATGTCCTAATGCACCACTGGTGTTGAGGTTCAGTGCCTTATAAGTCATGCATTTTGAATGAGTGTCACCTTTCTCATGAAAAGCTATCTTCTGCAGTGGGTAAATTTTTGTAAGGTTTCTTTGTTGTACTGATGAGTATCTATCTTGTAGAAGTACTTGTCTTTGCTGCGGGTTGGAGGTAGGCATTCAGCATTTTGTTGTGGTTTATGGTATACTGAATTGTTCCTTGATTTTTCCTGTCTCAGTGACATTCTTTCAGGTTTCTATTCAGGTTCTTTCAGGTTCACCTATTCAGAAGCTCAGAGTGCTCTTTAAATGAATACTTCTTCACCATTTGTTACATCTGACATTAAACCTTTGGCAATAGCAGTGAAAATCACAGAATCACAGAATTGTAGGGGTTGGAAGGGACCTCCAGAGATCATCGAGTCCAACCCCCTCCCCCCCATCCAAAATGGGGAAAAATTCGAGTATAGTCAGTTTTATTATATTTTGAAACCCCTGCTTTCTGGTTTGCTCAAGAATCAGATGAGGAATTATCTGAAGTCTCGTGGTTTCTGGGGTGATCTTAGTCACTGAGGAGAATAAAAGATCATTTAAAGGGACTGAAATGAACAGTCTTCCTTGGCGTGACAATGCATTAATTGAAGTTCTGGCCAATGCTCTCTTGTGGAAAATTAATGTGGTGTTTTACTGTGTTTTAAAATAAAAATTTTATTTCGCAAATGAGAAATTCAGCTGCTTTGTATCAGTTATTTTATAATATGTATAATTTTTTTTTGCATTCCAGTCAGGGCAGTTCACAGAAGATATGATTCCCACAGTAGGCTTCAATATGAGAAAAATAACAAAAGGAAACGTTACCATAAAGGTAGGTGTGCATGGTTGCATTAATATAGAATGTATAATTAAAAGAGAGTGCGATAAGAATTTGTAATGAAACTGTATGCAAAGTTGTTTTTTTCGGGTGATAAAGGATCACCTATCTGTTTTTGTAGTTCAGAAATTCTTTTAAGAGCACATAGCTATACATTTCTGTGTTACATGAATATATATTATTTCATGATATCTGTGCCAGGTGGAACCTGGCTCTCCTTTGGATTAGAAAGGTCATAAAACTCCGAGATACTTGGGGAGCCATGTGAACAACCTGGAGGTGCCACTCTTGTACTCTTCTCATTTCTCACAAATCTAGAGCAACTTTCCTGTTAACTTTAGAAGCTCAGTGGAGAATGCATTTTAGCTCACACTGTGTTAGCTATCAAGAAATAGTACTTATAATCTAAGTCAGTTGTGTCTGCACCATCTCTTAGTGCCTCTTTTCTCTCTAGATGTGGAGAGATACGGATGCTGCCAGTTTGATTGTAATTCATAGTGTAGGCATCAAAATACAGATAAATTACTAGCATTAAGGCTCTCTCTGTTGTTTGATAATAAAAGGAATCAGATTGATTAGTCTAGCTCAAATTCATGACTTTTATCTAAAATTAGGTGAAGAGAATGTAGGTTTTTGCTTTTACCTTGACTTTTCCCTTCTTTTCCTTCATTTTCTCTCCTTTCTTGCTCAGTTCTAAAGGTGTTCTTATTCCTCTGGGTTGACATGACTCTTGTACCTAGGAATGATTTTCTAAAAGCACCTGTAATGTGAAAATAAGCAGTTGCAAATTATCTACCCGCTCACTTTTAACAATGAGCAAGTATGGGCTGATAAAACGGAAAACTGACTTCTGTTGCTTGGGAGATATTAAAGCTGAAGTATAATCATCATCCAAAACCTAAAATGACCGTAGGGATATAGATAGTGTGACTGCCTTTTTCTGGTGTTACTCTCTTGGTATGCTTTTTCAAAATCTTTCGTGACTGTAGGGAGTTTCAGCTGAACATTAAATTGAGTATCTGCTTCTATGTTAAACAGATGTAAGATAATCACTAGATGCACTACAAACACCTGTATATTATAGTGCCTAGTAAAGCCAGACTTTTGAAATACATTGAAAAGGATATAATGTTAGATCCAGTTATTTACTTGCAGCACTCCAACCCTCTTTCTAGTAAGCTCTCTTTCAGATTCACATCAGGTTTAGATGAAATAGCAACTCTTAATACTGTTCATGATTTAACCTGATTTTAATTTCACAGGAAATTTTGGCGGAAATAAATAAATGATGATGAATATCTAAAAACTAGGTCCACAGTAAAGGCTGTTAAGGCTTAAAAATGATGTGGGGTAAAATGTAAAACAAAATAGAATGTGAAATGGAGGAGAATCATTACTGCTATGATGACCTAAGTTCTGTGTCTTTGTAAACAATCACTATGGTACGGTACAGCCTGCTTTGAGGGAGAATCTGACCATACGTTTATCACAGAGTTGGTAGAGCAGGAAGACAAAGTAGAATTATAGAAGTATTTTTAAGTCTGATATTTCCTGAAGAGTAGATGGTTGGTAGAAGCCTAAATTTTTGTTTGTTTGCTTGTTTGTTTCAGTAAAGATGGTTTTTGTGTATTTGTGGGCTTAAAAAATCTGTTGTGTGATGAGCACTGCAAAAGTCACTGTTGGGTGGCCAAACCCTTTGAAGAATGTCATCACAGGACAAAAAAATATTTGATGGCAGTGTCCAATTTAATAAAGTAAATACAAATTATCATACCTTTATCATGTTTTTATTAAAATATATATTAGCACAAAAAGCTGGAATTACATGAGTAATTTTCTGAAATGTTGATAGAAAACCTTCAAAAGAGTTTTTGACTCAAAGAATTTATGTAAGTAAGAAATCAGGTGTGAGTTGAGAGCTCTAGAAATTGAAGTGTGCAGTGGCTCTCAGTTTTATGGTTTATTCCTAAAGATAAAATTTCTCATTATTTTCATGTAGTTCAGTATTAGTCATGTGTGTAGCAAACCCTTATATTCATGTATCTGCGTGTATATCCAGGGTTGCCTTGTCCCTTATGCAGAATCTGGCACTTGCTCTTGTTAAACTTCATGCTGTTGGTGATTATCCAGCTCTCTCAGTTTGTCAAGATCTCTCTTCAAGGCCTCTCTATTCTCAAGGGAGCCAACAGCTCCTCCTAATTTACTGCTGTCTGCAAATTTACTTAAAATGTATGCATTAGAGTCCTACATCCAGGTAATTTATGAAAATATTAAAAGATAACTGGCCCTGAAGTTGAGCCTGCTGAACGCTATTAGTGATTGGCTTTAAGCTTGATGTAACCCCATTTACTGATACCCTTTGGACGTGACCCATCAGCCAATTGTTCACCCACTGCATTATGTTTTTGTCAGCTGTGTGCTGAATTTGTATTTTCTGGAAGAATGCTGTGAAAATGAGTGTCAAAATTTTTGCTGAAACTCAGAAAGATTACATAGCTGGTTTCACTTGGTCCAGTAGGCGGGTAACCTCATAAAAGGAGATTAAGTTTATCGAACAGGACTTTACCCTTGTGTTGGCTGTGACCAGTGACTGTGCTGTCTTTTGGGCATTTTTCAGTGATTCCCAGAACAACTTTCCCTCCAAATCTTATCGAAGTCATTGTCTTAGTTAGACATGCTCCCTTCTTTCACTGCCTTGTTTCTTTATGACTCATCCCATTGTGCATACACATGAAGGTCAGTCCGTAAACTCCTCATTCCTCTAAGTAACAGCTCCTGTGAATTCAAAAGAAAGCAGCAGATGTCCAGGAGTGGATGTCAGTGAGTGATAGGGGGAAAAAAGAAATACTAGTCTTGAGTGCCTCTGTTAATTAAATGTCTTCCAATAGCCATCTGCTATTGCTGATCAGAGATTTGAACTCGGATGTAGAAAGAATATGCTCAAATGTAATAGCAGCTCGATGCATTCCCGTTTGTTTGTCTTCTCCCTAAGGAGAAAAAAAAAACCTACCTTTTAAATCAAAATCAGAGCTTCTAAATAGTTTTCATTTAGGCTCCAAATTCTTTCCAAACTATATTTCTTGTAGAGAGAGGTAAAGTCAGTCCCTCATCAAAAAATGAAAAAATAACCTTTTATCACACCTGCTCTTCTGCCTACTTCTAAACCTGAAAATGATGTTCCTTACAGTGAGGACAAACCAGACTTACTTCTGGGAAAACTGAGGGAGTCAGATGAGGGTGGTGGAGGTTAAAGGTCACCTTTTACAATCAGCTTAAGTAGATCATAGTGTGAGGCTTTACATTCTACTTTAAACCCATTCATACACCCTAGTACTCCATTCTATCTGCTAGCGATCACATGGCAAAGCATTATCAGTGTAACTGAGGTAGTTGGAAGCAACCTCTTCAAAACAAAAGCAGTGCAACCTTACTAGTTTGCCCCCAGTCAAGTTATTGAAGTAGTATAGCCCCAGCTATGTGGTTGCCACTGTGATGTGGGAAAGCAGGGTATAGATGTGCATTTTGGGGGCAATCTGGGTAGATTGTCTTAGTTGCAGAGCTCCATATTTAGAGACAGAATGTGGAGAGGAGTAAAGCAGTTTTTCAGTTGCTGAGGAAAGTTACATTTTCCTTCATTCTTCCACCCTGACACCTATAAACTCATAAGTACATTTAACACAGACTATGGCTAGAGGGCTGCCAGAATTATGTGTTCAATTTGCATACGTAGACTGATTGTGAATTTGTATGATTGTGACAGTATTTTTTTAAACTAAATGTTGAATGCTATAGTGTTAGAATTTATGAACTTTGAATGATTTTAAACTTTTCTAATCCTTGGAATTTATTCATAATTCATATTAGCTATAAAAGAGAATTTATGAAAAAGTCATTGGCCGTCAATACCAAAAGTCTGATTGATGTGCTAATTGTATAGATTTTCTCCTTTATTATTCTACTTATTATACACAAATGAACTTGTGCTAGCTATGACAGCAAATAAAGATAATGTATTTGCAACAGCAACCAGAGGTACTTGCCTTACAAGTGTAGATGCATCCTAAGGCATTCTTAGTCTCTTAACCATCAATGGCCAATGTCTGTGAGAACTAGACCAGTGACAGAATTGTGATTGATGCTGTGATATGAAGCTGCAAATGCAGACTCACAAGAAAAAGCTATTTGTTCTAGTTTAGGAAGTCAAACTGTCTTTTAAGTTATCACTTATTCAGACAGGAAATTTTTTCTTACTGTTCTTTCAGGCATGCAGGAATTTTGTCTTCCTAAATGAACTTTCCCTCTGTTTCAGAAGACTAAGCACATTTATAGTGAATCGTAGAATCATAGAATTGGTCAGGTTGGAAAAGACCTTAAAGATCATAAAGTCCAACCACAACCTAACCATACTACCCTAACTCTAACAACCCTCCACTAAATCATGTCCCTGAGCACCACATCCAAACAGTTTTTAAACACATTCAGGGATGGTGACTCAATCACCTCCCTGGGGAGCCTATTCCAGTGCTTAACAACCCTTTCTGTAAAGAAGTTTTTCCTGATATCCAACCTAAACCTGGCACAACTCGAGGCCATTTCCCCTTGTTCTGTCACCTGTCACCAGTGAGAAGAGACCAACCCTGCTCTCACTATAAGCACATTTCAGGTATTGGAAGAGAGCAATAAGGTCTCCCCTTGGCCTCCTTTTCACCCCACTAGACAGCCCCAGTTCTTTCAGTCTCTCCTCGTAGGCGTATTCTCCAAGCTCTTCACAAGCCCTGTTGCCCTTCTCTGGACCTGCTCCCAGCACCTCAATGTCCTTTCTGTACTGAGGTACCCAAAACTGAACACAGTACTTGAGGTGAGGCCTCACCAGTGCCGAGTACAGGGGCAGGATGACTTCCCTAGTCCTGCTCTCCACTCCATTCCTGATACAAGCCAGGATGCCATTGGCCTTCTTGTCCACCTGAGCACACTGCTGGCTCATATTCAGCCAACTGTCCATGAGTACACAAAGGTCCCTTTCCGTCAGGCAGCTTTCAGCCACTCCTTGCCAAGCTTGTGCAAAAATAAAGACTAATAATTTGTGCCAGAATTGATATTCCAAGATGAACATCATGCAAGCATGAGATATCTGTGAGTTTCTGTACAACTGTGTCCGATTCCAAAAGTCATACAATAGGTTTTACAGTACAGTTGGTAAGAATAAAAGGATAATGCTAACGTTATTATAAATTAACTAGATTTGAAAACAGTATTTAGTTTGGAAACCAGTATGCACAGGAAAATAATTGATCCCAACAAGTTATAATTGTCTCTCAGCGACAGTAGTATATAGTAAAAAGAGGATATGGCTGTTCCCTGTAAAAGCTTACTTCCCTAAAAGCCTGTCAAGAAGTACTTCCAAGTCACTATTGCTGTGTTTAGATAAATTGTTAAAATCTTACCAATTGCTAGATACAATTTTTAAAAATTATTTCACTGTGAGAAGAGTGATGTAATTTGTTGACATGTTGATGACTGAAGAATACTGAGGGGGATGTGTCAGCAATAAAGCGTGATTTTTTCTCGAGTACCAAATGGCTATGATAATACAGCCATCAGGTACTATGAACATTCTTGGATAAAGCATTATTTTACTGAACTTGTGAAGTCCTTGAAATGTGGCAGGAACAATGTTCATGGTATGCAGATAGATTGTTGCATTTGACCTTTTTTGGAGATCTTGGTATGCTGCATAGAAGAAGAAATTAAACCTAGTATAAGAGTGAGACTGAGTAACAATCTGTGTCAAAAAGTCATCACGGGGGGAAAAAAAAAAGCGTTGTGGAAGACTAGGACTGGTCACTTTAGGAAGAGAAAGTTACACCACCAAAAAGAGGGTGGTAATAATCCTTGTGGTTTTTTGACATATTTTCATTTAGGCCACTAAGAAGGAAATACTGTGCTGGTGCAGCATCGTTGTCTGGTTTCTTGACTGCAGTTCTGTCTCTAGATTCTATACTATTAAAAAAAAAAAACAAAAAACAAAAAACAACAGTCTATTTTATTTCTGTTTTGACAGTCTTTTCCAGAAGCCAGTGGATTTACTCTTGTATTTAGTCTATCATCCTGGAGTGTAAAAGTATGGTGACCGGCATACTTAGGTATAAGCATTTGTCTGAACCACATGGGAAGAAAAATACTGATTTATGTTGGCCTAAAGAATGGAGATTGCCAATTTTATGTGGTCTGTAACGTGGCTCATGTGGTTGAGAGTGATAAAAATCATAAAGCTCTCAGTTCTAACCATGTACTGCCAAACTTTAGTACCTTTTGTTTCCAAAACAAAATGGGAGGAAAAGAGGAAATGTTTGAGCAGACACCATTTAGAGTCCAAGCAGGAAGCTTAGTGGATTTTAAGGCTGTGGTCAAAGTATTAAATTACAGGATTCCAGTATCAAAATGCTTAATGTACTTCAACTTATAGATCTGTTAAGGCTCTTATGAAGTTCATAGTGAAACTGATGGCTATTTATTTATTCATTTATTTATTTATGATGAAGCTGTATGATTGAAATAATTTGAGGTTTTAATTCAAAAAAATGTTTGTCATTTGCAGAGTGATTTGATTTTGTGGTATTGCTCTGTTTTTGGATCAGCACTTTACTGATACTTTTACTCTGGTGAGGTTTACTGTTCAGTAAGCTAGAGAATAGATAGAACATTTAACATACCGTGTTTTGGGAGACTCAGAAGACACACATTGCTAACTGTTCTCTGAAATGTTTGTGAAACTCAAACTAATCAACCTTTGATTCTAACGAATCTTAGAATGAGTTCTAGAATAAGAAATAAAAAAAGAAACATTGTAAAACAAGAAATGTCTACAGAAAAAAGCAACTTCCAATTTCCTTGGTGTTTCAGTGTGCTTTAAACTTACTGTCTTAAAGTTGTACCACCAGTTGGTTTCTGCACTCCACTGGGTAGTGCAGCCTGGTGAGAACTGGAGCTGAGAAGGTCGGACTGCAGTTACCCCAGCTGCCACCGCTAGAGGCCAGCCTCTTCCCATGGCAGCTGCAGCCTGGGCAAATGCCTGAGGGCCAAGCCAGGTATCTTGCTGCTTGCTGTTTGCTCTGATGTGATGGAGGAGGATCCTAGCTCAGTGTGTTCCTCTCTTGCTTCCTTCATTGCTGCATTCCTTCCTCCTCTAAATAATTGTTTTCAAGTTTTGGCAGATATGCATAATCCTTCTGCTTTTTAATGTTTCATCCTACAATTAAAAAACAGCTGCTGCTCCACCATCTCACGTGTCATGCTATAATATAACCCTGTGACTGTACTGCTGATACAGCTCCAGCAGATTCTCTGCAAGTACTGGAGTATTCCAGTTTGGGTCCATTTGAAAAGGCCATACTATCTCTGGTCTAATGTCAAATCAATCAGGATCACATCACATTAGAAAGTCCAGTCACTAGTCAGTGACTAGGGGGTATTTAACATCTTCATTAATGTCTCACAGGACAGATTGCAGCCTGTGCATGTTTGCCAGTGCTGCCAAACTGAGCAGAGCTATAGATACACCATGTGGTTGTTCTGTCATGTACAAGGACCTCAGCAGGCTGGAGAAATGGGCTGACAGGAGCCTCAAGCACTTCAATAAAGGGAAGTCCCAAGCCTGCATCTGGGGAGGAACAACCCTAGGCACCAGGACATGCTGGGGACCAGACAAGTGGAAAGCAGCTTTGTGGAAAAGGACATGGGGGGTCCTGTAGTCATCAACTTGACCATGAATCAGCAAAGAAGGCCAGTGGTTCATGAACTGCATGAGGAGAAATACTGCCAAGAGGTTGAGGAAGGGGAAACCTTCATCTCCTCTGCATTGGTGAAGCCATGCCTGGACTACAGTATCTCAGTCTGCCAGTACTAGTGGGATGTGAAGCTGCTGGATTCCAGTAAAGGGCATGGAAAATATTAAATCACCATCACATCAGAGAATTCTTGGAGGCTGTGTATGTGCTCAGTTGTGTTCAGAAAGTAATGTGAGTTAGGATCATGTATTTGGCAGAAGGGTGTTCAATGGTTGGGCAAATGCATGCGACCAGAAGGCAGAGTCCTCAGATATCTCACTGGACATTCAAAGTAACTGTTAGGACTCCTAAAAATGAGAACAGTTGATCTCAAGGAGCTGACTCAATTGTCTAAACCAGCCTTGTGCTCTGAGATGAACCAGGTGTTTACCCAAATATCTCTAAATAACTGTTTCTTAAAATTTGGTGTTGCACGAAGAGGGTTCCACGGTATACCTTGTTTTATGCTATGCACTTTCACTCTCAGAGTTAAAAAAAGCTTCTAGAATGATTTGTCATCATAATAGATTGAGCTGCTTTGTTCTTCTGTGTCTGGCAGCCATAGAAAACACTGCTCATTTTTCTGTTCTTGGGAAACATTGTAATAATCTACTGGATTATCACCTATTTTGTGTTGGTGTATTTGGTTCCTTCTTTCTGAATATAGATGTTGAACTTGCACATTTTAAATCTCAGCTGCTGTATTTCAGACTGTCTCTCAAGTTGGTCCAGGTAATTTAGGATTCTGATCTTCTTTTATCCATTCCCAGCTTGAAGTTTTCTGTAACTTATATAACTTATATAAACATATATTCTATTCCAACATACTGTTGGGACACCTGGGGACCATAAATGCTGCTTCTGATTAGTTATTTCCTCAGCAGCTTTGTCTCACTGATGCATGCTGAGAATCTGTCATAATTGCTCATTCCAGAGGTAAGAGAACAGACAGTGGGAGTTCATTGGAGTTGAAGCTGGCATCGGAGAATGTCCAATTGTTGTCTGGTCTACCAGTATTAGAGTAAGTTTTCTCAGCATATGCTCTGTTGCACATTCCACTAGTTTTTGCTACTGAGCACGTACTCATTTTGCTTTCATGGTTGTATGTTCCTCAAGAGCAAGTAAAATTAATAATTACTGCAGTAGTTATCGATCCGCTGTTAGGAGCTAGCAGTGACCTTGTCTCTGGTCTCCTTGCTGTCTTCCAAACGCAGGTTCTGCTCATAGCTTATAACTTCTGTATGCTGACCTTCACCAGAATCTCTTGGATTTTGATGTCTGGAGTTTGGCTTGTGATCCTATGAGGATTGTTCATGACCACCCACCTTTAATCAAGGCTTTCTGCCTGGCAGAGAACACAGTTTTTAGGCCAGGATGGATTGGCTTCTTGTGTTTAGTAATGTGTTACATCTTCATTAAGGGGGCTGCAGTCTTATCTCTAAACTTAAGCTCCCTGGTGCATTCCTGCCTTAGAACACATCGTGGCTGTAAGCACCACTAAATTCAGAAAATGGTTGCTGAGAACAGACTTTGCTTCCGTGTCCTATTTAAAGTCCAGCAGACATTGTGCCTTGTGTCTCTTCAGCCATTTTGTGCTGTTTCTAGTTCTCCGCTGACAGTGCAGTGCCACGATTAAATTAATTATGAACGGTGTGAACTGTGCATACAGTACTTTTTTTTTCTGACTGGCATGACTAAAATAAATTACCTAATTGCAAAAATGTTAAAAAGTTGGGCATTATCACCAGGGAGGGGTGACAGGGTTCTTTGAAGGACCAAGGCTGTTTTCAGAGAACAGGGTGTTCTGGGAAGTATTGCCTGCAGAAACTGTAGCCGAGTGCCTTTTTTTTTTCAGCTCTAAGGCAACTGCTAATATGTTTGCAAAATAAGTAGTAGACAGATATTAACTACAATTAATGGAACTATGAGTGTGTTCTCACTTTCATAATGAACTACATGGTTAGTATTCTACAAGTAAGGCTCTATACTTTTGTAACCACAAGGCAATTTATTAAAAAGTGTACTTGATTTAGCTCTTTTTATTCTTCCCATTTATTAGGCAAGAAAGGAGAATGTTACCGAGTGAACATTCCACTCTAGAATAGGTGACCGTTTAGGATTTGTCTCCCCTAATCTTGGCCAGGTGAAAAGGAGGAAGCCAACTGGAGCCATTTGCCTAAACTCAGTGGAAGGCAGTGGGTGCTTTGCAAGAGCGGTTCACCTGATAGGTGAGGTGGGTAAGACAGATGACATCTTTTTCTGCTTTAGGTGCCCTCAGGGAGCTTCAGATTGCTAGTAACTTGGATGAGATGCCTACATTTTAGCAGGCTGAAATTGCAGGAAATGAATTCCCTGCTTTCCAGTTACTCTTTGCCGTTCCACAGTGAGTTGGCTATGAATGCTGTCACTGTGCTTGCTGTATATGTGTGAGCTCTTTTAAGTCACGTGTCAGTATACCTGGATTTGTCTATGTACAACATGTTGCTGAATGTTGCTCGTGCTACCTTATTCTGCCCAAATATTTTTCTGTATTTAAAACTTCCTCATCTATTTGTTTAGGTTAGGTTTTATGGCTAATAGTTTCTGACTACATCCAGTCAAATATATATTTCTATGTTCAGGTACTTATTGTGTCAGATTCAGCTTGCAAATCAGGATGGTTCAATGCCACCAACTTCATATCTGCATGAAGATTAAGCTCTTTTAATATTGAAAGAAGCTCTAGTCACTACTGGCAAGCCTAGAGTGAAATACTATCATCCTAAAGAAAACACTGCTTCTGGTCAGCTGAATAGATGAACAGCTGTCAGCCTATAGTGAGGTCTTAGGTATTGTGCCTATGCATTAACATGAAGACAGAAATGTATCACTGTACTCATCTCTGTCTGCAAGATAAATCCCACCCAGCATGTCAGAAAAAAAAAAAGCTGCGAAAAACTGGCATTTAGAAAATACTACTTATCCTTTCCTGCAACTTTCTCAATAACTGTCAAATTTTCCCACAGTATAAGCTAATTATAAGAAGCACAGCTAGAGTGTTAATGAGCCTCCCCATAAAAGAAAAGCTTTTGAAAACCTTTGAATGTAATCCATAACTGCATTTTTTTCTCAACTGTCGTGATACACCTCTGTGCAAAAGGAAAATATTTGTTCCTTAAACATAGCTGATATCTGCAGTCTTAGCGAGGAGCCTTAAAGCTGTATGAACAAGAGACATACCCAGAGAGTTTCCTGTTCTAAAACAGGCTGACTGAACAGGTAGTTGTGGTATGGCAGATTGTGGTAAATGGTGATTCTGAAGTACAGTGATTAATCTTGTTTACAAATTAAAACATTTCTTTATGAGAGTATAGACTTGCAAGCATGGTAGGAATTACTGTTCTACAGATATAGATGGGAACAAAAAAAGCAGTGATTTATAAAATGTTACAGGAATAGGAATATAGAAATACATAGAAATAAGATTTAGCCTAAAGAACAACTTAAGATGTTAATCTCCTCTGAGAGAATGGCAAAGGATATCAAAGAAACTTCTTATCTGTTTTGGTCATTATGTAGGCATTTTGTGCTTAACATCAGCTGATCTGTGCATAAAACTACCTATTATACGTTGTGAAAATTTTATTCCTGAGGGATCAACAAAAACTATAGGAGAAATTGAAGTCCAGTCTCTTTTAAAACCATCAAGATACAGTGAACTTTTCTTTTTACAGCTAACTTGATATTCTGTTGGTAGGGTGTAGTCTCCCTCCTCTCCCAGAATGTTTTATCTGTGTATTACATACTCGGATACAAAAATAAGTAACATACAAAGCATGCAGAGCTCATGCATGAAAACATCTGTAATGCCAGCACATCTCTTTTTCCTGAATGTAAGAATGCCTCCTATAGTTCTGTCTGTTTGATTTACAGTGAAAATGGTTTAGGGCAGAGATTCAATATAATAAAGAGTATTAGAAAGTTACTCCTAGCAACATTTTAATTTCATAAATAAGGAGGTAATTTTTTACTTCATCAGTTAATTTTCATTTTCTGATTAAGGTAATTATAACGTAATGCAATGATAGAAACTTGGTTTGCACATGTCGTTAAGAACACCTCATGTCCTTTGTGTTGTACTTTTAATGAATAACTGTAAGCCTTGTGAGGGAAACTAACTGGAAATGACTTACCTTTCTGTTGTTTCAAGGTGACTCTTTCTCCTAATGAGAATAACACTTGTTCTGCAGTGTGATTTAACACATTGTACATATAGTATATCATCAAACAAGGACAGAACCAGTATTTCATTATCTTGTATTTGTTTTGTGATTAGTCCAGGCCACATCTTCTGGATTTTTCTGGCTACCAGGAGTAACGGCAATCAGTCTCCAGAAATCTAATCTTATTACTGGCCTTCCCTATCCTTTTGCCCCTTCTTTTCTCCTCTGATCTACCAAGAAAGTAATTTGTTCTTTTTCTCCAGACACCCAGATGTCAGTAGATGGCTACAGTTAGTTTCAAGGTCCTGAAGAATTATTTGAGTAATTAGTGTTGATGAGAGGTTTGTCATCTAACTATAATATTGAACAGGGTACTTATCTCTTTCAAGCTTTAAAACTAAAAGGTTTATTTTATTAAGACTTCTGAAACAGCACCTCAGATGTCAGTGCAGATCATAATTGATAGTTCATGTTCAGAAGTTCACCCAACTCTCTTTAATGTGTAAAATTCTTAATCTTATAAGAGGGATCAAAGACAATGTACATTTATGTGATGTACTAATGTTATGCCAAGAGGAGTGGTAAGATTATCAGTCATAGAATGTGATCTATGGACTGTGGAAGGAAAAATACAGTCCACGTTAATTGAAAAAGTCCTTAATCCAAGGGTATATTGTCTGTTTTATATTGTCACAGCAGCTTTAATCTGTTTTGATTTAGAAAGCATAAACGTGAAAGCAACTCCTAAGGAAATTTGGAAGGCATAAACTTTTGCTTCTATGCATATTACTTGCAAATTCAGTTTGGGCTGTAATGGATATGCCTCCTAGTTTTGATGTATGGAACATATAACTTTGATAGCTAAATCATTTGAAATAAGGGGTAAGTCTTTTGTATAGGAACAAATCCACTCCTTTTATTTTTCAGTATTCATTAATATTTTAATAGGCATGTTGCATGTAATACAAGTTAGATGTTGCCGCCTTTAGATGTAGCTGCAGCAGCTGCATCAACATGTAGTCCTTGCATTCACAATTGTTCCTTTCCCTGCTATTTTGATCTTGGATCTTTGAAGCTGTTTATTTGCATCCACCAAAAATACTAATTTTTTTTGCAAGCAAAGGAGAAGTAATTCCTGTATAGAAGAGTAATGTGCTAGCCCTTTGATAAAGAATTCGTTGTGATTGTCCAATGTTAATAGTAGGCATAAGCATTTGCAGGATTGGAGCTTTATGAAATCCCAAGCAGAAGTTAGGTTTCCTTTTCTTAAGATTCACGTATTAATCACTTCAGGCCTACCTTACCCTGCTGTTTGTTTTCTGGTTCTAATCAGCTAATTCCTGTGCCTTTTATGAACACCTAATGAACAAAAGGGAGAGCTGAGGTCCTGGAGTTCCCTATGATTAACACTCCTTTACATGGGCTGGCTCTACTCTCTGACCAATTTTTTATTAGTATTCTCCTTTATCCCACTGAAGGCTTGGTGTGTTCTTATCTCAGGTCTCCCTAGCCCCATAAAAAATGCAGCTCAATAAATGTTTTCATTCAAGTAAGCCATCTTTTGTGGGTCATGGACCATGTATTTAAACAATTCAGACTTTTTTTTCCCTATTAATGGAAAAAGGCAGAAGTGTCCTGGTAGACATTGGAACTGTTTCAGTCACAGAACTGAAGGAGCTGAGAATATCATTTTCTTGAGGACAGTCTAGGAACTACAGTCAGGCAGTGTAAACTCAATGTGCATGTTGCATGGAAGTCTTCTTTTGTTACACTCTTTTCTGTTAGTGCTGTATAGTTCAAAAAGACTTTTGGACTTGGTGTGTTTTTATCTTTTCCAGGTATGGGACATTGGAGGGCAGCCAAGATTTCGAAGCATGTGGGAGCGTTACTGCAGGGGAGTCAATGCGGTTGTGTAAGTTTTTAATATTAAAATACATAATATTTTTAACATTGAAATACAGATATGCTTGCACACTTGTCCATCTCCATCTCTTACCCATTTCTTAATTGTGCTGCTGTTCTCTTATGGTGAGATGTTTAACTGAGCCTGCTGGTAACATGAAAACAAGAAGGAAGCATAAAATATGCAGCAGCCTTCTTTTTGGAAGCTGGCTACTACATCAGCATAAAGCAGAATTTAAGAAAAAAACGACTTGGACTGTAATAGAGAGTTACTTGACTTATTGCATTTAGAGTGACTTGTCTTGACTTTTCTGGCATCTGGATGAAAGATACATGTTATGCAGCTGACAGAAAATTATTTCCTATGCTTGTCATATTCTTGTTGATTCCTAGCACTTGATATAGGTTCAGATAACAGTGTATTTAATAGAGTCCACTGTCTCCATCCATTTATCCATTACTCTTTACTACTTTGCTGATGTTAGATTTTTTAATTGAAAAAAATATTGCTGCTAGAAACAGATGCTTCTAGAAAAGTCTATAATAGGATGCTTAAATATGTCAAACCATTCAGTGAGAGAACCCAAGACAATACAAATAATGTTTTATACATCCTGTGTTCCAGATATATAAGAAATTGTATGTTCCAGTTTTGTATCTTCCAGTATTAATAACTGCAGGGTTTATACAAATGAGGAGTGGTTTAATGCTGTTGGCAATGTGAACACATTTGTCAAATTATACTGAACTTTTAATGCAGCTTTCTGTAAGTGAAGGACAACACCATAAATATCTGTTTTCCTATTGCAGTTACATGGTGGATGCAGCAGACTTGGAAAAAGTAGAAGCATCAAAGAATGAGCTGCACAGTTTGATAGATAAACCACAATTGCATGGAATTCCAGTACGTATTTTGATTTTTATTGTTCTTACCGGACCGTAGGTGGTGTAGTCTTAAATCTTTGTGAATGTGCTCTCCTGGACTCTAGAAAATACTAGCTTAAGTCTGATGCAGCCTTGATACAACTTTGTAATATTTTTTCACAGGACTTAGCATCTTATCAGAGCTGCAGTGTGTTTGTACATTTCTAGTCTAAAGGTCAGAAGAGATTTGGAACGAATTCATTTTCACATGTGGCATTATCAGAAAATAATTATTTCCAGACAGTCCCCTTGTCAACTGGGTTTAAACCTATGACCTAAATATGTTTGTGGCAGTATCTTAAGACATGTGAGATTTGTTTTTCTGTCAGATGCTAACATAGTCACCTCTGCTTCCTGAGATTGTGGAGGAACTTGATTTTTTCTATCTTGACTTCTATTCTCTGACTGTTTGGATTTTCAAAATAAAAATGTTTGAAAAAATGCAAAATTATAATGGTTCTCAAGTATGAGGTGTCAGAATGCTGAAATTCTGCTGAGGAATTATGGAGTTAGAGATTAATGTTGTTCAAAAATGAGGTTGAACCCCATGACAGAGCTTGGAACTACGTAGTCTATAAAGTCCCTTCTAACCCAGGACATCCTATGATTCTTTTATCAGTGATTCATTGAAATGTAATGTGTCATTTGAGACCTGATATAAATCAATCTAGCATTGACCTCAGTGCTGACATCACTGAATGAGTTATTATGTTTGATCATAAGAAAGAAACTAATAATACTTAAAAATTAGAGGGGATTTACTGACAGCTTAATGGCTTTTGCTTCAACCCTCTTTGCAAGCGTGTGGATGCTCAGCCCGGTACAAATGCTTGAAGTCATCTGAGGAGGAGTGGACAGAAAGTTCTCATGAAGTCACTGAGAGGATAAAATTAGGCAAATGCATTTATTTGAGAGTTTTTCAAGTGGTTCTTAATCTTTATTATAAAGTTTGCTATCATTCTGTTTTTATGTGTTACTTAAATACTGAACAAATCCTACAGAAATCTACAGTCATGGTGGGTGATACTGTTTTTCTGTACTCTCTGTATGGACTGTTTTAATTTTCGCTGTCCCTTCCTTGACAGAATAGGTCACTATCAGAACTACCTAATTAAATTCCTTTGGCTTTATATGTTATGATGCCACATTTCATTTGCCCAGCTTGGCCAGCACAGTGCAGTAATGTACTTTTTACTTATTTTTATTTAATAGATAGTCACTAGTATTGAACTTTCTCCAGTTTATTTTAACTAGGCTTTGGCATTATAAATTTTAAGATAACTTTATTAATCTGAGAGTATAAATAACGGGTTTCTTTGTGTTCCAGTTGCATGGGAATTAATGAGACAATCATTTATTTGTCTGGGAATTGAAACACATCTGTAAAACAGTGATGCAATTACAATTAAAAAAACCTTTGTTGCTTACTTTATCTTAGAACGTACTCAAACCATTCATCTGACTTTAACTTGTACTTGAGGCTTTAAGTCTGAGCATCTGTTTAATAAATTTTCTGCATTTCTCAGACTTAATTTGTAATTGTTGCTGTTTGCATTTTTTTTATAATGGGTGTTCAAAGGGGAGGGAAAGGAATCAGTCATTTAGCTGGGATAGGGGTGAGCTGTGGTTTGGCTGCCTGATTAGTATACCTTCATTATACCTACACTGAGAACCAGGGAAGCAGAACTGGAGAGAGAATTAGGTGATTTTGAGGATTCAGTGTTTACTGCTGGGTTCATACATTTGATCTGGTCCTGTAGATTCAGAGTCTACTGGTGGCCTGAGTGCAGTGATTAATGCTATCTTCCAAGTTTATGTTTCATGCTAAAGGAGTCTGTGTAGGGAACTTCTGATACTGATGCACTCATTGATGATTGAACACATTCAGTTTTCAGAGGATACGTACCTGGCTGGGAAGGATGTTTCCAGGCTGCTCACACAGACATTGGTCAATCTGAATATGTCAGCTATTGCATTGTATGTATATATAATATATGTATATAATATGTATATAATATAATATGTATATATATATATATATTTGGCTACAAGATCCTATATATTGGCAATAAGTGACAAAATACAGAAATAAACTGTTATTGCCCATGGATTAATATAAATATTAATTATTTCTTTCAGGTGTTAGTCCTTGGAAATAAAAGAGACCTCCCAGGTGCACTGGATGAAAAACAGTTGATTGAGAAATTGTAAGTAGCTGGTCAGTGTAAAAAGCTAAACCACTATGAAATAAGATATATAAAGGAAAGTGCTTGGTAGTCTGTGGCAATAGTGAACTGTAAGAGGTTCCATTTTGCATTCTCAGATGCTCCTTTTCAGGTGCTCCTGGCAGTTGAAATAGCAATCTAGGCTGATAGCTGACTGCAGGAGACTTGAACCTCTCTTGGTTATGATTTCAGTTGTGCAAAGTTGTTTCAGATAATCTTGTTCTCTCATTGCTGAAGGTAGAACTGCTAGAGATAGTAATAGGATCACTTCCCAAAGTACTTTGTAGTGGCAGTTTAGTGCTTAAATGGCATTACAGCAGAATCTTTTCAAACTACTGTCTACAAATGTGAGCAATTTGGATATTTTTGACATGTATCCTAAGCATATATTCATGTATAACTGAAACTGACTTAAATTGTTGCATTGCAAGGGTAATTTTAAATGAAGTACACAATTTTGTAAAAATGGTTGGTATAGCAATAATTTTGCAGAATACATTTTTGTATCTCAGATCACCTAATTTTAATCAGTAGGAAGTGAAACAAAGCTTTCTGTTTAGAAGGATGATCCAAAGGCTGAGCAATGGAGAATTAGGAAACAGAATCACAAAATGTTTGGAAGGAACCACTGCAGATCATCTAGTTGAGGTCCTCTACTCAAACTGGGCTCCTAAGAGCTCATTACACAGGACCATTTCCCTGAGCCTTATGTTCCTCAGGCTGAACAGCCTTGACTTTCTCAGCTTTTCCTCATAGGAGAGATGCTCTAGTTAATAATTTTGTAGTCTGTTTTTTGGAGCCTCTCCAATGGCTCCTTGTCCTTCTCCTACTTGGGACACAAGAGCCAAACACTGAGCTCCAGATTTGGCCTCATCAGTGCTTAG
The DNA here is from genome assembly GCF_019238085.1 of Lagopus leucura. Classification (NCBI taxonomy): domain Eukaryota; kingdom Metazoa; phylum Chordata; class Aves; order Galliformes; family Phasianidae; genus Lagopus; species Lagopus leucura. Next base: position 20,745,888 of record NW_024962265.1, on the reverse strand, counting down.
TTGAGGGAAATGGTCACCTCCCTTGACTTACTGGCAACACTAACTCCTAACATAGTCCAGGGTATCTTTGGCTTTCTTTGTGTAAGGGTACATTGCTGATTCCTGTTCAGCTTGCACTTCCTGGTGCTTTTCTGCAAAACTTTAGACTCTTCTTTTCTCAGTGCTTCTACTTGCCATCTGTTCCGTGAGCATCATCTGTTTCCTGCATGTTCCTTTCACTTGTGTGAGGATAAACAAATGAAAAAAATAGAAAAGTGTTCAGAAATGCTGAGGAGGAATAGGGAGATTCCCATAATGAAGCTGAAGTAAATTAAGAAACAATATCTTCCTAACTGAGAGGTGTCCTTTCAGTAGGAATTGGATCTATTACCTTTGTATATGACGTAGTAAGCTTTCTGAAGAATAATGCTGAATACTGTTGCTTGTTAATAGAGCTAAAAGTTTTGAACACTAAAACAAGTGCTGTTATTTGGCGCGGACTGTTACTGTCAGTTCATTGAATTCTGCTTTTTTATTATTCATTATTCCATTAACTTAATGAGAAGCTTAAATGTTTGAAATAATTTAATAACCTTAATGTCTTTATAATTAAAAAAATAATAATTTAACGTGCTATGGCATATTCTAAAAATTTAATATATGAGAGTAGAATTTAACCCAGTGAATAAAATGCAGGAAATTTCTGTTGCCTGTTCTTGTGACATTAAAATGTTTTTTTGTTCTGTAGAAACCTTTCAGCTATTCAAGACAGAGAAATCTGTTGCTATTCTATTTCCTGTAAAGAGAAGGATAACATCGGTAAGCTTCTTTTTCTTTTAGCCTTGTCTTGTACACTTTGGATCAGATGTTTAGAAACATTAATGATATTTGAATATTTAGCTCCCACCTGTGCTTGAAAAGCTCAAATTACTTTGAAAGACTTTGTTGGAAATACCACCTTCAGTGGTGTATCTTTTAATATGTAATTATATGTAATTTAAAAATCACTTCCTAGGAAGTTGAGAAATAAATTTGGCAAAGGTCTTGGAAAAGTGGGTTTAAAAATGAAATGGACTCAACCCCTCACAAAGACTGTGCTGCTTTTGAAAGAAATAGTAACTGTGTATGAAGGCCTTCCAATTATTAGGTGGTACTTAATAAATTTTAATGTGTTTCTCTCCACATGTGATCTTTCTTTTAAAGCAGACCTTATATGCACATGTCTATAGGGTGTTCCTGAGATAGAGTGGCTACTGCTTTTGTCCTACTGAAGATATGCTGAATTTACCCTAAAATCTGTTGGGGACCTGTAAAAGCCACATGAAGTTGTTTCATATTTAGCCTTCGCTTTTTGCCCTTCTCAGTCTTTCTTCTTTTCTTCACTTTCCTGTTCCTGTCTTCTGTCATGTTCTCCCCTTTCTCCCCTTTCCTCTCTATCCTGTGTGACAGTTGAGCTTACTTGGCGACTGCAGTGAGCGGGAGGAAAGGTAGGGTGGGCCGGCCCTGGCAGCCATCTTCCTTGTGCAGAGAGAGACGTGTGGTGCTCACTGGGACACGTACAAACTAGTAGATATTTTAGCTGCTTCTTGAGGAAAACAGGCTCTTTGGAAGAGCTGGTCAGCTCTGTAGGACTCAGCTGAGTGAGAGACAGTGGGAGTGAAAACTGGTGGACAGCCAGCTTCTCCCAGCAGCAGCAGGGAAAATTTTCTCTTTGGCAGGAAGAACCAGGTAGTGGAGTAGTGAGGTGACTATGCTATCATACCTGATCTTCAGAGAGTTAGGGAAACTTCAGCCAAGTGCAGGAATGTATTAGGCAGTGTCAGGCAGACCACTCATCTGTTCCCTTGGATGTGGTGTGTAGGCTTTGGGGGCACTGGTTTGAAGGGGACCTGGTTTTGCTCCAGCTTGGGTTGTAACCATTATTTCTTAGTAAGGGGAATGCACAGAATGTATTGTTAAACTTGGGAAGAATAGGCTTAGGGATATCTGCAGAAGTGAAGGACAGACTGAGTTTAGAGGCAGGCCTAAATTAGCAACAAAGTGAAGAAAGTAAAATACAGGGTAGGCAAGAAAAAACTGAGTGGAGGACACCAGAAACTGGATGGCTCCAGAAATTACGTGGCTCCCAGTTAAGTAAGCACGGGTTTGTTCAAAATTCAGAATGTATTCCCCGGTTCACCTAAGTACCATCTTCGCCTTCAAGTTTTATAAATGCGGTGTCTGAGCCTCATCAAATCATTAAGGCTTCAGTGAAGGATCTCGAAGCGATAATGTAGCTGGAAAATGTATCAGGCAGCATCATTTCTGGCAGCGTTCTGGAGAAAATAGGTTTTAATCTTAGTTCATTTATGTGAATGGCTGTGAGGAAAAAAGTGTGCAAAAAAAAATTATGCTAAAATTTGCAAATGGGAAACTAATGAAAAGAATGATCACTAATGCAGAACAGTATAGATCACTTACTTGTGGGAGTCCTGAGAGTAGAGATAGAAAAAAAAAAAAAAAAAAAAAGCAAAAAAACCCGAAGTCCTGGCTGAGAATCAGTCAAGTATCTTCCAATGTAACATTGTGCCTAGGAAAGCTGATCTGGTTTCTGAATATTTGCACAGGAAAATTAAAAACAAAAAAGATTGGATGATGTATATCACGTGCATTTGGAATTGCATGAGCATTATTGGAACACAGTGTTCATTCTGTGCCATTTTTTGAGGAAGACCTGGGAAACTGAAAGGAGGTTGAGCAATAACCTGGGGAGATCAAAGGACTAGCAGATATCATTTATGATGAAAAACTGTAATGAAAATTTATTTAGCTTATTAAAATGATGAAAATACAGTTCTGTTAAGGAGAAAAGTGGGAGCTGTCCTCTTGCTCCACATTTATGATTGATGTCAATGCAGTTGAACGAGAGAGTCATTTTTCAGTGCAAACTGTAACCTAACTAACGAGCCTCATCAAGGGGTGTTTGTTTGAGGCTGTCAATTTCTGTGTCCTGAGAGACTGGGGAAGATTAGTACATAGTTATTAGCTTTGGATGCTCTGGGATGCTTTTGTCTGCCTCAGTGCCTAAGCTGATCTTCCTGGAGTGCCATTTAGGATTTAGCACAAATAGGGCGAAAAAAATTAAAATTGAGGGCTACAGTTGTTCCTGCCTCCTGGCATCCTTCCTACCACCCTAACAGATGTTACTGCCTTGAGGCAAAAAAAACTGATCTGCTCATGAATCAGTTTGTAAACTACTGCGGTCTTCAGCCCAGTGCATAAGTTAGTATCAGGAGGGGGATCAATTTCAGCTGTCAAATTTTACTCCAGTGTTCCATGTCTTTCAGAGACCTTGGGTTCCTAGAATCTACTCAAATGGCTTCTTAATGCCTTGTCAGATGCCTGTCCTCTTTTCTTTTGGTCATGTGTTTCTGCCTTTATTCTCATACTGCATTTCATTCCAGTCTGGATTTTACAGTACATTCTATGATCATTTTAGATCTTTGCTTTTCCAACATTTCTTTATCTGTAACGTAGAAAATTTGATGCCAGTCATCGTATTTTAGGAATATAAAAATGCTCATGATTTAAAAACAAAAAACAACAGAAGAACCACGTGGTCTTGAGTGCTCAGTTTTTAATCAGGTGTGAATGAAGGCCTGTGGTTACTGAGTTTTCTTTATTTGCTTTTTTTTTTTATTTTAAATTTGTATTAACCTGCTTGTGCTGTGTTGTCCCTCTAAGCTCTGCAGACAGACTGTTGAGTTTTTCATTTTGTTTTGTCTATCCTGGCAGACATAACGTTGCAGTGGCTTATTCAGCACTCCAAATCAAGACACTGTTGAAGAAAACAAAACAAACTTGCTGAAGATAACTCTTCTTTCCCAATCACTTTGACTCCTATTAGCTATATACAACTGAAAAGATAAAAGAATACAGCTGCATACTACCAGGACTCACTTTGATCATATTTGTTAATGGAAATAAAACTAAACTATGGCTTGTCTCTCCATTCTGGTTCTGTTTTTTGTTTTTTTTTTTTTGTTGTTGTTGTTGTTATTTTTTTTTTAATAAATACAGATATTTGTTTGCCTAGATGAAATTCCTGAATGCCTTAATACAGGATGGAAAGAAATTGGTGCTTTTGGGGGCTGAGATGGTTGAGTTTATGCATGTGAATTGTCAAGCAGTGTTTTTTGTTTGGTTATTTTTTTTCTAATTTTAAACTGAATAAACTGCACAGTGGAAACAGATATGACTGTTTTTTCTGTTTGAAGGTGTCATTCAATTATTCAAACAGAATGTTTCTCCTATTAACGCCTGTAGTTAAATTTAAATAATCGAATAGAACCGTATTTAAAAGTTTCTTAGTTGTCAAAATGCTGTTAATGAGAGCACTTTCAAATACTGTGATGGGTCAGAAGTTATTTCCAAAGTTATGTGTCTGTAGTTATCCAGTTTTTCCAGTCACAAAAATAAATGATTCGTCTGAATATTCCTTGGGAAGTGAAAAACAAAATAAATTACAGGCAATCTTATGCTCTCTTGGGAAAAGAAAGATTCAGGGGCTGCAGTGGAAGTTTTTGCCTCTCAGAGAGGTAAGAGTGCATACAGCAGGTGAGAGTATGCACTGTTTTTCTTTATGGACCAACTGATGTTATTGCCCCCAAACTTACTGTATTTCGAAGCATTTGTATTGTGCTTGAATTGATTACTGCTTCCATTCTGAATCTAGCAGAATTTACCAGTGTATCTGGGTGCTGAAGTAGGATTAGTTTTCTCAAACAGATTAAAGGAGCAATTCACTTTTTAAATTTTGCATTGCTCACATCCTACAAATACCTTCACTTACATGCACTGTTGAGAATTCTGAGAGTCTGAAAATTCTGTTAAATATGGAACATTCATATCAACAAATAACAGATAGACTTAAAGTCACACAAGATGGGTGCTCATTACCAGATGTTTCAAGGACACTTGAAGATGTAGGAGGGCAAAGTTCGGAGATACTGATCTGAAGATGTGATAGATGAATGAACAGCTATAAGCATTAAAAGTTAGAGGTAGCTTATGCTGGTTTTTTGTAGTTAAAAATATAAAATACAAACCTTGTAACATGTTTTGTCGAGTCTGAAGATGCTTTTTGTATAGGTGACTGATAAGCTGCTTAACAACAGAACAGCCTTGATAAAATCCTTCTTGAATGTGACAGGGTTGTGGTACTGTAAGCATGATAGGCAGGGCATAGCAGTTATTTGTAAATGTTTGCCTTACTGCAAAAGTGTGGACAGAAGGCCTATTTTTTTCTCTACCGCTGGTCTCAGTGTCCTACCTGAGTTACGGTTTTTGACAACAGTTTAATCCATTCACCTTACTAACATGACATACCAGGTCCTTTCTGGCATAGAGGAGCTTGGTCTTTGCTGGTTGGTTGGAACGAGCACTGGTAATAAAGGCAGTGGTGGGTGCTGTGTTTCCCTTGCTTTGCTTCAAGTAGTGTTTCTGTGTGAGAGGACCAAAGAAGTTAACTTCCTATGTGTGGTATACACATTACCTGAACCAGGGGAAACGCAAGGTAGACCATGGAGATCGGAGGTTACCTTTCAGACTGATTGAATGTACCTCTGAATATGAGGTGAGAGTGAATTATTTTGTTATTAAAATCATCTCATTATGCAGCATATGCGGATTCTTATTTTGTTTTCTCCTACTGTGTGACCTTGTATCTGAACCTAAGGCAAATGAGCACAGACGCTGGCCTTGCTGTTTGCATTTGAAACAGCCTGTGTGTTTTTCAGTGACTTGCCTTCAGATCATCTTTCAAAATGGGCTTAACTCAAGATGAGTTTTCTGTCACAGTCAATAGCTGTTCAGGAAGGATGGACTGTCAACTCTGACATCCTATTTCTGAAACTGCATATGGTCATAAAATGTTACAGCACTCTAGACTACTGGAGGCAGTATTGCAGAAAATCTGCACAGAAGGTCACAGATCTCAGAGGGGTCTCAGTGCCCGCTTGCAAGTGTCCACTTGCTCTGAGTGCAGTGTATGACATAGTGCTTTGTATAGGTACCATTTGAGGTGTGTTTCAGAAGGGAAGATTTGCTATGACCACACTGGGATTGCTTTCTGCTTCTTGGTATTCTTGAGAAGCTGCCTGCAAGTTGGAGCAGTAGAGGCTGCTGTTGTGTTCTGGCTTTGCTGCGGGGTGGTGAGCAGCATGGTGTGCTGTACTCAGCTGTCCTGACCCCAGGCACATGAGATGGCTGTAATCTGACCTACACAGACAGCGTCCTCCAGGCCATGGGAGCAAAGCTGGGGTGCGTAGGCAACAGTGAAATGAGAACTTACGTTTGGTTTAGACACATCTAATAGCTCCAGACCCCAGAATCTCAGGAGCCCTAAAATAGTATGAGTGCAACAGTGACACAGATGTGTTTTCCTTCCTTCCTGTATAGGAATAATGTAACTGTCACCCAGGGCTATGCAGAGCCAGGTGCCATCCATCTGTTCTACATCCAGCTCTTTATTTATTCATTATTTTTCCTGCTAGAGATCTAATTTTTCACATTTCTTTTCCATTTGAATTTATTGTAGAGAGCAATTGTGAACATAACATTTTAGCTAAGTGATATTAAAAGAAAAATAAAAGTCAAGTTGGTGGGTTTTTTTTTTTTTTGTTTGGTTGTTTTATGAAATGCACTATGAAACTATCTACATTTATTGCAGAGATCAGTGACACTCATATAATTTGTTCCTCAATAAGCCATTTTGTGAAACATTGGTACTGCACTCACCTGAACAGCACACTAAACTGAGTACCTTCTCTCTGTGTGTTGGGATAGAGTGTACATAGTGGCTGTTGAACAAGTTTTGTGCAGGCCCATGGAACAAATACTAGAACTGAGTATAATGATCTAAAGGCATTTTGAAGCTTGTGAAATAGAACAGGTTGTACCCTTGGTGGCATCTCCATCCAGGCTCTCCTGCCTCCTGATATGACACAGACCAGTCTGTAGCACACACAGTGATCCTGCAAGGCCCTACAGAACAAACTTTGCCTGTCTCAGGCCATAACCTCACAGCTTAAAAGCACACATGGGAGGTGATATATAGGTGAGGGGCTGGTTCTGGTGATTAATTTTCTACTCCTTGTTGTCAAGGCCAGTCCATGCGTTGAGTCTATACACGGCAGTCCATGCAGATCTTTCTATAGACCTGTCTTACTCAAATGTCTTCAGAGAGCAGGACACATTTGTATTTTTCCTTTCCAAACTTGTAGGGTACGCAGGTGGGAGGCTAGAGGCTCTGGTAGCTGCTGAGTAAATTTCTGTTTGCAGGCACACGTTGCTGGCATGGTAGTATGCTCCAGCTGCTGAAGGAGGCATCTGGGATCACTGTTGTTGAGATTTACAGGACGGCTTTTAAGAGGGTGGACATCCAGCCCTGTGCCATTCCATGATCAGAAGAACGGCATCAAGAAGGATCTGTCCAGATTTTCCTAATGCCTCTCCAAGGCCAGGACAGTGAGGACAAGGTATGGCATCTGGTAGTCATCCAAATATTTCTACCTAGTGTACCTAGTCCCTCAGTTAAGAACAGCTCTTCTGGGAGATTCTGCTTCTTATGGGATGTGTTATAGTGTCCAGCATGTGCTGTGGTGGAGGTGGAGGCCTGCCCTCATTAGCTGAAAAAAGGTGTAGGTGATTTTTTTGTCATCTCTAAATACATAATCCTTGCTGCCAGAGACAACTCAACCCTGGGGCTCACAGTAATACCTTTAGAAAATGCTTTTTTTTTTCTTTTCTTTTTTTTTTGACAGTGAGTGAACTAGATTGTACCTAGAGCACATAATTTTACAAAATGGGCCCCAAAGAGGGTAGCTCATCTGCCTTCCAGATTCAAAAATTGAAGCATTATGATACATCTATGTGGTAGTACACTTCTTCAAGAATAGGGTATTTACAGTTAAGTGCACTTTAAGTAAGTGGATTTGTTAAGCAGCATTGCCTGACTCTGCTCATTGTTACCTGTAAATTGTGCAGTAAGTGTTTTCAGTGAAGTGGAAAACAAGTCAATACATTTCCCTAATATATCCTTCAGCAGCCACGTGCACTGCTGGTATTTAAAGATATTTATCAATTAAAGAACAAAGAATTCAAGTTTGTGGCTTGTCACTTGTTGTGGAGACTGCATGGTGCAGCCATATTGGACCAAGAACAGAGCCCTAGTATACAAGCATTCCATGTTTTGAATCAGTGTCCCTTCTAACATGAATAACATTGCAAAGAACTCCTAGTGGAGGTTCTCCTCACCCTGCATATTATGGAAAAGTTGTCCTGCAATTTGAAAAAGACATTGGAGTAGATACAGTGCCTGCCAACTCTGCCCATGGCAGCAGATTGGAACTAGATGATCTTTAAGGCCCTGTTCAATATAAGCCATGCTATGATTCTATGATATGTAAGCATCACCTTGCATATTCCTTCAGCTGTTTTTTTTTCTTTTCTTTATGTCCCTCAAACTTAAATGCAGTGTTTTAAGGAGTTGATATAAATACTGTTGAGCTGTATTTTGGTTTTGTCTGGTGTGATTAAGCCTAGTGAGGGGATATCATGTGTCTGTTTTTCTTCCCCTTTCTACTCACATGGGGACACTGAAATCTTAGTGTTAAGTAGATTTCACATAGGGTAAAGAGCTGCTTCTGCACCCAGAAGCTCAACTTTTTGGATAGTTGAAAGATGATCTTATGCTTCTTCAGCTCAAAAGCCAGCATAGGAAATTATATGTAAGTGCATGATATGGCACAAAAATGATTCTTTGATATCTGTTGGTCAATATGTGAGTGTATTCTTCAAAACATAGCTTAAATGAGATTCACTTTCAGTCTCCAGAGAGGAGTGAACTGATTTTGAATATTATATTTTTAAATCCTTAACTTAAATCCACCCACTAAGTTTCAGTCCATGTACAACTCCAAACGCATATGCATCACATGCATCTAGTTTGGATGCACAAAAGTACATCCACGTACATTGTGTTCAGTTGTACATGCAGATGTCTAGCTGGCTACCTCCTTATTTGAATAAGGTCAAAATTAATCTGACTTGTAAAAGAACAGGTCATCAGCCACAAGCAAAAAAGAACACATCTCTTCTGTGGTGATTAATGCAGATTACCTGTATTTTTGCTGTACTCATGCCATATGGAGGTCTGTTAGTGCTCCATATAGAATGTATCAAGATGGCTCAGAAACATTTCAATATTATATACTGTGCAAAAAAAATTAAGCTTCCGGGTCAGATTAATTAAGAACCTGTGATACCACTCCACATCAGACAGCTCTGATCAGTGTCCCATTCCTGGATGTGCCAAAGGTCAGCTCCCAAACCATCACCCTATGCATTCCTTGGTACACAGAAAATTGAGGATGCATTGGTCATCCAGGGGTTAAGCATTAATCTGAAGGGTGAATGAAGTGCAACATTAAGATAGCATGTTTCTACAACCTCACCTTCTGTATAGAGAGAAAGGAAATGGTGTTATCATGCAACCTGCTTATCAGGCAGTTTACTCCTTTGTATCAGACAGAAAACTCTACCAGTTTGCTGGTTGACATCCTAAGCAGTGGAGTCTTGGTCAGCAGGTAAGATTTCCTAGCTGTACAAAATTGGTTCATCTTTGAAAGCAGTGAATTACTGGCATAGTAAAGCAAGTCTGCTCTAAAATGAAATGAAGACAGTACATTTTTGTTCCTTAGATGTGAAATATTCAGGAATTTGGTCTTCTAACTCCAGGGTCTGAGATTTTGATTCTGTTAATTTTGCTTGTAAGAAGTCTGGTATTTCAGACAGTGAACTTTTCATTTAACCTTTTTATTACCTCAAGTCTCACTTCTGACTCTGGCAGGCTACCCTGCTCTCAAATTTTCTTAGTGCTTACAGCCTAATCTGTATTGAATATCAGAGACCTTAAAATCTGTAAGTGTCTGGTGGCTGTCTGCCTCTCATGTAAATGCAATAAATGAAAAAGAAATTGATATAACATAATATCTCCGTGTTTAGGGATACTTTTCTGTTAATACAGCAATTTTAAAATGTGTGCCTAACACTCAGAAGTGCTTTGTGTTTTGTCCACAGCCATTAACAAATTAACAAACGCATATGGCCTGTTCAGATATCATCCATGTAGATGCTAATATCCTGGGTCTTCTAAAAAAAGGCATCTTATCTGCCAGAAGGTGAGCTTAGCATATCCATTCAGGCTTGGAAGTAGACAAGACAAACATTTTGTGCATTGGAAGAATGAAATCCACTTATATGATTCTCAAATTCTCTTCATTCTCACCTTTCCTATAACTAGAATGTCCTAAAACAATTTTTCATGCAGTTGACAAAATACTATTACAAGCTTCATTTGCATTGATTACACAAAAATCAGATCTGAATGGCCCACAAGTGCAGGTAGAATTGTATTTTCAGTGCTTCAGGAAAGCAGTATTTAACAAAGTATCCACAGAAAGATCTACATTGCAAGAACCAACCAAGAACATGAAATACATTTATAGCTTACATTTTGAAGAAACTGTTAAATAGATCTAGCAATTAATCGTATACATATTTGCAATTTCTTTGCTTAAAATTTGTCTTTTGAGTATACGTTTGATGTCAAATTATAGTAAGGTCATTAAAGCCCTTTTGCCCTTATACAATCATTATAGAATACAAGTGGATTATATGTCTCTATGAAAAAGAAGAACTAAAGGATTTGTGGAATGAGGAAGGTTTTACTGAGGGGAGGGATTATCATCCAGAAGGACCTTGTTTTTCTAAGATTTTTCTTACTGATGTATATTAATTGGTTTTCATTGACAATAAAGTCGAAGCTGTCACACAGTCTTACATGTGCCAACACAAAGTTCAAAGCTGTAGCTCAGCCTATGCTGAACTTAGCATAAAACAGGGAAATGCTAACAAAATAATAATGCAGTATTTGAAATCTTGGATAACTTATTTCTAATTAAATATATCTACTGTCAAAACAGCTCTGTGGTACATTTGAGAAATGAAGCTCAATGTCAGATGTAAGATGGTGGTAACTGACAGCTTGCTCTCTCAAAAATAACAACCATGAAAATTCTTACGATACACAAAGGGGTGAAGATTAATGTGGCTGTTGCCCTCATCCCTTTCATCTGGCTTCCTTTTTTTCTTTTCTTGTGCTGTTCACTAATGATGCTCATTTGTCTGCTTCAATTCCTGCTATCTGCCCTTCTCCTGTGCCCTCCCGTGTGCACAGATCCACTCATGGCTCAGGGGGCTGCCCTTTCCCAGCCTCTCATTCCTGGTCAGCGCTGATGGGTTTTTGGTCGCTGTTGCCTCTGAAGAAGGCATTTTTCTCTTTGCTCCACCTCTCTGCCAGAATCTATCTCCTCAGAGGTGGTGGAGATGTGGTACCCTGCATCGCAGCCTGGTGTCATGTTTGACAGGGATGGGTGGCAACCAAAGTTCATGCACCAGGGATCTAAAATGAGATTCAAACTTCTCAGAACAGTCCCTGCCATTTCATTTAGAGCACAAGATATTAGCCTTTTTGAATACTGCAAGATGATAGATTTGTCACAGCAAATGTATTTTCCACGCTTAACTGGAGAGTAATTAATCTTGGAGATTTTTCCTTCCTTCTGGGAATGGTGCTATCAGCTGCTTCCCAAGGATGGCAGGCAATTGGCAACAGGCAGCCTACTTGAAGTGAGGTGGGTGTCTCTGAAGGTACTGATACTGAGTAGGGTCTGTTTGAGAAAAAGAACTACTCAGAAGGGGAGAAAGGGACAAGAACTAGGGAAAGCCAGGCCTTCATCCCCTCAGCTTTCAGAGGCAAAGGTTTACGGACAGCTCACCCCAAATATTATTGTTACAAAATGATTTGTTACTGTCCTATATGCTGTCAGTCTAAAGCAGCAGACTTGGATCCATATATACACATATAAAAATGCATGCAAACACACATCAAACATGGTAGCGGATGCATTTTTTATTTCTATGTACAAAATAATGTATTAATTAGATTCAACATGAAGTTTGAGCATTTCACAGCAGGATCTGAAGGGCTGTTGTGGGGAAAAACAGATAATTTGCTAAATTGCTTACTCAAGGGTAACTTATACACTCATGCTCATCTCATTTCTGCATGTTCATGGATTTGTGTTTTGCAAACTATGTTGTCTGTTTTGTGTATAGCAAGTAAACAGTTTCTATTTGCTCTCATCTTAGCCAGTCCTGTGATAAAGCTTCTTTAAGGTCACTTTCAAATGTCAAGCCATTCCTTCCCTGCATATATTACCACCTTCTGAAGTGGGAGGTTGGGAAACTTAACAACTTCTTGACCCTCTGCGCATTGCTCCAGGGTGGGAGTGTTGACATGATGGACTTGTTTTCATATTGGCTGGCTTGAAAATCACTGGTGTGGGAGTGAGAAATAGACGTGTCTTCCTGTGACCACCAGCATGCCAGGAACTTGCTTACTCACATCAGGGTGTGAGGTATGCATGTAATGTGTGAGAATTTTCAAGGTGAGGTGTTCTGACAGTCACACTATTGCATTTTCAAGAAGATTTGTGAAATCCATTGCTAAATAAGCTTCATATTTTGTTTACAATAGATTCAGGAATGTGAAAAATAATGTAAGCATATATTGCCTTAGTCTACAGTAAGACCTCCAGAGTCTTCCATGGAACTGCATATAGTCTCTTTGTAAAGGCTCCAGTTAAAATGGAACAGATGAGAGAAAAATCAACCTGCCAGTCCACAGGAAAAACTCTTCAATATGAATCTCTCATAACCAACGGGCATTTTTACTAAATATGGAAATTCCAAAAATCTATGTCCAGAATAGCATTACGTGGGTCCTTGCCAGGTCTACCTTGAAGAAAAAGGCTGCAGAATCTGCAGAGTACAAAACCAAAATGTGCATAACTTGCTCTTTTTTCTTTTGTAATCAGATAAACATTTTGTTTTGAAAGTTTCAACAACCCAGCATAAGCTGTTATTTATACCCTTGGTATTGTTATCTGACATCCCATGGATATTATCCACTTGATTCAGTCTCTTTTTCAACAAGTGATGGTCCTTTTAATGTACATATAGTGCAGAGCTGATATAGCCAAGCAGAACTGTTTTCTATCTGTTGGAAAAACTTATTTTCATTGGTACCTGGAGACATTCGTGTTCTGCTGTGTTTATTAAACTGCTGGCCTGGATATTACTGAAATAGATAGCTTTGGGGTAGCTAGGGGATACGTACCAAAGACATCTTTTACCATTAATTTGTTCTAGCTGGGGTTACACTTAGAGACAGAAGATCAAAGAAAACTCAGCAGATGTGGTTTCACAATCACAGCAAAATGATATTTGCTTTGTGAATCAATGAACTGCCAGTTTTATTGCTTGTTAAAATCATTTTCTTTTCAACTGTCTATTAGAGGCTGAATGTTTCAAAACATATGCAGCAAAACTTAATCTGAAGAAATTCTCCAGATAAAAGCACCATACCAAACCCAGTAAGCATGGTTATTTGTGTGTTGTTCTCCTTTCAGGAAGAGAAAAATAAACCAAGATATTTAGATATATTCTTAGCTGCCCAGATCCAGTAGTCATGTAAAACAGACTTCATCCTGCTCTTGATAATGCAGTCAGCTTTGAGGTTAGATCCTACAGCTGTATATTTGCAAGCTAGGAGGGTGGAGTGACAGAGAGATGAATTGGTTTTCCAGAATCATTCACTTCTGTTCTGTTCTGTTTGCCACCAGCTGATGTACCTTCATCACTCTCCTCTGAGGTTAATAGTGAGATCTGCCACTACCTTTGTGCTTGTGAAAGAATCTGAGCTGAATTTCAGGTGTAGTAACAAGATAAATTTATTTAAAATAGCATAAATCTCTGTTAAGACGTGGGGCTATTTTTTTTTTTTTTTCCTTTTATTCTTCTTCTTCTTCTTCTTCTCTTTTTCTTTTTTCCTGCAGGCTTTACTGGGCTCTGCTTGACAGTGTATTGGAGTGCATACGACTCTGTCATCCTGTGGTTATTGGATAGAGCAGAAGTTTGCAGACTTGCTGCCTCTTCCATGAAAAGAACAGGAACCAACACTCCATAGCCTTACATATAACATTTGGGAGAAACACAGAAGCAGTTGAACTCCTTGTACTTTACTATGTAAAGTCTGTTCCTATCTGAGTTGAGTTGGATAATAACAATGAAAATGGGACTTCTAGTTCTTCACAGTTCCTTGAAAATGTAAGATTATTTTACACATAAAATCATATTTGCAATCTGAGTGGATGATCTTGGAGATCTTTTCCAACATAAATAATTCTATGATAATTGTAGAGTGGTTTCTTCAAACAAATATATTTTAAAATGCAATTGTTTCTTCTTGCAGCACTCTACAGTACCAAAGAAAGGGAAAAGGAGCAGCTTTCAATGGAATTGGCTTTTTTTGCAGTGTGTTGGTGGCAATCCAAGTTTGGCATGGGATTTAATTGATGGTGAGAGACTCTGCACAACAGACAGCAGACAGAACCTGCTGGTTCTTTAGGCATAGCAGAATGAAAGCCCACAGGTTTGGGATGGATCAGCATTATCTTTGCATATACTGTTTCAGACAAAACAATTCATCACTTATTTAGAATGTGTGCAGAACATTTTTGATAAACACAAATATGAAATGTAGGGTATCTGCTTTACTGCCATTCTGAGACTATGATCACTGATGTATTCAAGCTAACACTTCTTCCTTCCACTATATCATGCTGAACTTGATATCTTTTAATTGGAAACAATTTGAACAAAGATTTATTTTTCTGTTAAATTCCATTATCTTTCTTTTTTCTTGAGTTTCAACGTTTTACTCCAGAATCTCACTTTTTTTTTTTTTTTTTCCTTGAGAATTCACAGACAGCTATAAATTCTCTGAATAGCTGTCAGAACTACAGTCAGGACTTTGCAGGCCTCAGGCACAGTACATCTGGAAGAGTCTCCATCATGGCAGACAGGTACCTAGATGTGCACAGGATGGTTATACTGCATGCACACTGAAGTTCAGTCAGAATTTCTGAATGTATGGTGTAGCAACAGGTGTCCTGCTGTACAGATGAGCCGAATGGGTGATCTATCTATCTATCTATCTATCTATCTATCTATCTATCTATCTATTTATCTATCTATCTATCTGCAGTAGTTTTTTTCTGAGCATGGGCACAGAAACACATGCAAGGTTTTAGCTGGGATGAGTAGTCACTCTGGTGCTGAGTAATGTGTGCTGGTCACCATTCCACGCAGCCATTCAGCTTTATTCTGTAAGATCTCCTTAGCACTCTGTTTTCTGCATGTATAGTATCTAACATAATAGGACCGAGTCAGGTTCGCAGATGTTAATATAAAGGAGATAAATACTAACTTGTACTCAGGCAGTCTTGAAGTCATGAGGGCCTGCCCTCTGTGTCCCTATCTATGAGTCATCACTTCTGGAAAACTGCTGTGTTAAGAGGCTGAGGGAGGAGGGAACTCAGCTATCTTAGCAGAAATTTCATTTTGACCAAGTGTTTTCTACTTACTTCTGCTTGGCAATCTCTCCTACAGGCCAAGAGTTTTTGTATTCCCTTAGGTTTTTTGTCTGTTTGCTTTTAATCAGAACAGAAATAAAAATATATATCATCAGGAATAATAATGACAACTATGTCATTATTACAATTTGGGAGACCAGTACCTATGTATTTCCAGTGTATTACAAGAAATCAGTGACAAATAATAAGCCTCGGAGTGTTAAGAAAGAACAATGGGTATATAGGTTAAAAAAATAATAATTGTAGATTTGAATTCCAGTATGTTTCCAATTGCTTATATTCTTCCCCAGTGCTCATATGCAATGAAACCCAGCAGAACCCAGCGTTGTACTGTAATTGATTGACTGTGTAAGAGGCTTCCATAAGTTCCATGAAAACTTGTAAACTCTACAAATGAGGTGTTGTGGAAGGGCCCTTAAAAGCCTGAATCTCTCTCTCTTTCTGCTACAGGGAACTTTAATTCAAAAGCTAAGCCTCTGCATGGTCCAAAAACCACGCTATTGAATGGCGAGCAGATTTATCTCTGATGGGAGAAATGAATGTGTTTAATTTTACTGTAAAGCTCTGGGCGTTACAGGCAGCCAGGTAATATCCTGACATTGCTCAAATCACTGGCAAAATGCCTGCTGACTTCAATACAGGCAGGATTTCTTCCAAAATGTCATTAATAATCTCTGTCAAAATTCTTTGCTGTGGGTGGGAAGATGTGGAATTGTTCAAAAATGGAAAATGGAGAAGTTGCCAATAACTAAGAGGCATCACAGAATTTGAGAAGTTTCCATCTGGGAAACATCTTCAGTTTTTCTTTCATATACATTAGAAAATATCTTTCCTGTTTTCTGAAGCTAATTAACTGGGGAAAAAAATTCTTCATGTGGGTAAAACAAGTGAACAGACTATGAGATAAAATCTGTACCAGAAATACTACTAAAATTTTCACTTCTACTGAAGTATCCTCTTGTCCCCTTTTTTTGTGAATCTGTGTACCAGACTATGCACGTGGAAGTGGAACATCTTGTTTAAATGTTACTTAGAATTAATTCACAAAATCTAACACTAAGGAAGGATATTTCAGAGAATTTTAGAAAAAGGGCTTGTTTCTTCCTGTTTTTCCAGTTACTTGAAATCCAATCCAGTAAATAGAGTACACACAACTACTTTTTTGTTTGCTTGTTTGTTTGTTTGTTTTTTCTAAATCTAAGTCACTTCTGTTACCCTTCACTTTGAAACCAAGAAAGGAAGACATAAATACAAAATACAAAGCAACCCTTCCTGAACTCCAAAATATCAACTTGCCATTTATTGTATTTTTAAATAATAACTGGTTATAAAACACAGTCTTTATTTTATTGTTTCCAACCAGCCCAGGGCCAATGGTGACTGAGGACAGTAACTGACCAGCTCAAGCCCACGAGTTTGTGTCTGCTGATGGCTGGGATCCTTCCTTAACAGGGAAGCCAGCAGGGACACCACTTAGCCACAGACTGAGACAGAGATTACAACAAAAACCACTGCTCCAAGTGAGCAGGTAGCAAAGTACCAGCAGACAGAATAGAATATCTTTAAGTCTTGTGCATGAGAAATTAACTTTCCTCTCTCTGAGAAGCCTGTGACACCAAGTTAATGCTTCAAGACTGAACAAATCTCCTTTCAAAAAGGTACTGTGTGGAAACAACTAAGTCACAGCCTGAACCAATGATTGAGCAGCTGGTGAAGGGAAATAGCCAACCCTGGGAGCACAGATGAAAGCAATTCACCTGTGCAACCAGAACCAGGCTGCACCCCTCCCTAAGCCTCATTTAAAGGCTGGCAGTCACAAGGGAAGAGTCTCTACCTGTAGATCTCTCCTTTGGAGTATTTGGTGAATCCTGATCCTTGGGGCAGGTGAGCAAATCTTCCTTTAGTTAGCTGGTTTGTAGCTATTGTCCTTTTTTGGATAATTTAGAATTGGTTATCTGCTATTGCTTTTGCCTACAAAAAAAAAACAAACAAAAAAAAAAAAAACAAACCCTTAGTTTTGTCAAGATGTATGAAAGCAATTGAAATTCTCCTGGCTTATCACATAAGTCAAATAACTAGTAAGTTTTTTTTTCTTCTTCTTTTTTTTTTTTTAAATCTCAACAAAGAAATCAGGTGGGCTCTCTGGTAAGCTTTTACTGTTCTGTAGGCTTTTAAATATATGTAGGTTGCTCTGTAAGTAATGCCTCCTATTTATTTTTGTGGAAACTAGAACTGATACAACAAGTATAATAATGCTATTTGATAGAACTAGTTCTCAGCTGCTCTCTGTCGCAAATGTAGTGCAAGAATGAAATATAATGGAGTATTATTGGAAAGATTCAACCTTAATGTCAACATTCAATATTGTGCTCTGGCCAACATCATAAAATAGGAGGCATTACCTTCAGATAAGCATTTGTATATTAGCAACAAAGATAAAAACATATGAACTTTGTTATGCGAAGTAACCAAACTCCATTTCAGATGGAGTTCAGGATTTGCCCAGGAAGTTATACTTCACAGCTCTACATTTGGTAGGGGCTGAGCATCTGTCTGTTCTCTTTGGTAATTGTCAGAACTGGTTGGTTTTTTTTTTGTTTTTTTTTTTTTTTTTTTTTTTTTTTTTTCCTGTTTAATGTTAGTATTCATAAGGAAGTAACTGTTTACTTTATCTAAGTGGCTTTCTTCTCAACTCTCTCCGCAGTGCAGTTTGTAACAAGCCAGGTCAGATACTGCTGTATGAAAGACAGGTTTCTTGAGAGATACTACATCTGTAGGTTAAAAAGAGTGCATCCTTTGCTAATAGCAAACTGCATTCCTTCTGCTGCAATACAGAAAATGAAAAAGAAAATAAAACCAATATAAGCTCTGAAAGAGCTTCATTCCTCTCTGTGTGGAGAAGGGAAGAAGGCAATAGTATGGAAGTCTGGAAAGAGAGAATGGAAGCTTTCCTTTATGTGTCTATTTATGGAAGTAACACCTTTAGTAGGAGAACTAAACCTTAGGCAGGAAAAGCAGAGTCTTTAATCCATTGGTCTTAGAAGGGCTGCTAATATAGTAGAATTTACGTCATGCAAGTTAGGGCTTTTACCTGATCATTGATGAACTGTTGCTTTCAGAGCCAAAGCTTCTCTGCCATCAGATCATTGTGTTGTTGCTGGTTGTGCTGCTCTGCAACAGAGACCTATTATCATTCACCGTCTGGATTCAGTTTTCTGGAAATTGCATCTTTCCTGTTGGTTCTAGGTGAAACTTTGCAGTCGGCAGAGCAGATTGGGATGGAAAAAATGCCCCAGAGGTCTATGGAATTTTGTATGTAGAAGGCTGTAGGGGAAAAGAATAAGGGAAAGAAGCAACTACATTTTTGGGTTCACGTTGCAAGGACTTCAATATTATGCATGCAGTTAGTCGAGATTAAATTGATCTGAGAAACACCACTATTCTAGTAGTAAAAAAGAATTAAACAAATGCTCAACTTAAACTTCTAAATAACCTAATTAACTTTTTGAAATGGATTCTTTTAGTCTCTTCAAAATTAGCGTTTCAACATCTATGAAACTGTCTTAAAAAGATTCTGACTACTTATGGGATGAGACATATCCTATTTCTGATATGAATTAGTTCTAAGTAGTTAATTTTACTACTTCTTACTTTTGCATTGTCAATGTTAATTTTTATAACTTTATATATTTTAGTCTCTGAAGGAGCTTATTAAAGATGTTAAAGATCTTATTTACAGTCTCAAACCCTCCTACTTCAAGTATGCAATCGAGGAAATATTGCAATGTGTCAAGGAAAGTCATATTTTTTGCAATGATCAGACAGAACTAACCAGATGTACGAGGTAGCCTCGCGCCTTGCTTGCAGGTCAGAGTCATAATTTACATGTATGAGTGTTTATGAATGTTAAATTGGTAGGACAAAAGCAGAAATAACTCAAAGAGTACAAGATATTGCATGACTTTGCCATCATCTAGCATGAAGGTAACCCTCTAGATAAAAGCCAGATTATTGAGCTGCCATTCTCCCCACATAAACCTTATGTTCACCATTTTTCTGATGGTCCAAACCAAACAAGGAGCTGTGAAAGTGTTCACATCAGGAATGCCTTGTCTTGCAACAGCTGGGTAGCAACCCCAGGTTGGGGAACTCGGGCAGGTACTCCTCATGACTAGAGGCAGCATGGATTCAGGCAAGGGCTCCTTGATGTGAGGCAGCCATACAGGATGATGGGCCACAGCCCTGCTATGATTTGTGGCCAGAAAATGGCTGCAGGATGCTTGATGCCTGCAGCTGACTGCCTCTGTCACTACCTGCTTAGCCTTGTGGGGACAAGTAGTATTACTTTTCTTTGTACATGGTGAGAATTTGGGAAACATAGGCTTCTAGTTCATGCTGTCTAAATTGCTCTTGGTAAGTGTTAAGAGCAGTCCTCTTCTCTGCACTGTACATTTGAGGGAGGTAGGCATGTTTTCTGCATAGCTTGAGCTATAGTTAAAAGGACAGTTGTCTGACTGTAGGACATAAACTCAGGGTGGGGTATAATATGCCTGTGTTCTCCACATGTGAAATGGAAGTGACAGTGCCTTGCACTGAACTTGTGTATTTTTCTAAACATTAAGGAACCAAGATCACTCCTATCGTATTCTTATCTCCATCCAAGACTGAACCTCCTCAGACTCCTAGCTCAGTGAAGTTTTCTATTTCTCTGCTCATCCCAGGGCCTGGATCGCTTTTGTCCAACTTCTGTATGCCTGTAACTTAATGAAACGGGAGTATGATTTCAAATCTATGCTTACTGGTGAAACGCACAATTTGTGGAAAATAACTTCTCTATTAAAATTCTATTTGCTGTAATAATCATGAAAAAATATCACGTGCCATTTAGCAATCCTTAATGGGAACCGGGAACCACATTGGCAGCTCACTAGATGAATAAAGAATATAGAAAGATCCAGCTCCCATGGGATGTGCCTAGATAACTGGAGATAGAATACACATTGTGGCTCAGTTCTCATAAACACTGCCTTTGTAGTTGAATTCAGTAGTTTCATGTGGTGAGGATCTCTGTATTGCAGGGTCCAAGTAGTAATGTCTCTCAAAGTTACTGCACATACTCCTGCATTTTACTCTAGCATTAAGTAACACTGCGAGGATGGGCGCAGCATAACCACACATAGCCATGCTCATGTAATGCTGCTCAAGGTTGCTATTTTTTGCTTTTTCCTACTTCTTAAAGAATATGCTCTTTATGAGCCACAGAGAAATCAGTTGAAAGTACTTTAGATTCCAGGTAATGTTATGGGTACTTAGCCACACTTCTGATGGATAATAAAAGCCTACTAAAGGGCTAAGGGTCAATCATTATAACTGTTAAGAAATAGTCTTAATGAAAAGAGATTAAAATCTGTGGGATTACTTTATTTTTCTCCTGACACTGATGACAGAATGACAACTTTCATTCCTGCTTCTCTGGCTTCAGCATTTATCAATCTGTGCATGCTTCTGAAAACATACAGCAATCTTTTCAAGGGTTGTATGTATGGCATATATGGCAAATGTTATCTTTGTTTCTCTTTTTGTTTTGTTAGGAAAGACAGTCAAAGAATTTGAGAACACAAGGAAAGTCCCAAAGAATTTAGGAGAGTTATTACTGTTAAGAAGTGAAAGCACTGATAAATTCTCACTGTCCTCACCCAGCGAGAATGGAACTGAGAAAGGTTCAGAAAGCCTTCAGGAAGGACCTTGCTTCTCTTAATGAGAAGAGGAATACAGTGGTGAATCTAAGCAACTCCCCCTCAGAATTTGTATAATGTGTAACAGCTGGTGTACCTAGTAAATAGCTCTCTTCTGGAAAATGCATAACTATTGCCTGTGTCACTTAGAATTAATTAAATACACCCACCAAATGGTGCAGCTTTATTGTTGAAGTAATCTTGAAAACCCTTGTGTCACTGTTCATTGCTCGCTGCTTTATGAATGAAACTGCCAGATCCCTAGTTGGCCCAGGTTCATGCTTTATTTTTTCCCCTCTCCTATATCCATGCAGATATGGTGAGTGTCATTACTGCAGTACTGCTTGGCTCAGAGGTCTTGGTTTGCAAGACCTGCTGGGGTAATATGCACGGTAGATCAAACCAGGTACCGAGGGGAAAAGCTACAGCTTTGTGCTTAACAGTGAATGACCTGCAGTGTTTGATATTAGATGTTTGAGAGAATTCCAAGCAGTCAGACAAAAAATATTGTTGTGTGGAAGAATGATTTAAAAAAAAAAAAAAACAAACCCAACATAGAAAATAGGTTGTTTTTGGCACAACTTAAAACACCCCCATCATGCGTGGCAGGTGGCTGTGTGTGCACAGTGTGGCAGTCAGTGCTGGTACTGGAACACAGCCACTGGAACACAGTGTGCCATCTCTTCATTTGTTCACATTTATTATTCAGAATGATCCTGTTCTTTAACAGGTGTCCATGATGTGAAAATGCAAGCAGAATCACTCCAGATGGACACCTTATTTTACTGTTGATATCTATCTGCGTCTTCTTTTAATTAACCATGTCTAGCACATGATGAATGGAAGACAGGCTCCTACCTCAGCTTGTAGATGCTGATGGATGACTTCTCAGGTAAGTATAAACATAGGATACCAGAGATTTGTTACCAGAATGCTGTGCAGTCAGCCTGGCTGTATGATCAGAGATTCTGTTCTTCTGTGTAACCTGGGGAAATATGGGACCACATAGATCCCTTCAGTTAGCAGAGGTAGTGTTCTTCTTGTCTTCACATGGGAATGAGCTGAAGCTTCCTCGAGCTGCTTTAGCTGACAGGGCACCATCTCTTCCAGATGCTGTTTGCTGACAGATTGTATTTGCAACAAGATGTGTCATCTCAGTATTCTATTTATGAATACATTTAATTAAAATCCATTCATGCAGATGTAAAAGCATTTACCATTTAAGTATGCTATGACAAGGACAGAGAGAGGACTTCTATTTCTGTAGCTTCTTTGCCCTTTACTTTGGTCTTTTCAGTCCCTGTTTGAGTTTTCCAGCATATTCTTGGATTACCTGTTTAACTAAAGTGGCTTCCAAATATAGATACTTCCAATGAAGATACAGCAGATAAACCATTGAATAATCAAAGTCCTTCATTTACAAGCTCTCAGCTATCTGCTTTTTGAAATGCTTAGCTTAAATGCTAAGATTGAAATTAATGCTTAAAAGCTAAAATACTGACCTTGCTAAAGATACAAAAAAAAAAAAAAAAAAAAACTCTGAAAGGCCTCATCTAAATTAGATCTAAGTATATGAAACAATGAAGTACTGTAATGGTATTAAACCACAAACTAAGTAGTCTGAATTGAACAGTGTCAAAAATACCTTTGCACTCACTGTTTTTTCAGTTCTGTTCAGCCTTTGCTTACACAAGCACGTAATATTTAGGGAAGCTTTATCAACTCTGTGCTGGGAATGGCCTGGGATGGTCTCTCATCTTCCTCATGCCAGGCAATGGTTCTAGTATCATTAAGCGTACAGTGTCAGGGGGATGGAAAGGAGTATCTTCACAGTGTTTGTGGAGAGCTACAGGTCATTCTTCAGTGCTGCTGAAGCTGAGTGTCTTGCCCTGCCTGCGTTCTGGACTGGAACAAACAAACATGGGTTACTAGATTTCAATAGGAAGGCATTGGTACCTTTAAGTAATTATTTAGAAGCAGAAGGAGTGATACAGAGGAGATAGATGATGATTAGCACCAGGGTAAATAGAGGAATTTTTTGAGGCTTGTGGCCTCAGGAATATATGGATCATTTGAAGGAGAAGAGAGCTTCCTGTCTTGTGCCTGGCAGATTAAGTGATTTTTTTGTTTGTTTGTTTTGTTTTTGACTTTGGGATAGTGCAATGCAATTCTTTTTATCAAAAATAAGAGCGTAAAAGAATCTTTTGAATACTCTGATAAAAAAAATTTTGAAATTGTGAACTGGTTTATCCTTCAGATCTGTCTCACACTCTAGCACAGCTCTGATGCAAGTTACTCTCTTGCTGAAACCATTACTTTTTAATGAGTAGTGCTTGGAATCTATATACCTGAGATATGCAGGTGGGCTACTTGATGGGCTGGAAAGGAGTGCTGTATCTTCAGTAAATTAGGAGAACTGTGGAACTGCAGGACATCTTAGTGACTCAGAATTAATGTAAAAGTTTTCCATGCCAACTAGCTTTTCTGTTCGGTGTAGAATGGCTTCAATGGGAGATGACAGAATATTTTTAATACACATAATACAGTGTAAGACTTTAGTAGTTATCTTGAAGTAAACACTGATTAAAAACAAAGAAACACAACTGTCTGACCCTATGAAAATGCCTGAATGTGCACAGTAAGTAAAAATAAATTGAACACACCTATTTCAGAATGCCTACAAAGTGAGAGGAAAAAGCTGATGTATTTTAAAGTGAAAGAAAGACTGCATCTGGCTATTCTGCTGCCACAGTTGCAAAAAACACAGAAATGTCAAAGAAGGTCAAAGAAATCCTTGGAACCCAGATGAAAAGCACTTAGTATTCTGGTAGCAAAACAGATAATGGCATTAAAGAATTGTAAAACCATCCAGAATAATAGCAATTTGCTGCCATTGCTGTTGAGTAAACACAACAGATTCTTCTGTTTCTGACAGTTCTGCCATTAGCACAAGAGAATCATTCATACCACAGCATTGAAGAAAACACAGACTTGTACTTAATTTGCAGCAAAACCCTGATACAGCAGCCTCAAAAAGATTAGGACAAAGAGGCTTGACAGTACCCTGCACAAGCTGCAGCTACTATATGAGAAGAATGCACGTGTGATCAGAAAATCAATGAGAGTGTGGTTCTGCAGGAAATATCTAGGCTGGAAGCAAACTGTTAAACTGACCATCAGGAGAGGTGGAACAGCTGTGGGCTGAGCGAGTCCTGGCACATTTGGAGCAGAGGGGTAAAATGCTCTTAGGGCTGAGTGTAAACAGCAGGAATAACAGAATGGCCTGGGTTGAGAAGGACTGTAACAGTCATCTAGTTTCAACCCCCTGCTATGTGCCGGGTCGCCAAACACTAGACAAGGCTGCCCAGAGCCACATCCAGCCTGGCTTTGAATGCCTTCAGGAATGGGGCACCTACAACTTCCTTGGGCAAGAAATAGAACTTGTTACACAGTATGGAGTTAGAATACTCTGAATAATTATCAGAGGAAATCAGATTGAAGGGGACCTAGAAGGGTCACAAAATCCTCGCATGCACCAATCAAGGCATCTTCCCATTGTCTTCCAGTACAGGCAAGCAAATCCAACATTATGGTCTGTGTAAGGATTCTGTAGTTCACATGAAATACAGGCTCTTTCATTGATCTGAGTATAATTGTTTAGCATTACTGTGGAGGGCTACTTGATATTTCAAAATGCTGCTGCTACAATCCCTCTCTTTATTGAGATTTTTCACTTTGTAAATTATCAATTCAGCTCCAGCCCCAGGGTCAGACAAAATAACTGCTCATCGGATGTCCTTTTCTAGTTTGGGCATGTCTCTGAGCACAGCCACCACATGACTGCCATAAGCTCCCCTCTTCTGTCAGAAGACAAATCCTTCATCTAGGTTGAGCTCTCCTCTGGTCTGCAAAGTGGGCTGAGAAGTGCAGGGAAAACAGCCTGTGTCCTATTGCTTTCTGGTCAAATACGATTTTAGGCACCAAAGCTGTCAAGTTGGCACTTCTGACAACCACTGGAATTCATCTGTGAAGATGTAAGGTATCAGTGACACAACTGATGTCAGTGCTGTTGGGGCTGTCTTTCCTAATGGATTAACTAGACAGTAATGAATACTGCATATTTTGCATCTTGTCTGGGATTAATTGCTGAATCTACAGCTGCCCTGGCAGTTCTGTCAATAACAAAACCTGTCAAAAACAGTGAATGCAAAGTCTGCCTGCTGGAAATGGCTACAAAGTGCTCAGGGAAGCTGGGCTTTGAGATGGAAGATGATGAAAGCTCAATAAATGGCTCTTCCACCTTTCAAAAAACAAAGTTCTTTTGTTACCAGAAATGAGTAATGGCAGTGATTTTTACTTAAAGCTAGGTAGTGATTCATTTTATTTTTAAAAAAGTGTTTCTAATCACTTTGTTGCTGACTAGAAGTGTATAATAAAGAGCAATAAATTAACCATTTCACTCCAAACAAAATGTGGGAGTTACAATGAAAATTCAATTTCTTGAAAAATCCTTTGACAGTAAATAAAATTTTACAGTACATGTAAGTAACAGTTCAAGTGACTCAATTTAGCAGTGACAAAAGCTGTTTTCAATGCAGAGTAATTGTTGAAATTGCCCCTTTCACAAAAAAATAGCAGTTTAAATGAGCCAATTTATGTAGCATTGACAAGAATTGTTTTCAACTGTAAGCACTCTGTTAAGCCTGTTTAAAATTAAGTAGAGAGTTGCCAAATTAATGCGTTTACTTAGATATCATAAAATGAGTTTCAAAACCATAAATGCATCTGCTAACAATATTAAATTGAGCAATTAGCAAACAGGAATTTTAACCTCTATGTAGCCACCAGGAATCTATTTGGACATGAGAAGTACTTTCTATGCGTCTTACTATGCTTCAAATTGGTAATTAAGGAGAGGAATTACTTAGAGACAGATCACCAACAGGAGCTTTCCAGGGTGTGCCTTTTTGTAGCTGACATGAAGCCGTGTACTGGGGATGCTGCATTTTCATCATGTGTGAACTACACTGATATTATTCACCAATATGTTTCACAGAATCACAGAATGGCCAAGGTTGGAAGGGACCTCAAGGATCATGAATCTCCAACCCCCTTGCCACATGCAGGGGCCACCAACCTCCATGTTTAATGCTAAACCAGGCTGCCCAGGGCCCCATCCAACCTGGCCTTGAACACCTCCAAGGATGGGGCATCCACAACCTCTCTGAGCAGCCTGTTCCAGCACCTCACCACTTTCTGGGTAAAGAATTTCCCCCTGATGTCTGACCTAAATCTCCCCTCCCTCAACTTAAAACCATTTCCCCTCGTCCTACACATATCAACCCTTTCAAAGAGTTGATTCCCCTCCTTTTTGTAGGCTCCCTTTAGGTACTGAAAGGCTGCAATGAGGTCACTCTGCAGCCTTCTTTTCTCCAGGCTGAACAAGCCCAGCTGCCTCAGCCTGTCCTCACAGAGGAGGTGCTCCAGTCCCCTGATCATCTTTGTGGCTCTCCTCTGGACCCTCTCCAACAGCTCCCTGTCTTTTTTGTACTGCGAGCTCCACACTTGGACGCAGTACTCCAGATGGGGCCTCACAAGAGCAGAGTAGAGGGGGATAATCACCTTCCTGTCCCTGCTGGCCACCCCTCTTCTGATGGACCCCAGGATACCATTTGCTTTCTGAGCTGCAAGAGTACACTGCTGGCTCATGTTAAGTTTTTCATCTATCAAGACCCCCAGGTCCTTCCCCGCAGGGCTGCTTTCAAGGACCGCTCCTTCCAGTCTGTATGGATACCTGGGATTACTCCGGCCCCACTGCAAAACTTTGCACTTTGCCGTGTTGAACCTCATCAGGTTCACCTGGGCCCACCTTTCTAGCCTCTCGAGGTACCTCTGCATGGCATCCCTTCCTTCATCTGTGTCGACTGCACCACTCAGCTTGGTGTCATCAGCGAACTTGCTGAGGGTGCACTCAATTCCTACATGGATGTCATTGATAAAGATGTTGAAGAGCACCAGTCTCAAGACAGACCCCTGGGGGATGCCACTCATTATCGGCCTCCACCTGGACATAGAGCCATTGATGACCACCCTCTGTCTGCAGCCTTTCAACCAATTTCTTATCCATCGAGTGGTCCACCCAAAAAATACACATCCCTCCAATTTGGAGATGAGGATGTGGTGGGGGACCATGTCAAAGGCCTTGCTCAAGTCCAGGTAAATGACATTGGTCACCTTTCCTTTATCCACCAATGCCGTCACTCCATCATAGAAGGCCACCAGATTGGTCAAGCATGACCTTCCTCTGATGAAGCCGTGCTGACTGTCATGGATCACATGCCCATCCCTCATGTGGTCGAGCATGTCATCCAGGATGATCTGTTCCATGATCTTCCCAGGCACAGAGGTGAGACTCACCGGCTTGTATTTGCTGGGTCCTCCTTGCTCCCTTTCTTGTAAATGGGAGTGACATGACCCTTTCTCCAGTCATCCGGGACCTCACCTGACAGCCACAGCTTTTCAAAAATGATGGAGAGCAGCTTGGCAACCACCTCAGCCAGCTCCTTCAGAACCCTGGGATGCACGCCATCCGGCCCCATAGACTTATACACATTCAGTCTCATGAGGTGGTCACGGACCTGCTCTGTCCTCACAGTGGGGGGGGATTTGTCGCCCCAGTCCCCACCTAGAGGTTTATCGATGCAGGGCTTGGGAACGTGAGAAGTTCTGGAATCTTGTCCACCAGTGAAGACTGAGGCAAAGAACTCATTCAGTACCTCAGCCTTCTCATTGTCCATTGAAGCGAGTTCTCCTTTTACATGTTTCATGTCTATATGTTTTGCTTGTTGGTCAATATGCCATGTAGTGGAAGCATCTGGAAGCCAACCAGTCCTAGGAAGGAGAGCAATTGTACATGGTGAGGCCTGTGAGATTCCTCTGGTTGTTTCCTTTGCTGGAGGAAACCTTGGTGCCATGTGGACTGGGATCTGCCATAGGCAGCCCCTTGCATCTGCACTCTGATTTGGAGGACCTATCACCTGTTTGTGATAGCTCTTCCAGTGTCCATAAAAGAACTGTCTGATATTAACAAAGGTCAGATAGGATGGGGCACTGCTGCTAATCTTATAACACACACTTCAAATCCTTTAGGTAGCGCTGTGTGGTCTCAGGCTAGTCACACAGGCCTGGAAAACGCCAAATTACATCAATGCTATTGGCACTGAAATAAAGTTCTTTAAGACTCAATGTCAGTCTAAGAGTGTGAGCTGTGAAACATTTAGGTTTTCACATCTTGGAAATGTGGGTTTTAATTATGAAGTTTCCCAGTCCCGCACAGTCCTGGGGATCTGTATGGCAGCTGGTCATCTCAAAGGATGTTGGTTAAGGGGAGCATCAAATCTGCATCTCCCTCTTAGCTTCAGGATGGGATGATCTCTTGATGAGAGAGCTTCGGATATGAACTTCTGTTCTGACAGATATTTTGTCTTGAAGAGATCTGAGCTCTTGCCCTGAGACTGGAATTGGATATCTAAACTCTATCCAGAATGAGTTTATGCAAACCTTTCTCTAGCATTTCCTAACGGCTATCTTAGGCAGCTCTCTTATTCATTATAATAGTTCCTGTCAATCCTATTTGGAGATGCTTCATATTCCCTGCACACTGTTTAGGTGCTTTCAGCATTGTAACACCTAAGCCCATTTGCAGATAGGCATTTCAGTTCCCATCTGTTACTGGGAACAGCAGTACTGTCTTAGAAAAGTAGAGTCAGATGGATAGAAAAGGAATTCTTGTTGTCAGATTGTGTAGCAAAAGAAGCCATATGAAGGAGATGGAAGAACAGGTGAGTAAGACTCATTAGTCTGAATCCTGTTCAGTCTGGTTCATCCATGCTCTCTCATGGGGGAACAAAAACCTCACACAGAAAATATGCTCAAAAAAAAGTTGTCTGAGTTGCATTTTCCTGTGGGCCTTTCATGTGTCATGATAAAATTTTGAATTTCAAAATTCTGCCTTTTTGAGTGGACTGTGAGATTTGCTAGCACGGGGGTGCATGGTAGCGTTGAACTTTGGGATTTATGATAAGTATTTCCTTCTGGGACTGTGTTACTTCCAGTCAGGCTTTTTGTGTCAAAACACCATCCTCCAGTTTGCCAAACTACAGCCGGACAGAAGGACTCCCTTATGAGTTCAGGAGTCAGGTAAGGGTAATGGCTAAGCTGATATCATTCTCTCCCAAAAAGCAGTTCCTAGTGCATGGATTTATTACCACCCTCTATGTTACCTGCGAGAATTGCACCCCATGGTGCAGGAGGGAGGTTGGTTAGAACAGTAACAGCAGAGCCAGTGGATAAAAACTCTTAAAAACTCATTCCCAGCCGAGCTGTGCCCACCAGAGAGAATAATAAATCAAATAAATGTGGCTATTGTGTATACAGGGTGAAAATGCATTGGAATACATTGATTCAGTGGCATCTTATTTTTAACTGTAATGAAAGTAAGACACCCTAGAGATGTAAAACAAGAATTACAGAAGATCAATATGAATAACAACAGGTGTTCCTTTGTAGAACTTTCTTTACATCTACATAAATACTAGGCTATTATCCTTTTCACAGAGTCTGTTCAGTAATTCTTCCTTCAGTGGTTATTCTCTGATAACTCATCTACAATAAGATGATTTAGGCTATCAGGGAGCATTTATCAATAGTTACCTGTCAGACTGTCAGACTGGGTAGAGTCCCATGAAGCTCTGTCCTGAGTTCACTCAATATTTTCATTTTGGAAGTAGGAACTGAGAATTTTTTAAAGAAATCTGCAGACAACTTGAGGCTGGGAGAGGCTGAAGGCACTCTGTCTGGAAATCTAGAATTGAAATGATCTCATCAAATTGAAAAAATGTTCTTAAAGAGGAGGAGTCTATTCAGTAAGGAAAAGTGGAAAATATTAGATGAGTGTAGAAATAATCAATAGCACAAAATGAAGATGAGGAAAGGCTCATAGTCCTACAGGAAACAAAAAGATTTTAGTAGGCTATATAAATATGAAGTATACTGGAGAACACAATATTGCTTTCATTCCAATAAGCAGTAAATAACAGCTCAACTGAAGTTCTGCATCCATTTGGTGCACTGCAGGCCAAGGAAACATGGAGATTTTGGATTACATTTCAGAAAAAATCCTAAGAAAAATCAGAAAAACACAACTTGTGGATAAGGAACGAAGGAGATAAGTCTGTTTGATAAATAGAAGAGACCAGCTTGAGAGACACAGCTACACTATGACAATATTTAAAGTTTATTTTTTGTAAAGCAGAAGAAATTCACATGTACACTGGAGATAGGGCAAGGCCTGAGAAGTTTAAACTGAAGGAAATAAAATTTAACATACGTATTGATTAAAATTTTTTATCAGGCAGGAGAGTTGAGAATTCAATAGGCTGTGTCAGAAGGGCATGAAATCAAGGTTTGTTGAGGGTTTTAAGAACAGCTTAAGCCAATCTCTCTGAGGGCTATATGTTGTGAACCATGCTTGGGGATATGACAGAGGGAAAAGGAAATGGCTGCCTAAGGTCCTTTACAGCATCATTTTCTGCAATTCTTTACTGAAGCATCCTCAGCAAAAACTTTGTGCAAGAAGTCTGTCAGTCTCACTACATAGGCTGTTCAGATTGAACCTCCTCCTCCGCTTTCAAAATAAACTTGGCTTTGCTAAATATCTGTTTTATTTGCTACGATCCTATTATTGATCAGTTATTCTTGTCTTTATATTTTAATTATAATAATCAAATGACAAGAGCACAGAATGAGGAAAACCAATTCAGCAAAAGACACAAAAATCTACAGGAAAAATACATCTGTGGTTCATAGACATTCAGTTCACAGGGACACGTTCTCACCAGTGGGCAGTTTGCAAGAAAAACTCTTCTCTGACAACTTTTGCTTCTTACTATTTTCCAAGTTTCAGCTCTTGCAGTATCACAGTTCAATGCATTTTTGATGAAGGTTTATTCTGGCTTCTTATCTCCAGACCCTTTTCCTGCGTTCCTCAGGCAGGCAAGATAAGCCTCTAGGATTTCACAACATAATGTTCTGCCTATTCCTTCTCTTCTTCAGAGGAAAAAGCTTATGCTTGCCTTGTTTTGTTTTCTGTGTATTTATTTTGTTGCTGTACTTGATCAGTTTGAGGAGGTCATTATGTGAGACAACGGTGTGTTAACCTGTATATAATTCATCAGTGTCAGTGTCGATTTAAACAATTTGTTTTTGCCAAAAGCGTTTGACAGATATTTATTTGACTGCTCTTCAGTGGACTCTTTGTTAGTGGTCTGTGGCTTTCTTGTCCCCAGAAATACTGCACTCCACACTGGATAGAGTGCTCCAGCTTCAGAGATTTATCTTTTTTTAAAGGATCAC
This sequence comes from Lagopus leucura, assembly GCF_019238085.1. Taxonomy (NCBI): domain Eukaryota; kingdom Metazoa; phylum Chordata; class Aves; order Galliformes; family Phasianidae; genus Lagopus; species Lagopus leucura. The sequence goes on along the minus strand of NW_024962265.1, from coordinate 20,714,162 downwards.
AGTATGTAGTATGGTATGGTTTGTTACTTTTTTTTTCAAATGCAGTTCATAAACTTTCAATTTTTAAAGTTCTTAATGAAGCCACTTCTAACCATTGACATTTTTTTCTGACACTGGAAATCAAAATCAAAACTTCTGCTGCTCAGTGGGTCACAGAAGAACTCAGAAGTTGAATTTTCTTTAAGTTCATGCTGCCTAAATTCCTAAAATTCTTTGTTAATTCATTTTGCCAAGCTGATTGAATTGCACTTTGGAAAGAATTTTCTTTTTTTTTTTTTTTCTCTTTTTTTCTTTTTCCTTTTTTCTCACCTTTCCCCTAGTTCCCCCCTTTTCCCCTTTCTCCTTTTTTCTCTTTCTTTTTAGAATTATCTCTTTAGACTGTAAGCTCTGAAGTAAAATGATTGTCTTCTCTGTCAGTGCTATTCCTAGCACAGTGGGATTAAGCTCTATTTCAAGCCCTGAAAACTTACTGTACTACAGATAATGAAAGAGAACAGATCACGCGAGTTCCATGACCCAGATGCGACATAAAAAATAGCCATTAGAAATGACAACAGCTCTTTCCTGTGGTCTCAATTTTCTGCTACTGTACAAGAAAGCCTCTTATTCACGAGGATTTTGAAGGAACAGTGAGATTCTACTACTGTTGTTTTCACTCATAGAATGGATTGATTTGAAAAGAAAGGTGGGTGAAGTGGTCAGAGTAACACTTCCTGCACATGTCAGGAAACAGTTTTTCTGAGAAGCAGTGGAGACTGCAGCCTATTCATATTACCTGGGGCTACCCTAAATTGGTGGTGTGGAGTGGGGTTATGTGGTCCGTTGTGCATAAATGTCACTGTGACTACAATCTATTGCATGCAAATGTCTGTGAATCCCTAGAACATTTCAGTGTTATTTTTCTGCTAGTGATTAAAATTTTGGACTGGTGCCTGTCATTCACTATTCATTATTCATCATGGTCACAGGCAGAAAGCAAGAACAATACCAAGAGGCTTCATAGCACAATGTATAATTAAAATGATTAATTTCAGTCAACAAATTAAAAATCTAGTCCCTTAGTAATGCTTCCAAATATGCCATAGGTACTGAGAAGAGGTGGCATTGTGAATTCTTAGCAGTTGAAAACAGATGAAATAAAACTTGACATTATTTACTAACTAGGTAACTTAACCATCTGGTTCTCCATTGGCCTTAACCATACATTACCAAAGCCAGTACAGGTTTTTTAACAACTGGAAACATTATATTTGCTTTTCTAATGCCTATATTTGACCACATAAATTAATAATAACGCATTAATTACAGAACAGTTGTGCTTCTGACAATTTTTGCAGAGATAGTTAAACTTGTCATTTTCAACTCCTCTTTGATGAAGAGGTAGTATCATTCAAGAGCTTGCCTTAAGAGGAAAGAAGGTATAATACAGAGGTGATCCTTCCCACTCCAAACTTTTAGAAAATATATTAGCTAAAATGAATGAAGAATGAACTTACTGGTACCAAATCCCATGAGATCAAACATTATTTTCCTATCTTTTCTTGATAAATTCAATACTAGAATTCCAAAAATGTAGCCTGGGATCTACTACTTCTTTAAGTCATAAAACTGTCACTTAGAGGATGTCTTTCTGTATTGACCTACTTTTATACTCTGTTACCCAGAAGCATCCCTTACTTTAAGCATACTAATGTCTTAAGCAGAATGCAGCAGATGACATGATCTGAGTAAGTTTGATAAAAACAAACTGACATTTGTCTTCTTTGAATCTCTCCTGAACGCAAACTACACAAAGCAAAAATCAGCTTGTCTGAACTGCTTCAAACAAATTTTGGAGTTTTGATGGTCCCAGTTATGTGCAGAAGTTCACAAATTAGAAATTCAGAGTACACACATCACATAAAACAAAGGTAGATGCAGTGAAGGCCAAAGATTTTGTCATTAACTGGAAAAGATCTACAATTAACTGTCAAGAGCAGTTTTCCTTGCTAACTGTTGACGTGTATGCACAGTAGTCCACTAGGTTTTGCCTTGCGTCATATTGCTGAGGGCTTTCCTCCAAGTAGTGTTCATCCAAAGAGAATTATTCCTGGAGTAAAATGCCACATAATTTGTATAAGGAGAGAAAACTATGAAATGACAGTAGCATTTTTAGGCAGAATTCATGAAGGTGTCTAGAAGTGAACATCTTGATTTTCCATCTAGGAACACCATATTTTTTAGGCAGTTCCTTTTCACTTTTATTCATAAATGTGTATATAAAAGTGCAAATGTATCGTATGAATTTCTCTAGCTCTGCCTCCTTTCCCTAAACAGCTTCAAGTATTTGTAGAATTCACGACAGTTTCATATTTTATACTTCACAGAAAGAAAATCTGCATTTTTAACTGTGTGGAATTTCCAATTACTGGTGAAATCTTGATGGATATGCTGGGGAGTAGGAATGGTAGAAGCACGAAAAGTTGTGTGGTTACAGCCCTGGACTGCACTTTGACTTGATGGTCAAAACAAAAATCCAGAAAAGTGACTGGAACCCAAGATTTAAATTTAGTTTTAGGTGCTTTGTGATTTTTTTTTAAAGAAGTTAAATGGCAGCAGATGCCAATCTCAGTGTTTTGAAGTCTGGAATTCTCTCCCTGATTTTCATGAGAAATATTTTCTGATTTAATCCTTGTCCGTTAGTGACTTCAATTGCTGTTTTTGTTTGTTTTTTTTTTTTTTTTTTTCTTTTTAAACACATTTTTCACTTGAAGAATTATGACCCAGACTTCTTTCAGAAGACACAAATAAAGTTATTTACCATTTCAGCTTTTAAAATCAGGTAAATTATATAAGCTTAGGACCTAAACTTGGATCTTTCTTTGCCTACTCTGAATTGTCAATTAAATGGTATCTGTGTGGCTTCCCAAAGCCTCAAAGCTGGAATCAAAGCATCCATGTCATAAGAATTGCAGGGCTATGGCCTTATTGGTTTAATACATCCCAGAGATCTTTCCTTGTGACTGCATTACTCAGCAGTTGCATTCAGGTTCCTGAATACATAAGTGATACAATTGTGTGAGCACTTAAATCTCACGTGCCTTTGTTCTTCTTTGGACATTGTTAGCTATATGAGGTGGATGGAGCAAGCACTAGCTTGTTAATATTTTGCACTAATTTACATCAACGTATTTGTCTGCAGGGATTCAAGATAACAGGAAATCCAAATAGGAATAGAAGCAGAAGAGCAGAACACTGGACACTTCACATTGACCTTAAAGTGGAGAACAGGCACTTTAAAAAGTGCTTAAGTAGAGCTTTTATATTATTATTAATATGTAAAAATATAGAACACTGCATAAGGGAAACGTTTCAAGCATCTGAGCTGATACTTTTTTTGTGTTAGTTAACCTTTCCCAACTAGAAATTACTGCAGAAAGGGATCAGTCTGGTCTCATGTGCAATGATTCAAACATTTTTATTTTTTTTACTGAGAAAATTTAGAAAGTGTTGGATGAATATTGCTAACCAATCAGAAAATTTGACTTTGCTCAGAGAGGCTCTTTTAGCTCAAGTGCTCTACTCATAATATTCAAATCTTGTTCTCAATTCATTCTTTGGTTAGCAATTATTTTTCACTTCATATTTAGGTTAGCATGACTATCTTGTGATGTCTCAAATTTGAAGCCAACATATGGCTTAACACATTCAGTGTCCTCTTTGACTATCACTAGAATAAGAGACTTGCAAAGGATGTCCTTTAAATTTGGCTTGCCAAGGTTATTCCGCTGAAGGCATTACTTGTCAGCACATCCTTACTTATCTTCAGTCATGAACATATTCTACTTTAGGAATACTCCTCGTATCAGTAGTGCTGCCTTTAGCTGATGATTGAAAGTCAGGACCAATATTAATACACAACTGTGGTGCACAAATTCCTGAATGAATTTAAAGAATATATTGTCTCTGAATCTTTTACCTTGACTTTGTATTGCTTCCCACAACTTCTTGAAATAGCTCAGGAAAGACAGTGAAGAATAGTACTTTTCTTTCAATTTTTTTTTCTTCTGTGATGCTTGAGGCATTATTTATTTTGATGTTATTTCACTGTAGAGAGAAATTTGGCGTTCACATTAAGTGTGTGAATGAAGGCAAGCTAATTGCTCCAGGAAGTACGTTCAGTTGCTCCCTTCTAACGCTAGAGGGAAGTGTATGTAAAGACACTAAAGACTGTATAGTCTGCACTTTGGAAATTTGGTGCATGCATAGCATTTCATTTTAAATGGATGAGCCGCTGGTAGCACTGATAACAGGAGGCAGGACAGTATAATGGATTGGGCAGTGGTGTAGGGTTGGGGCAACCTGAGTCCTGTCATCAGCCTTCTGGGTGATTTCTGGCCAGGCACTTATTTTGTATTTATTTGTCCAGACAGCCCATTGTTTCAGGGCAGTAATTCTGACTGGTTTCATATTTGAGAGAGAGAAACGTGCACTTGCAGATGCAAAAATCTGCCACATTCATATAAGTAAGGAACAATTTGAAAACATGAAAGAATAGAAATACTTGTAGCTTATTACAGGTAGTTTCCATAGCTGTCAGCCTGCGGCAGGATGGCCTGCTTATATACTGGTGCTGTGACCAGCCCATCAGTCAGCTCTAGAGTCTTTTCAGCAGCACTGATCACCTTTCTAATTTTCCAACTCTACTTTGGTGTAGGGACACAGAAGAAACTTTGGAATACATGGGGAAGATTGTCAGCTAAGGGGGTTGTAAGAATGTGTGCTCCTTAGTGTTCTTGATGAATTAGCTGCGTCTTCTACCAACAGTGAATACAAGTGAGTCTCTAACCTCCTTTGCAGGGTGCTATGCTTTACTTTCTTTACTTGCAATTACTCAGTTCTGTTTGCAGATCATGAGGTAGGAGTCTGAATTTAATTAAAGGATCCCTTGGTGTTTTTATTTTGACCCATGTTACTCCTGATCTGATGGTTACTTCAGCTGAAGTAGGGGTGCCATGACTTCATTGAGTTTAAATGTGTACTGATATACATAATCATGCTGATCAATTGTCAGATAAAGCTAAAGAGTGAAAGGCAATCAGAAAAATCTTAGAAAGAGGAATTGTAATCAGAGAGAGAAGATGAGATGAGAATGATTTTCTAGCACCTGTCATCAGTGTGATCACCTGTCTCATATCAATATTTCAGTAGAAGCATTCTCTCTATAAATTCACATGGCAGTAACATGAGAGTCAATAGGTAGGTATGGCTTATGTGGTACCTGATTAAACAGTGCTGTTTCAGAAGAAGATCATATAGTTTGTTATGGCTGATAAAATAAATATAAGGCATGTTTTAAAGAAACAAAAAACTTGTCTTTTATGGTAAAGAAGTAATCAGTAATATATAGCATGAGGAAAGTAGTCATTTGTTATAGCTAAAATGTTTATTAAGAAATGTCTCCACACGTTTTAAAAATACTAAAATGAATGACCAGGTTATTCTAATACAACACATATGAAAATCTATATCAAGTCAGTGACTCATTCAAAACACTTACAAGTTGCTGGTCCTAGTTCTTCCTCACCTCTGCACTGCTTCGGGTAACTGCTCTTTTTTCAGACTCAATGTTGTTTCTGGCCTTGCTCAAACCATGAGGAATTTGTACAGCCCTAAATACCTCCGTCCTATGCCACCAGCATTCAGCTTCTTCAGATCCTCACAGACTGTGTTCCTCTAAATGCTCTTGTATTGTAATCCACTGATTCTGTACCTCACCAGTGATACTAAACCCTCTGTAATATTTTTTAATTCTGTTATATTAAATCCATAGCACCATCCAATAATACTTATCTAATTAATCTTTTGATTTGAAATGGAGAAAAGAAAGCAACAACTTCAGTTCTAATTGAAATGAGATTCTTCTTTTTGTCTTTGCAAAAGACATAGAAATATAGTAATTCCCTATTTCATATTGGATGACGTGCTCTATTCAGTCCAAAAAATCCTTATTTTGTTTCTGAGCATTTCTCACATAAGCAACAGAGTCTAAGCTGGATTTATCAATACTGAGGAAATGTGGCTACGAACCTCCTTAATATGTTAAGTATCTCTCTTGCTTAAACTTATTATTCACAGTAGAATAGCCACCCAGAAATATAAACTGAGTGTATAAACATAAACTGAGTTATGTGATTAAAAAAGCTATGAGTATTAACCCATTTGTTGGAAGATAATGGACAAAGAAGTATGGCAGGGATCAGTTCACTTTTAAGAGTAAAAAATGACATGATCACAGGGTATGGACAATTTCAGGGCTACAAATATTGCAGTAAAACTGTTTCTGAATGAACTTGTGCCTAACAAAATGTTTTAACCCCACTGCTGTTAAGTATTACAGCCTCACCTTCTTGCATGGCAGCAGAACCATGGTCTGTAGCTCAGGGGCAGCTGATATTTACAGTTCTCTGTTGTCCTCTCATTACAACAGTGAAGCTCAAAAGCTTCTTGTATAAGAAGTACTTTTTAGTTCTTCTGAAGAGCATTTGGCCTATTTCTTTCTTTCTTTCTTTCTTTATTCACTATACAGATAGTTTTTCTCTAGCTGTTATCTGCCTGCAGTCTCCTTAACACTGAAGTGATGAATACCTGTAGCAGGATACCAGGAAAACTGAGTGGGTGATAATTTCAGCTACACAAATGGGAAAGAAAAGTTAATACCATTGTAATGAAACTGGTTTTCAGATCTTTACTGTGGGCACTAAATACTTTTACAGATTTAAAGGCTTATTGACTTGTAGTTTAGCCAAAAAATGTGAAGTGCAATAATTTTCCACTCTCTAAGTTGTAAAAAACTTTAGATATCAGAGCAAATTTTGTTACCAGGAGATAAAGTAACCATAAAAATATTCATCTCAACGAATGAGATTTCTCATAGTCAAGAAACCTAGGGTAGAAAATACACAGCAAACAAAGCATGGGCCTGCATTTAGAAATGAAATGTATGCAGCTGCCTGTATGCCTGGTTAAAGAGATGAGGACCTTACTAAAAGAAATAAGGGTCTGTCTTTTCCTTTCCTTTCTTTCCCTTTCTTTCCCTTTCTTTCCCTTTCTTTCCCTTTCTTTCCCTTTCTTTTTCTTTCTTTCGCCCCCCCGCGCGGGGGGGGGGTTTGTTTTTTTTTTTTTTTTTTCCCTAGAAAAAAAAAGAACTATTGTGGAGGAAACCATTAACAACTCCTTTCCTCTGAGATAGTCTTGATAGACTCGATATACCACGGGTTCTCTTAGATCTTCTTGCAATTTCTCTGAGAGCTGTCTTTTCTGGGAAGGTTTTACATGCTCAAGTTTCTCTTTCCCTAATATGGTCTTATCACTGGATGCCCAAGATCATGTCAGTGCCAGAACACAGGGAGGTCAGACGACAGGTATGCCAGTGTTAGTTTGGTACCCAATCAGAAAGAGAAATGTGAATTTTCCTCCCTTCTCCAAGTGTACTCCTTCTTCTGTTTTTATTTATAACCATTACTGACAACATCAACAAATCACAATTATATAAGATCTCACAATCATATAGATTTCTCCCAGGAAGATATCTGGCTTCATCTTTCCTGCCAACTCTGTTTCTGTGATGTGTAATCCTCCCTGCCTGATAGCACTGATGATGCAGACAAAATTTCTCTCACACGTTGTATTCCAAACCTTGAAGGAAAAGATACTCACATAAAACTGGAGTTATGTGGACACTGTTCTTTAAAAAGACTCTTTTTCTTGTCAGCTTTCCAGCAGTATGAATTTCATGCCCTACCATCCTCCATTTTGGTCTTTTAGTGAAAGAGAGCCTTCTGAACAGGATGCTGAGTAGACTAGAATTCCTACATTTCCATCTGTCACCTGCACTCTCAAAGGGGGGTAGTAATTGGCAAACCTATAAAAGGACTTGTCTCCTGCAGTCATGCAACTTGTTGGAGAATAGCTACCCCTTTCAAGGCAAATTGGATCTTCTGCAGCTCCATTATTCCTCCATCGACTGATCAAGAATTTAGAATGCTATTTAGGGGAGGTTGGATGCTAGCTTCTCTGCTTCCCCTCATCCAGACCAACACACTGAAAATAGAGGCATGAAATGTTCAAATGAAATCCTAACCCTAATATTTTTTTCCTGAGTAAAATCTAAGTCAGAAGAGACATTGTAGGCAAAAGTGTCAACTTCTACTGTTTTCTATTTCTATTTTCTGGTCAGAACATACTACTTGAGGCTATGTCCCAGTGGTGAGGGTTTGCTGCACCAACTCACCTATAGAAGAATAGATAAGATAGATGTGTTGCATGAACTGTGTCATGATTTCACAGATTAAAAAAAGAATGTTGTTCCAGGAACACTAGAAAAATATTACCATATGGATTGGTTCAGATATCTGTTGTTACAGTGTCAGGAAAAGTTCTTTAATCCAAGGAGATCCAAGAAACTATTAAAGAAGAAAGAAATTAAAAATCACTTCCTACCTTCTTCTACTAGCTAGTATGCAGTTACAACCTTATTCAGTACAGATGATAGTATTTTTTCCAGCCAGAATAATGCAACTATCTGAGCTCTGAGCACTCAGATTTCAATATGTAGCTTTCATTGCAGTGCTGTTCAAGCAGTGAGATGGCTCCTGGGAAACACATGCAATTTTATATCAGAAAGAACATCTGTAGATGATCTTTTCCAGTAAAAACTTGGTTTTCAGCTACATTAGTAATCAAATATATACATGAAATATATCTATATATGTATATGAATTTTACATTATATAAAACTTATATAAGCTGTTTAACTGTCTGCTAGATGTGTTGTTGTGATGAATTGGCGCCACAGCTGATACAGCTATGTAAGCTTAGCAGTTGCTAGATTTAAGATTTGTCATGAAGAAAATACCTCAGAGACAAAGCAAAAATTGTATGAAGCCCAGAGCAGTGAAGAGAATCTATTTCTATTAGCATTTCTCTCCTTCCTTTGTGTTCTGTATTTTTTACCCTAGTATCTTTCAAGTACTGTAGTGACTGGAAGTAATATTGAATTCTGAGAATTTTTCTATTTAACTAAGTATTGATTTATTTTAGGATATGAGTTCCTACCCTGCCGATTATTGATACAAACAGATAAAGTCTTATCCAAACTTTTAACTTTGCTGTAACACACTTGATCAGAATTTACATTAGGGTACAACAGCTGATGAACTTAAAGAGTGAGGAAGAACAGGCGAACAGATGAGTTTCATGCTTTGAATATTGATTAAAATTAGGATAATGAACCATAGTAAATTTAAAAAGTCAATCCTTACGATGGTATTTCTCCACCCTATTTGGAATGCAGTAATCATCTATGATTCCTCAGTGTCCAAGCTGCGAGATATATCATTCCAGAATAAATGTTTAAACCAAGCAATATTTGAAAAGCTGATTTAGGAAAAATTTATTTGGCCAAGCTTTCTGTCTTCTTGCATCATTCTCAGAGCAGGCCTGAATTTTGATTTTGTTTTTCAGAACTTTTACTGGGGTTGTATCTGTAGACAAGGTCTGCAAGTCACCTAAATATAACAGGTTTTTTTTTTTTTTAATGTATCTTCCCCATTTGCTGAAAAAGAAATAGAATAATTAGATAAAAATTGGGAAAACCGAATTTTAAAAAAATCTGATCTTTTCTAATTTTTTTAAATCTAAAAACACTAAGAAAAGTTGCAGGATTGGTTTTCTGCAAAGATGGGGTCTTGGGAGGGTAGTGCATAAGGAGGGAACAGACCACCAAACTGAACAACGCTTTTGGTGATGTTACCCATGTCATCTTTTTCTTTCAAGTCAGTGTTGGTTGAACAAAAGTCACTAAGATGGCCTGTGGCTGATGAAAATGGAAAAGTAGAGAGTATGAGTGAAAGAGCAAGGCAAAACTTCAGAAGGATGAGGCAAAAGGGTGAAAGACCTAGAGGTAGAGTCAAGAGAAGTGATACTGCTGATTCCAAGACCAGAGGCAAGAGGAGTCTTGATGAGTACAAGATGAGAGAAAGCTCAAAAATATTAATCATTGTGACAGTTTGAATCATGTTTTCAGATCATGTTTCTGCACTTTCTTACAGGTTGATTTCTTTTTCAGCTGTCTTTCCTCTTCTCTCTTTCTCTCAAATAAACTCAGTTGGAACAGATGAGAATGAAGAGTCACCAAGATGAAAGAGGAAGAACTGTGAAGTTATAGATGGTAAAAATACAAATAAAAAACGATATGCCAGCATAGTATATATAATTTCCTCACAGAAATTGTCCATTAATACAGAAACATCAGCATCTGCAGAATAGTTTTCTGCACATCTATCTCAATTCTTTATCACTTTCTCTGTTCTGCTGCTAAGAAGAAACAAACCTGAGTAATGGCAGCTTTTGCTGTGGAAGGGATTTTGAATAGTCAGTCCTTGAAAAGGCAAAATGGTGCTGAGGAGGAGTGGGCCTTAGTTATTTTGGTTCATGCCAGGACTGATTTCCATAATACTTCAGAGCTCTGCAAAACTTTTAATGGATCTTTGCAGCATCTTGTTTTTCAAAGTACTCTCTGCTGCAAGAAGCCTTACATTGAGGCACTGGAGTGTGTCCAGAGAAGGGCAGTGAAGCTGGTGAGGGGACTGGAGCACAAGTCTTAGGAGGAGCAGATGAGGGAGCTGGGATTGTTCAATCTGCAGAAGATGAGGCTCAGGGGAGACCTCATTGCTCTCTACAACTTCCTGAAGGGAGGTTGTGGTGAAGTGGGAGTCCACCTCTTCTCCCAGGTAACTAGCGATGGGACTAGAGGGAATGGCCTCAAGTTGCACCAGGGGATATTCAGGTTGGATGTTAGGAAATGCTTCTTCAGGAGAGGGATCAGGTACTGGAATGGGCTGCCCAGGGAGCAGGTGGAGTCACTGTCCCTGCAGATGTTCAAGAAACATTTAGATGTACTGAGGCACATGGTTTAGTGGGGAAATATTGCTGGTAGGTGGATGGTTGGACTGGATGATCTTAGAGGTTTTTCCAACCTTAATAATCCTATGATTCTAAGAAGATAAGAAGCTGATTATATGTCACTGAAACTTCTAATCCAAAATGGCCTTTAATCTATTTTTATCTTTTGACAGATTTTATTTACTTACTTTATACGGTGTTGACTTAATTACACAACATAGAATTGACTATAAAGATTTTTCTAGTGTAGAAGAAGTAAACATTCTGGAGTTCATTCTATAGCATATAGCATAGAGTAATCCACTGGATAAAAAGAGTATGTTGTGATATTTGAAATTATTTGAAATATTATTTTCCATGTAATCAAATGTTTTTTTTTTTTTTTTTTTAATGATATTGTGAATTTAAAATGCAGTTATGTCTAGTACTAGTTAAATATTTTCATGATCATTTAGAAAATATAAAAATGGTCAGATCATGAAGCATGAAAGATAGTAGTGACTTCTGAACCTTAATACTTATTAGAGGTAGGCTGAATTCATTCAAACACTATGTGTAATTCAGCTCAACTAGTATCAGTTATTTAAGGTTTAAGCAAATCACCTAGATGCTCTTTAAAATTATGGGCAAGACAAAGTGCCCAAGCAAAAAGACTTTCTTTTTAACTGTGATTCTCTCACAGATACTCTCTCACAGCATTGGGAACAGTAAAATTAGCTGGGATTAAATTAATTCACAGGTAGGTCCAAATACTGTATGAGCTTAAGAAAAATGAACATATCAAACACATACTTAAGACACTTTTTTATTCATTATTCCCTGACACTGAGAGTATATTGGAAATAGAGTTGTATGATTTGTAATGACCTTTCAAGGATTGTAAAAGTTTGGAATTTAAACAAAACCGGTCATTCTGAATTCAGTACAATTCACATAAAGAAGGTGCTGGATTATCTTGAGATGTTTTCAGCCTAATTTATAGCAGAATGACATGAAATAGAACTCAAAGAAAAATTCGATACTGTTTTTACCTTGCAGCACATAGCTGCTTTAGAATTAGCAGATACCACTTTGAAGGTGTAGGAGTACCTCCAGCCTTCCCATATTCTGTTGAATTGTGACAAAATGGCAAGAGGCACAAACTCTCCAGAATCAAACTTTGAAAACATTTTCTCTCTCCATCTCCTGGCCCTCAAAATAGGTGACACTGGATAACTTCTTTTTATAGATCTACACTATCTTGTTCCAAAAATCAACTATTCAATAAACCATCCAGCCAGCAAACTTGCTAGTGCAAAATAAAGCTTTCAACAAGAAAATTCAGAGATATTGTCAAATGTTCCCTCTACTGATATTGGGAAATGTAGTGCTCTTAGATATTCTTCTTGCATCTGTAAGGCAACTAGAATTAGGCTCTAAAATGAAATATATGTTTTGAGTACCATTTTATACCAGTAGGAAAAAACTCACTCCAGTCAATTTTCCTTTACCCTAAAAAAGAAAATGAGGAAAATAGGCACTAAATAGAACTTTGCAGAGTAATGTCTGTGGGGAACAGAGATTGATTGCCCTCACAGTAATTAAAATCACATAATAAGCTTTCAGTCACCACCAGTGCAGTTATTCAGATGTCAGCAAATGCACATTAAGGGCTTGATAAAGTTTTTAGGAGACAATTGAACACAGTGCTAAGATATTTTACTCCTAAAATAGATGCAGTTAGAGATCCCATAGTAATTATTCTCTGTTCACTAGCTGAAAAAAAAAATAATATATGAAAATTCACTCAGTAGAAAATAGTTCATATATTTGTTTTTTTGTTGTTGTTGTTGTTGTTTTTTTTTTTTTTTTTTTCCCATATAAAACCAGAAAAGAAATGGTCACATATTTACAGAAGCAATGCATCAAAAATGAACAGACTATTTGATTTTCAGACATTTTAGGATAGCCAAAGATAACAAAGAGCTACAACTGAATGATTTAGTCATTGATCCTCTTCTATCCAATTTCTAGGGGTTAGCAAAGTCCTCAGGAAGGCTAAAGACTCATGTTAATTTCTATGTTCTGCTTGAGAAGATCTGAACAAATATATCTCAGCAAGCTTCCCTAAATACATACCATGCTGGTATAAATACCAGGTGTCCTCTGTTGCTCCTGTTGGTTGTATACTGTTTCATATTAATATTAAAAGGCTCACTGGAGCAGAAACTGGAATGAAAACATCCACATCCTATGAGAGTGTCCAACAGATCCAGCTAGGTAGTGAAATAATTCACTCCTTCACATGATGGTTCAATGAATTTTAAATAGCTTAAGCTTAGCACAGCAGCTATAACAGACTGATAGTACTTTATTGGTGTGTGGCAGATGTGAGTTCAGATCCCTTCAGGCAGAAAGGCATGATCCCTGGTCTATCATGAAGTGAGTAAGTGACTAAGCTAGTGGATAAAAAGGAATTGTAATAGCACTATTCCCTCACACACGTGTATTTGGCTAAAATATTTGGAGAAAGTGGACCAAGTTCATAATGAATTTCTAGTTGAAAGAAAAAAAATCAATGCAAAAGGTTGCTAGTTTGTTCCATAAAATTTAAAAGCAAACCTAAAACACACATTGCATACAGGATCTCTAATTCTTCCCATATTAAAAAATATTTACTTTTGAGAGTATGTCTTGTAAAATGATTCGGTCACTTGGGCGTCTTCTTTTCCTCATAATTAAAGATTGTGCTCTTAATGCTGTGCAGCAGCAATACGTTGTATCAGCAATTGTCTTCTGGATAGCTACAGATCCATGATAAAAATACTGAACTGTGCAGGACCAATTATTGTCCCCTGCAGAGCCCCTGAGACCCATACTTCTCTGATTAAAAAGCCTCTGTGAACAGCTCACAGCAGCATCCCTTTATATCCCTGTGTCTGGACGTTGTTGAACAACTCCATGGAGGCTGAGCCTAAGAGCTGCCTCTGAGAGGGTGGGTTTCCATCAGATGAATCCGTTTCACTGGGAACTGATGGGCAGGGCATGGTGGACATCTAAGAGCAGAGGGAAAAGACAGAATATACTCAGCTGTGTAAGAGAAGAATTTCCTACATCTCTTCTATGAATCATCTGGATGAAATAGCAGGGGGGAGGCTTCTGTTAACTGTTTTTCCCCTTCTGTCTCCATAGCTGTCACTTTGGTATCACTTGCAACGCAATTGTGAGGGGAAGGAATAGGGATCAAAAACAGATACGCACATGTGATTAAAATGAGTTAAATCTTTTGTTGTCAATTGGCAAGAGGGAGACAGTAGAAACCATTTTAATCATTTGTTCTGGTACATGTGCAGGCTGCCTCACCATCACTTACTTCACTGTAATGGGACTTTGCTGGAGCTGGTCAGAGGATGGCTCATCCAAAGTCTGACAGGTCTACATGGTATCACTGAAAAATCAAAAATCTTATGCAAGACGTAAGGTTGTTAGGAGTCACGGACACAATGCAATTTCTCTGGATTCTGTTTTTTCTTTCCTTTTTACCAAGCTTTCCTTTTTACCAAGGGATATTCAGTGTAAGAGTAAAATCTCAGAGACTCAGAAGATCTGTGAGAATTTATCCAAATTGAAAGGAGAGAAGGCATTGCCATCTGGGATTTGCTACTTAGTCACACAAAGCACAATGTACATTATGGGTAAACAAGAGAGAACTTTTCAATTTTAAATTGGCTGGTAGGGTCAGTGGGAATACTCCCCATGCTCAGCTGGGCAATAAGAAGGAAGTTATCTGGTTGCTTCAGGAGCTATACTGTTTGATAAAAAACAGAGAACTCAGCTACTAAGAAGGAAATTACTCTGGAAGAGAGAAAAACTCATTTCCACTAACTTTCTACATCACATTCAGTGAATGACAGTGAAGGACAGAGCATGATGTGTGCTGGGTGTCTGTCCAAAGTGCAGCACCACATGTTCCATATGGTTTTCTGAGATTACTCTGGCAAATTTTTATTTCTGATAGTTTTAATGATCTTTAGTTGCTAGTAGTCAAAGAAAAAAACATTTGCAGGGAAGACTTTCTCCTGCAGGAAGATTCATTTTTGCAGCTAATTTCCACAAATCACAGAAGATGACACTTCTCATTGTTTAAGGCACAGACATCAATATAAGAAATTGAAAAGGAAAATATGTTTATGCTGATTGTAACCACTTTTGACAAGCCCATCCGTAATGATTAGATCCACGAGGATGTATACTCCTTGCTCATCCTTTTCAGTCTCTGAAATGGCAGGTAAGATATTCTGGATATTGCTGTCTCCTTTTTATATCTGGATTGCGTTCTGTTCCCACTGTTCTCTGCAGATACTTGATCCACAGCACAGCAGAAAGCAATGCTCCTACCCTCCTGTCAGCATCCTCTTTGCTGGCTGCCTACAGATGTCAGCCATCTGCCTGTCACATGCATACAGTGAATGGGAGGCTGCAGCCACAGTGCCCTGAATTTGGCAGCCCTGCTGCTGCCAGCAGAAATTTGCAAGCAGTGAGAACATGTGGAGAGCTCCAAGCCCCAAAACTGGTCACAGAAAGATTTCACGTTAGATGAAATATTTGGTGCAAAGAGTAATTGTTGGAAACATAAGGAATGGTTTGGGATATTATCTCTGGTGGAAACAATTGGAGATAAGGGACTCTCCTGCCTGCCCCCCTCCTGCTGCATTCTTGCCTGTCTGTGTGGTACCAATACTCACAAGAACAGCTCTCTTGCCCTGGGGACTGTCCCCTCACAGCCCAAAACCTAAATGGTAAAATGGTGGCCAAACCACTGCCAAAACCTGGGGCAAACCCTGTATGCTCACAGCAAGCTGCTGAACTTCCTGAGCACACCCATATGCATGAGCAGTGAGAACTGTCTCCTGTGTATTGCATTTAC